>NW_003852551.1:3472112-3488689 GCF_000181295.1 Otolemur garnettii
AAAAAAAAAAAAAGAAGAGAAAGAAGGAAGCAGGAAAGAATGAAAGAAAAGAAAGAAAGAATCTAGACGGGAGGAGAACAAAGAGTTCCATTTGTAACTGACGGTGAACAATGACGATAACTCAGGACCTTCGGACCAGCCCAGTGTGTTAGTATTGTGGTAAGCGTAGCGATAGTCCAGGCCCCCTTGAAGTCCCCAGGGTTCCATTCCGCTCAGCACACTGAGCACTTGACTCCAGGGCGCCAACAGAGCTGCACTAAAAAGCGCCTCCTGTCCCCAGTACTCCATCCCTCAGGCTGAGCTCCGGGGCCGCGTGCTGAGCTTGTCCGTGTGGCACCGTGAAAGCCTGGGTCGCAACATCTTTTTGGGCGAAGTCGAAGTGCCCCTGGACACGTGGAACTGGGACTCTGAGCCTACCTGGCTCCCCCTGCGGCCCCGGGTGAGCCAGCAGGGCCTCGTGGGGAGACCCACGGCTAGATCTCCCACCATCACTTTCCCGCAGCCCTCTCAGAGTCCACCTTCTACAGTCTCTCCCTCAAACCCTCACCCCATCCCCTCGCCTCATACCTTTACTGACCCTTCCTGGCCTGGGGCTGCTAGGATCCCTAGGGTCCTTCTCTAGAGGCCCCACCCACGCCGCATGACGAACCCGCCTTTCGCAGGTTCCACCCTCTCCCGATGAGCTTCCCAGCCGTGGGCTGCTCTCCCTGTCCCTCAAGTACGTCCCTGCCGGCTCAGAGGGTGAGTGACCGCCCCTCCTGAAGCCAACCTGGATGGACTCTGGGAGGCGGGAGACTCCTGTCCTTCGCGCGGGTGGACTCTGTCGGTGGGGTGGGCTTGAGTAGAGCCTCTCCACAGGCGCCGGACAGCCCCCAAGCGGGGAGCTGCACTTCTGGGTGAAGGAAGCTCAGGACCTCATCCCACTGCGTTCAGGATCCCTGGATACCTATGTGCAATGGTGAGGAGCATCTGGCCCTGGCTACTTCCCTCCCTTTTGCAGTGGAGCTAAGGACTCCCATGAACCCCTACCAATCAACCCTCGTTCCCCCTAGCCTGGGCTTTGGCCACTGAGTGGTGAAGAGGTCACTTTGAACAGAGGCCTAGAGTCAGGAAAGTTGAGGACACCTTTGAAGAGTTGCATTTTAGGGTGCCTGGAGCCCGTAGGACTTACTGGAGAGCTGAGATTGAGAGGCAGCAGGAGCCCTTCCATGGAGAACCTGGAAGGCCAGGCTATGGGGCTTGGCCCTGAACTTGTAGTTCAGTGGTTTTCAAAGTAAGCTTTCTAGGGTAGTTGTACGGGTGCCTCCAGGTGCTGTGCCATCATCAGAGAAATAGAGGTAGACCTGTCCTGAGCTTCCAAACTTGAGTCACCCAGAGGCATTCTGTTTTTCTTTCAGGCCATTGTACTTTTCAGATATATATATACTTTTTTTTTTTTTTTTTTTTTTGCAGAAAGGGTTCTGAGGCTCTGAAAACTTTGGAAACTACCTGAGGGTGGAGGGGTAACAGGGAGCCTGTGAAAGTCACTGAACCAGAAGTAGCAGAAGTGCATTTCAGAGACATCACTCTGGGGCCCTACGATGTAGTTGAAACTTTAAAAGGCAGGAGATCTGAGAGGAATCTGGTGCAAATTTCCCAGGGCAGTGAGGGTTTGAGGCCAGGTCTCAGACAGAAGCCAGGGGATATGGACATATGTGAGGAAGAATAGGTAGGACTTGGTGACTTGTTGCCTCTAGGGAATGTGAGGGGGTGGTCGTCACCTGACACCAGCCCACCTTCCCCACAGCTCAGTGCTGCCTGATGACAGCCGGGCCAGCCGCCAGCGTACCAGGGTGATGCGTCGAAGCCTCAAACCCGTGTTCAACCACACCATGGTTTATGATGGCTTTGGGCCTGCTGACCTGCGCCAGGCCTGTGCTGAGCTCTCTCTCTGGGACCATGGGGCCCTCGCCAGCCGCCAGCTGGGGGGCATACGCCTCAGCCTGGGCACTGGTAAGCAGGGCAGGTCCCCAAGAGAAGCTGATACTGGGTGGCCTTGGGCACTTTTCTGCTCTTTCTCAAGCTTTGGTGTCCACTGAGAACTGGGAGTGACTTGGCACAATGTGTAATCTGGGACCAAATAGGTGCTTCCTGGGCCTGAGGTGCCCAGTGTGACCATGCCCTCCACCCCTGCCTGCCCACATCCAGGCAGCAGCTACGGGCTCCAGGTCCCCTGGATGGATTCCACACCTGAGGAGAAGCAGCTGTGGCAGACAGTCCTGGAGCAGCCATGCGAGTGGGTGGATGGCCTTCTACCCCTCAGAACCAACCTGGCCCCCAGGACATAGCCCTATCATACCCTCCTCTCTGGACCTTCTCATGGTCTGCCCTTAGGTAAAGTCAATAAAGTCTGCTTTGAGGGAAATAAGGGGCTGGTGTCTGCTGGGAAAGAGAGGAGGGAAGGTGACAGCAGGAAAGAGCCAGGGAAGTGAGAGGAACCAGATTAAGGAACTTCAGACTCTGACACAAAGACCTCAGGGCTACTCCTATAACCCCCCACAGATACCCCTCTAAAATTTCCAGGACAAGCGTACAAAAGTGTTCTGTTTAATAATATTTGTCTGAAAAAAATATTTGTCTGGTAGTGCTCAGTGTGCTTAGGTGCCTTGGTGGTTGGTTCCTCCCACTGAGGCTAGGCCTGGGCCCTACCCTGGCCCCCACCTGCCTGGCCTCCTGCAGCTGCCCCTGGATCTTAGTGTAGATATGTCAGAAGCAGCTATGTCTTCTCCATCCATCCATCTTGGCTCTGTCCTGCCTCTGATGTGCTCATTCAGCCTCCCGGGGTCCAGAGGTAACTGGTGTGGATCCTGCTCTCTGTGCCAAGATGGCTCTCCAGATGCGGCATACCATCCCTCCCCTAGGGGTAGTAGGCTCAATGTGGCTCAGCCAGAAGGTGGCCCTGGGCTCTCTCTGGTACCCACTGTCTGCCCAATGCTCCCTCAGTGCCCAGTGATACAGGTACACCTGTGATTTCCAAGAGACGAACCTAGCCAGGCCTGCAGGTGGCCAGCATGGGGCCATGTAGTTGGGTCATCCCTGCAGGGCCCAAGATGTACCTGATTCGGGTGTAGATGAGGTCATCTCGAGTGGCACAGGTGAGCAGAGCATGGAGAGTGAAGCTGTGGTTCAGCAGCTGGTTGTGGACAAACACCCATAGAAACAGATAAAATCCCAGAAAGATGTGTACAAAGACCCAGGTACTAGCTCCCTTCTACTGTAGAAGGTATATCACCCCCCTTTTTCTGGGCCTCACTTTTCTCATCTGTACAATGGAAAGAATATATTAAGTCAGCGACCCACAGGAACTGTATTAAAGGGGTGCAGCTTTAGGAAGGTTAAGAACTACTGTATTAAGTGCTCTTCCATTATTGAGATTCTCTGCAGAAAGACAAAGATGAAGTCTGTAGTTGTTGGAGTCAGGGATAGCTGGCAGGGCCCCCTCACCGTTTGGATGGTGGCTGAATCTACACTTAGTTCCTGTAGCCACTGCACCAGGCTCTGGTCTGTTGTGAGGACAGCTGTCAAAAAGTCAGGTGATGAGCCTGCCTGTGGCTCCTGCTAGAAGCTGACTCACACCCACCACTACAGCCAGAGCCCACTCACCTGAGGGCTCTGAGGCCAGGGCGTTGGTCCTGGCCTCCTCATTCACCTGCAGTAGGGCTTGTTGCACTAGAACCTGGCACTCCCGTTCTTTCTCGGCCAAGACTTGGCGAAGCCTGTTGAAGGGCAGAGTGTAGAATGGAGTGGCAAATGGAGACAGCGTTGAAGTTGGCGTGGAGTGTATGAGAGGTTCTAAGAGGCTTTACCGATCAGTCTCTGCTCGCAGGACGCTCAGCTGCACCATCAGAGGCGCGGGGCCCTGTTTGGGTTCTTCCAGGAGCAGGCTCTGCTGGACCTGGGTCTCCTGCAGCTTTTGCTGGGATTCTCCTTCTTTACTTAACTCTGACTGCGATGGGACTGCCTCCTCCACTTCTGCCATTCCGAGTGGGATGAGCTCAGACAGGGCAAGAATGCCCATTTGGGACCCCCAGACACAGGTGAGGGAGTGTAGGCAGTGAGTACAGGGCTTTAGGCAGGGACCAGACTGGGACAGGTCCATTTAATTACGCCTGCACCAGCAGCGGCGGCGTGTTCCTGTGGATCCAGGCCCACACAAGCCACGCCCCCTGGCAGGCCTATTTGGCGTTCACCACGCCCCCAGGGGCCACACCCTCGTCCGGATCCACTCCTACTCTTACCCGGGCCTAGCACAGCCAGGGCTGCCCGCACCGCGCGGTTGAGTAGTGAGTCCAGCACGAACATCCAGTGTGGGCGGATTTGGCGCCTGCGGAGGATCTGCTTCACCTAGACAGGGAGGGGAAGGCGCCGCTGAGACTACTGAGCCCCAACTAGAAGTGGGACTTGAGTCAGAAAGGCCTAGAAAGTCTGTGGGAGGAAAGTGGAATCAGTGTGCTGGAATGACAGGAAGGGCTGGGAAGCGAGGACTGGGTAGATGTCCCTTCCTAATGGCCCTATCACCAGACAGGAGACACAGAATGTTGGAACATCAAGTCCTTGCGCATTTCTAGGTACAGGGAGCTCACAATCTGTTACTGGGTAGCCTTAAATATGAGAAAGCAGGCTCACCGCATCCGGGAAGGCAAAGAGCGGTCCATACAGCAGTGTAGGCCCAAGGCCCTCGGCTTGCAGCTGCCCTTGTAGCGCCCGCAGCTCCTGGACGAGCTGCCGGCGGTTGGGAGAGTGGATGTGCGCCCTGAGACAGAGCAGCAGCTGTTCCACATGATTCCTGCCCAAACAGGAACCCTGAGAAGGAAGACAAGGGCTGTCAGCCCGTGTCCCCACCCGAGCCCTGAGAGATGCTAGGGAGGTCATCAGCAGGAGTCCTGCCACGCTCGACCACTAGGGGGCGCTGGGGTGGGCCGCCCACCTGCTCCTGCTCCTGCTCCTGCTCCAAGAGCAGATTCTCCGCCAGTGTGGGCAGCTCCTGTTCCAGCACCGAGGCCAGCATGGCCCGGCGCTTGCTCTCCAGGTGCAGCAGGCTCAGCCAGGAACTTTCCTCCGGGGACGTGGGTTCCTCGGCCCCGGGCTCCTCTGGCACCCTGGGCACGATACAACGGAGAGCAGCTGATGGAGGGCCGGCAGCAATACCCACCCTAAGCCACCTCTACAGCAGGGTTTGAATCTTGGTCTTCTTTTATGCCTACCTCACAGGGATAAAAAGAGATATACCTAGAACTGAGGGGCACAAAAAATACAACTTAGAGCTTCTGGGACAGGACACAAGACACTAAATGCCATCCTTGCAAGTGGCGAGGTGCCAAGGCCCCCAAGGGTGGCTTTTTCTTTTTTAGAGAGACTCTCACTTGGTGTCCTCAGTAGAATGCTGTGCCATCACAGCTCACAGTAACCTCAAACTCTTGGGCTCAAGCAATCCTCTTGCCTCAGTCTCCAGAGTAGCTGGGACTACAGGTGACTGACACAAGGCTAGGCTATTTTTAGAGACTGAGCCTCATTCTTGCTCAGGCTGGTCTGGAATTCCTGAGCTCAAACAATCCACCCTCCTTGGCCTCCCAGAGTGCTAGAATTATAGATGTGAGCCACCGCGCCCAGCCCCAAGGATGGAAGGAGTACAATGGCAAAACCAGACACAAAGGAAACCCATCCTTAGGACCCCAGGCTCTCACCGGAGCTGGCTGGTGTCCCCATAACTGAGGCAGCGCTTCGGGGGGTTAGGCAGGTGCTGAGAGGGTGCCTGAGGGCGTGGGAAAGTCTGGGACTGGGTAGTCGAGTCAGCTGAAGGAGTGGGACTGGTGGAAAGGGCATCTGAGGGAGGGACAAGACTGTCAACTGGGTCCTCCCACACCCTGTCACCTCCATGGCTCCTCAGCCCTCCAGTATGCTCACTTCCTCCACTCCCAGAGCACCTGAGGGCCGTGGAGTATGGCGGGGGGAGCCAGGGCTTCGACTCCTCTTCCCAGGCTGCAGGAAGGGGTCCCTCAGCAGTGCTTGGGCACTTGCTCGGTGGCGGGGATCTGGCTCAAAAGTTTGGAGAAGGAAGGCTTGGGCCTCAGCAGATAGAGAACTGGGCATTGGTGGATGTACCTTGTACATGCCCACCTGAGGGGGGAGGAAAAACAAGGGTCAAGTTTAGAAATATGGCCCCACCCCACCTTGGGCCAGACTCTGAGAGGTCTCACCTGAAACATGGCAGCCTGTGGGTTCCCTAGCTCATGGAAGGGTGGGCGACCTGTGGCCATCTCAATTACAGTGCAGCCCAATGACCAGATGTCAGCAGCCTTCCCATACCCTCGTGGGCCCTGGTCAATGATTTCTGGGGCCATGTACTGCAGGGTCCCTAGGATGGGAGCAAGAATGCCTGTAAAGGCTTTATCATGGGGTGAGGATGATGTGGGGGAGGAGAACTTCAGCATCCTCTGGCCACCTGTACCCACCTTGAACCTATCATGTAAAATAGACTCCATCACCTACCCTGGACATCAAAAGCCTTTCCTGAGTTTCATCAACCTCCCTAGGCTCCATCACCTGCCAAGGTTTCCAACATTCATCTTAGGCTCCATCACCCACAGTAGAGTTCCATTGTGTATCCTGGATTGCATCATCTTCCCTGAACTCTACTACCTTTGTCCTCCAACACCCACATTGACCTGCATTAACACTGCTGGGCTCCAATTCAGGTGCTAACTTTAATTTCATCAATTATCCAAGCTCCAATTCAAGATTCCATCACCTCATCCCTGGGTCCAATCACTCTCCTGGGTTTCGTTCCCCCATTAGGACTCTAACTCCATTCCCAGGAAATACTCTATTCCCTAGAAGGCTTTAAGAGTTCTTTTGCACCCTCACTCACCACCCCCACATTCTGTTACCTGTGAAGGTCTCAGTGCAGGGTGTGATGCCTGCCAGCCGCTTAGAGGTGCCAAAGTCAGAAATCTTGAGCAGCCCACTGAAGGTATTGATCAGCACATTGTCCCCCTGATTGATGGTGATTAGCAGACACTGAGCTGGGGCCCTGAGAGCAGAATTGGACTCTTTCCTGGGACCCTATCTTCTGGGGATCCTAGTCTGGCCCTGCCTCTATCAATACTTTCCCCTGTCATCCCACTTATGTGACTCTCTGGGAGCTGACACCTTGTTTGGCTTCAGGGTTGATTTTCTCTTCTTCTCTAAGGACACTTCCAAATGAATTCCCTACCTTTTGCACCCAGTCTGCCAACTTAATCTAAACTGCCAGTTTCTGTCTGAGACTATGTCTCCTCCCCTCCCAGGAGCCTGCTGCAGCCCAGGCCAGTCCTGGGGCTTAACCTTGATGTCCCGGTGCACAATGTGGTTGTCATGCAGGTAGCTGAGTCCCTGCAGGATCTGGCGGGTGTAGAAACTGATGGTGCTTTCATTGTCCTTCAGAGGTCCCCACACTGACCGCAGCAAGGAGGACAGGCTACCTGGGCAGGTACAGTCCAAGTTCATTGTTGGCAACCACTTACTCCAGCCCACTGCATCTCTCTACTCAAGGTCCAGACACAACCAGGCCATAGCCCAAACACCATCACCCAACACCACTCTGTCAGCTAATTCTAGGCTACACCACCCACACAAGCTAGGGTCTATTCTCCCCGAGGGCTCTTCACCTCTTCCTGCCTCCAGCTCATGCCCCACACCTGGGGTTTCATTTCCATCCCACACAAGGCAGGTACCTCCAGGCACTTCCTCCATGAAGATCTTAAGGTAGCCGCCCTGGCTAGCTGATCCCAGATAGCGCACAATATTCTTGTGGCGTAGGCGTTTGTGAAGAGCGATTTCCTCATGCAGGGGTTGAGAGAACCTGGGGGGTGGTAGGGGAGGAAGGAATGGTACAGATTAGGCCAGAAAAGCCTATATTCAGTATCCCATCCAGTACCAGCCAGGCGGCGCCCCAGGGACACATCCCTCCCACAAGCCCCTGTCAGCCCTTCCCACCCTTACTACCCCGCCCACAGGACCCTCCCGACCTCAGCCGCCCCCCTGTTCAGTCCATAGGGCTCCCCACTCAGCACCCGCCCGCAGCAGCCTCCCAGCTCGAAGCCTCCGCCCCACCCTCACCTGCTGTCCCGTTCAGGGATCTCCTTGATGGCGATGCGTACTCTGGTGTGTCGCTCGCGGCCGGCGTATACCACTCCGTAGGTGCCCTTGCCCAGCACCAGCCTCTCGCCGGTCTCTGTATACTCATAATCAAACTGCGGGGCGCAGAGCGAGAAGGGGATTCAGCTGGGCCCGAAGACCTTCGCCTACTCAAGGTCCCACTCCCACGTGCTCACCTCCAGCACCGCCCCCACTCCCTCTGCCTCCTCCACGGGCGTCGAAGAGTCCGGATTCGTCACCACGGCCTGGATCAGCCCACAGAACCTGAGGGCAGGGGAAGTCAGACCAGGCGGTTGCGGGGTGGGGCGGGAGTGGGGTGACATTTAGGACTGCAACCGTCCCCTCCAAAGCCAGGAGCACCAGGGGGACATTGTCCCTTCCTTTCCCTCACTCCACTGGGCATCCCGATTCCAGTCCTCAGAATTCCCTGACCACCAGAGGCTGCGCACCACTGACAGTGCCCTACGCAGGGGAAGCACAGCTGGACGTCCTGAGCCGGGGGCAGCACGTAGAGGAAGCAGCAGCGCTCGTCCCGCTTGGAGACGCTGCGAAGGGATGAAACCCAGTGAGCCACCGGCAGCGCTCCTCCCCGACCCAGGTCTGCCCCCAGGTCCTGCCTCTCACCTCACTCCGCAGATGGAAGCGACTGGGAAGGTCCAGCTGGTGGGAGCATCCTATGAGAAGAAATGGGGCTTGAAGGGGAGAGGGGTCGGAGGATAGGAGAAAGGCACAAGGAAGAGGTGCATCGCAGTGAACAGGTGGTCTCAGTGGTGACTTCACCTGCGTCTCTGGTTCCAACAGGCTCAGGATCACTGCGCTCACTGGGTCCCTACCCCGAACCTCGAGGCTGGCAGGCAATAGGACCTTGTTCATCTCCAGGACCAGCACCTGCAGGAGGTGGAGGAGGGGGTTGGTCAGAAAGGACTCACTGCTTTCCCAGGTTCCCTCCTCTACAGGCCTCACCAGGCACTGGTCCCCCTGGGGAGAGGTTGTCTTGAATGGCTGGCAGGACTGTAGCAAGAAGTGCAGCCAGAAGTGAGCATGGCGGGGAGGTCCTCCGGAGGGCTCTGGCATGGGTCTGAAGTGCTGATAGAGCAGGAAGGTCTCCATCACAGACACCAGGTACCTGCAGGCACAGCCTTGTCCTCAGCTCAGCCCAGGCACCAGCCGGCACTGCCAGGGAGAGTAAACTGGCTTGGATGTAGCCAGAACATGGGCATTGGGTGTCACAGGCACTTGTCTAAAAGTGGCCAGGTCCTTGACCCAGGGTTCAGGCTATAGTGGCAATGGAGATGAGTTTAGAAGCTGACAGCCCAGGACAGCCTGGAATGCGGAGGGGGCCACCTACCATATGGGGGCATTGAGCTTGTATAGCTGCTCTGCAGCCAGCACCACCTGGGTAGGGTCATTGGCGAGGATCTGGGCTCCCAGGTAGAAACCTACATCCCAGTAATACTGCATCTTCTCCACACAGCCTTTTCGGGCCAGTAGGCAGCCCAGCTTCATGCCTGGGAGGGACATGCATGGGCTCCAGTGAGTGTGGGTGCAGGGGTGGATAAGGCCTACCATTCAGCTGGGCGTGAATATAGATGTGGGTAAAATGTTGGGTGTGGCTAGATCTCAGGTGGGAATAGGAGCTGGGGCACAGGTGAGGGTTTGGGTACAAGTATTTGTAGAACTCAGAGTGTAATGAATACAGGTGTGAGGTTTGGGAACAGCTGTGAACCTAAGAGTTCCTGAGAGCCCAGGGCAGGGATGAGGACTCAGGTGTGGGTATGGCAGAATAGTCCAAAACAGATGAATTCAGTCCTAGCTCCTGCCTAGTGTTCTCTCTCCCTGCCTTCTTCCCAGGACCCTCCAAGCCCCTGAGGATGGGGAGCCAGGGAGCCAGGATTGGGGTTCACCTATTAGCCGGAGCTCCTTGGAGTCCTCAAAGTGCTGCCCAGCAGCAATGAGGAGCACAGCTGCATTGATGCCTGAATGGAGGCTGGGCTCCACGTCAAAAGCCTTGCGATACCTGGGGCAGGGGCACAGGGCTGGACTGATGCCCACAGCACCATCCCTCAAATCACTAGCTCAGCCCATCAGCCACTCACTGTGCTCCTTACCAGTGATAGGCCTGCTCCCGGTGTCCAGCATCCTGGAAGCCAGAGCTAAAGAACATGTCTTTGTAGATCCGGCCACACATGCAGTATAAATCAGGTGCCACGGAGCCCTCAAACTGAACCAGTGGCAGCAGCACAGCCAGTGCCTTCTCCCGGTCCCCAGGCCTGTTCCTCCTAGGGAAAGAGGAAGATGGGCTTAGGACCTACCTGATGGTTCTTACCTACTCTGCCCAGGGACCCCTAGACACCAAACAGCAGGGGCTTTTTCCAAGGGACTGACAATAATGACCCCAAAATGACAGCAACCCTGGTCAGCACTGACCTCTCTAGGGATAGAGACCTCAGATAGAAGTGACTCCTAGATGTAATGACCCTAAGGAACAGTGACCTTGGACAGCATTAAGGGCACTGTTGACCACACTAAGGGCAGCAGCATCTTCCCCACCCCTACCCAGGGAACAACCCAGAACAACAGGTACCTATGGACAGCAGTTACACTGATCAGCAAATTCTCTGACCAGCAGAGATCTCAGACAACAAATGACATCACACGTCAGAGATGAAGTCACGTGCTCAGAGCTCAGCACCAATGGGGATGGGATAGCAGGAAAGGGCACACTTCATGAGGCCACAGAGACTTCCATGTGGCTATAACTTAAGCCTTGATCTGCCACTCACCGGTTGAGGGCAAACGTGTAGTGGAAGCAGATGTTGTGCTGCTCGGCCACATCACAGGTGGGTAAGGCCTGCAGTGTCTCCACCAACTCAATGATGGCCGAGTAGTCCTGCATGAGGGACAGCAAGCTCTGCCTTGCCTGGCCCCAGACCCTCAAGAGAAATACCTTGAGCCAGGGTCCTGTCCCACCCCTGACATCCCACCAACCCCTGCACTCATCTCTCTGGCCCAGCAGGTAAAGCAGATACCACACTTTACAGGGCACCTACTGTGTGCCCCATGCTGGGTGTTCTCAACCTCACAACTGCTTGGGAGGCAGTGACATGTCATCCCCTATTCCAAATAAAGAAACCAAGACTCAGAGAGGTAAGATGGTTTGTTCAATGCCATCAGGGAGCAAGTGGAACAGCTGGCAGCTAACCTTGGGTTTGTCTGACCTCAAATGCCCACTGCCTGACTGCCTCTCTGAACACCACACACCTGCACGTCTCGGTAGGAGAGCAACAAATTCATGATGATGTCAGGGCTCAGCAGCTCCACGCTGTCCAGTCTCCGCTGCAGGCGAGCCAATTCCTGCCGCAGCTGCTGCCCACTGAACCGCTCTCGTGCCTTCCGGATATCCTGCCGAATGGTCTCCCGGAAATAGCCACTGATGCCCAGGGCAGGGGAGGTAGGGAGAGAGGATAGTGGGGCCTGTGCCTCAGCCCCAGCCCATAGTACCCTCACCAGTCTCCTTCCAGTGCACCCTCCCTGGGGGCCCTCATTACCAAGAGTCTGTGGGTGTAGCCTCCAGCAGGCGGGCAAGCCGGCCCACCAGAGGAGTGAGCAGAGCCTCAGTGCCCACTCCAGCCTGTACAAGACCATCAGCCAGGCCCCTGAGAAGGCCTGCGTCACCACACAGCACCCGTCCAGTGGTTGTCACCACATAGGGGATCAGTGTGTAGCTGCCAACGCAATCCTGGTGGGAGGGAAGCAAGAATCAGTGAAGAGTAGAGAGCAGCACAGGGCTAGAGAGGGGTCAGAGCTCAGCACCAGTGGGGATGGGATAGCAGGAAAGGGCACACTTCAGGAAAGGAGGCAATAGGAAGCAGAGGGTCATATGGATGTTAAGGGGGCATTAAGGGATCACAGGTGACGGAAGAGGCCAGGAAGATTAGTAAGGTCATAGGTCACAGTGGAGGTCAAAGAATACTTTGGAGTGAGGGGTAGATTCTGCTCACCGAGTTCTTCTGGAAAATATCCTCCTGCAGGAGGCAGACAGTCAGATACTGGTGTTCTGGGTAGGCACCACCCAACCCTGTGCCTGCCTCCACCAGATCCCTAGCCACCTACCCTCAGGGCCTGCAGGTCAGGGAGGTCAGCCTGGGAGCACAGAAGCACGTTGTTGGTCATGCTGAAGCTCTCACGCACACCAAGGTGGTAGAACAGCGAGGGCTGTGCCAGGGAGCTGCTCACCTCCAGCACTACCACATCTGTAGGCATAGAGGTGGAGACCCTGAGCCCCAAGCCTCAGCTGGACAGGGTAGGAGCCTGGGGATCCATCCTGGCTCAGCTTGCTTTGCTGCGGGATGCCAGCAGGGTCCATTTCTGCTCTGGGGCTCAGTTTCCCCCCAGGAGCAGACTTGGGCTCCCTGGGCTGGGATCTTGGTCCCCACTGTTCAGAGCCTGAGAGACAAAGCATCAGGGAGGGGGGCTGTGCCCCAGCTCAGAGCTTGTTCCAGGCCATTTGGGAGACAGGAGTTGTGTACACACAGAAGTTCCCTCCCCTGGATCTTCAACCCAGTCCCTTGAACGAGGCCGGTACCATCAGTGTGTATAGCCAACATTGTTTCTGTATGTGTCAGTAAAGTCTAAGATGTCCGACTGTATCTGTAGGTATGACAGGGTCTGCAAAAGCCTAAGTAAGTTAACATGCATGCGGTTTGTGAGGCTGTCAATGACTGCGTGTGTCTTTGTGTCCTTCGGTCGGGTCAGCCTTCATTTTTTAGGTTGCACTTTCACGGACATCCAGGAAGCACAGTTCCCAGATCGTAAGATGAACAGGTACGCATGGAGAGGGGAGGCGAGGCACCAGGGCTAGAGGGAAGGAGGGTTGATCCCCGCGGGAACAGCCGCCCTCTGGCCCCGCCCCCGGTCAGCCCTGGCCCTCCTGCAACTTCACCCCTGCTCCACCCATTCCCTGTTGGCTTCCTTGGGCCTCTTAACCTAAACTGCCTTTCTCAGAATCCAGTCCCTTTGGGTCTCTTCGATCCATTCTCTTCCCTTTCTGTCTCTCTAGTCCAATTCTCGGAAGTAGTATGCTAGGACCCCTATGCTATAGCCGCTCAGGTCAGCTAGCTCATTTCCCTACTCCAAGCTCCCTTCCCAATATCTGCCCTCAGGAGGTCCGCGCTAGACCACCCAAGGCTGAGTTTTCCAACCCCACTCTAAGACGCCACAGCCCGGCTCCCAGCCCCGCCCCACAGCTGCTAAACTCCACCCCGATCCTTGTAGCGCTCTCAAGGCACAGCCGCCACCAAAGAGTGCTTAAGTCCCAACTCAGAACAACTGGATGCCAAAGTCCCATCGCAAGCCCGGCAGCGCTCCAGAGTTTCTAAATGCGACTTTTGTCAGGACTCTGCCTCAATTCCTTAGACTTTAGCTCACCTAAAGGCCCCAGACCCGGTGCCCAACCCGGCTCCGCCCCGCGCCGCCGAGCCCCGCCCCTGCCTCGCCGCCAGCGCGCGCTCACCCGCGTTGTAGAAGGCGTCCAGCGCGCCTGTGTCGCCCAGCGCCAGCGTCCCAAAGGGCAGGCTGCACAGCTGCGGCCGGGGCCGCGGCCCGGAGAGCTGCGCGCAAGCCTCCCGCAGGCAGCGCAGGGGCAGCGGCTCGGTCTCACTTTCCTTCCCAGGCTCCCCTTCGGGCCGTGGCTCCCGGGTCAGCACGTAGACTACACTGAGCGGCCGGCTCCGCAAGCAGCCCCGGCCCGAGGGGGCCGCTAGCGACCGACCCCGGCTCAGCGCCTCGGCCAGCGGGTCCTGCCAGCAGCTTCCCGCACGCTGCGCCCCTGACCGAGGACACGGCCCCGCCATGCGGGGGAGCTGGGCGTCGAGAACCCCGGGCGAGTCAGTAGTCTGGTCGGCGGATCCAGGAATCTCAGGATCGGGAATCCGGTCGGGATCTGACAATCTACGAGATCTAGGGATCCGGAAACCGGCCGGATGTCCCGTTCCGGTACTAAAGTTTAGAAAGAAATCCGAGTTGGGACTTGCAAGGTCCTGAGGATCTGAAATCGGGAATTGGGTCCCAGGAATCTGGGGCATCCGGTTATCTGCGGCTCAAAGTCACGTGGGGGACCCCGGGATTCAGCACCCGGGTGTCTGCCACCCCGGCTCCTCCCGGGACCGCCCGCAGACGCTCTGTCCTGCCTTCATGTGTAGGCTGGGCCCAGCCCATTCCCGGTCGTCGGGGAAAGCTCCACCCTCGCCCCTAGGGCAGCGCCACTCCCTAGCAGCTTGGGACTAGGCCTCTGCCCTCTTCCTGTCCAAACAGCAAGGAGGTGTCTGTCTAGGCTCCTATTGCTCCTCGCACAAAAATACAATTATTGAAGCTCCGTGTCCGTAGCTCAGTGAGTAGGGCGCCAGCCACATACACCGAAGCTGGCGGGTTCGAGCATGGCCCGGGCCTGCTGAACAACAATGACAAATACAACCAAAAAATAGCCGGGCGTTGTGGCGAACGCCTGTGGTTCCAGCTACTTGGGAAGCTGAGGCAAGAGAATAGCTTAAACCCAAGAGTTTGAGGTTGCTGTGAGCTGTGAAGCCACAACACTACCGAGGGCAACAGCTTGAGATTCTGTCTCAAAAAAAAAAAAAAAAAAAAAGTTATTGAGACAACATAATTGGAAGAAAGGAATTTTTAATAGGACAAATGTCCTGCCAGGAGAACCGGAGAAGCTACCTCAAATCCATCTCTCGGGCTAAGGGGTATTATGGACTTTTCTTTTTTCTTTTGAGACAGTTTTACTTTGTCGCCCTCGGTAGAGTGCCATGGTGTCACAAGTCACAGCAACCTCAAACTCTTAGGCTTAAGCCATCCTCTTGCCTCAGAGCTGGGACTGCAGGTGCCTGCTACAATGCCTGGCTAATTTCTGTTTCTGGTAGAGCCAAGGTCGCCCTCTTGCTCAGGCTGCTCTGGAACTCCTGAGCTCAAGCAATCTACCCATCAAGGCAAAATTATTTTTGACACAGAGTCTCACTTTGTCACCCTTGGTAGAGTGCCCCAGCGTCATAGCTCACAGCAACCTCAAACTCTTGGGCTTAAGCAATTCTCTTGCTTCAGCCTCCCAAGTAGCTAGGACTACAGGTGCCTGCCACAATGCCCGGCTATTTTTAGAGATGAGGTCTAGCTCTGGCTCAGACTGGTCTCGAATTCCTGAGTTTAGGCTATCCACTCATTTCAGTCTCCCAAGGTGCTGAGATTACAGGTGTGAGCCCCTGCACCCTGCCTGAATATCATGCACTTTTTAAAGAAAGGGCCGTGTGCCTCAGAGCAAGTCAAGGGCTACTTGCATTGGGAGCAGGTTGTGGGGAGGATAGTGAATCTAGGCATCAAGAAGTCTGTTCCAAGGCTTTCAGAATCTCATCTCCATTCTCTTGTAGAAAATCCACCATTTTTAGGCCTGGTGTGGTGGCTTCTGCCTATATCCCCGTCTTTGGGAAGCCCTAGCTGGAGGATTGTTTGAAACCAGAGGTCCATCATTTTGCAGATACAACTCAAAAAGTCAAATAGTTACGGGAGAAAAATTATTTAAAAAAAAAAATATATATATATGTAGGTTCACAGAGCTGTTTACACTCTCCTGCCAGAACCTTTAAGACTAGCCACTTCCAGAACATCTGTGCCTCTGAATGACAACCACTGTGGACTGGGCTCCTAACTTGTATGCCCAGGCCAGAGAGTCTAAGGAAGAGCAAGATATGTATAGGATCTGCTCTGCAGGGATCTGTTGACTGAAGGGCTCTCCAGAGCTATCAGAGTGTACAGAACACAGTGCAAGACAGTTCTCCAGGGTGCAGCACATTCAGGCAGGGACTGGAATGTGGAATGTCAGCCTGCCCAGAAGTCTGCAACCCTGTTAAGTGGGACTCAACATCTGAGCCACAGACTCACCTGCTCACCAGCAGGGGCTGCCTTCCCCCCCCCACTGCACCCTGAACCCATCCTGCTGTGGAGCCCTGCTGACTTCTATCCAGGACATGATTGTGCACCTGAGAAGCACTTCCCACATTTCTCTACCCAGCCTTTGAAGGAGAACCCTAGAAACCCTAACCCTGAGGGCTGCAACAGTTTCCCAGCTTCAAATCCCCCCAAATCTCTAACTTTATTGCGTGAATTAGTAGATCCAGAAATCAGGAACTGGGGACTTAGAGAGGCTGCATAACCTGTCCAAGATCACTCAGCTACATGAGAGAACAGCAGGCAAACCTGGATTATTTGTCAGACTATTAACTGTTTATTTCTGCCACTTAACTAGAATGTGACATTGAACAAATAAACTCCTCGATAAATGCTAGCTCAGTGGCTGCCATTTCATTGCCTTGTTGCCTCAAGGAAGAAAAATATACTTTTAGGCTGGGTGC
>NW_003852551.1:3488951-3491708 GCF_000181295.1 Otolemur garnettii
AAAAAAAAGAAAAGTATACTTTCCTTGGTTTGAACCTAGATTCAGATCAGCCTCCAATGAAACAAGGCTAGAAGTAGCAGAGGGTGAGCACATGGACTACAATAGAGGCTAGGATGGAAAACAGGCAACTTATAAGGGGCAGGTGAGAGGGACTTGAAGGGCCCAGAGGGATTGTCAGTGGATGATTGATGATCTCCTCTAATCAATCCTTCCACTGTATGCTCCCCTGGCCCTGTCTTGCACACCTCCAGAGACAGAAGCCTCACTACCTCATGAGGCTGTCCCTTCCCATCTTCCTGACCAGGAAGAAGGAGAATCTTGAATGGAGATGAAACTTGTGTCCCCGCTCTGCCCTCTAGGGTTTTTTCCCAGTGACTGGAAGAGTCCTGAAAGCCAGGAAAGGGTTAAAATGAATTTATTTTTAAATGTGGACAGGGACACAGCGGAACCACTGGTAAGTGGCTGAGGATCCGGAAGTTGTACGGGAGAGATAAGGGTACAAGCTGCCAGGGTGCTCTAGCGAAGCATCATCCAAGCCCTGCGGTAGGGGTGGCCTACACCACGGCCTGAGGCCCAGTCGATGCCATACTTGTGGGCAGCAGCCTCAGACCCTGCGTAGCGCCCGTTGAGATTAGACCGATAGCAGGATCCATACCACCAGGCACCATGGACAATCGCTGCACAGTTGCCCCCACTGGAATCATGGTCCGCATCATAGGTGGTAAAGGGCTTCCCACTGTGGTAGCTGAGGGAGTCCCCTGCAGGGAGGAGATAGAAGGCCCTTGGCTCCCAGAGCCATGTCTGGGACCTTTGGAGATACTATCTCGTAGGTGCCTCAGAGCAACTATGTGGTGAATCTTTTTTTTTTGAGACAGAGTCTTGCTGTGTCACCCTTGGTAGAGTGCCACGGCGTCACAGCTCACAGTAACCTCAAACTCTTGGGCTTAAGCGATTCTCTTGCCTCAGCCTCCCGAGTAGCTGGGACTCACAATGCTTGGCTATTTTGTTGTAGTTGTCAGTGTTGTTTAGCAGCCCCCATGTATGTGGCCAGCGCCCTAACCACTGAACTACAGGCACCACGCCTATGTGGTGAATCTTATCAGACTCCAAGAGAAAACAGCAGCATGAAGGGGCCAGCTTGCCTAATGTCACTCAAATAGCCACAGTGGCAATGGGACTTGAACCCTCTGACTCCAAAGCCACCGGCTCGTCCTCAGGCCTCACTGCCCACCCCAGATCCTCAGCTTCCCTCTAGCTCCTGTCTCCTCTGAACTTCCATCAGCAGCCTCAGCAACTCTGCCAGGGAGGACTGGGAGGACCTCTCAGGAGGGAGCCTAGGCGGGAAAGGAGCTTTCCCTGAGTCACCTCTCCATAACCACTTCCCTCTTTCAGATCTCTCCCCAACAGTCACTGTTGCTCTGTAAGAAGCCGTCTCTGGTTCTCCTCCTCCTGAAGCAGAGAATGCTAACACTCAACAGAGCCTCAGAGGGCATTTACAACCCCTCTCTTTCTCCCACCCATTTTATACAGAGGAGGAATGAGCCTCTGACTTGCCCAAGGTCATGTAGTAAGCAGACTCAGGTCTGTTGGCCTCCAGAGCCCTAATTCTTCACTCTTGTGCTATTCTTTCTCACAAATGCCATTTCTCAGATGAAGAAACTGAGGCCCACAGAGGGGAAGGAATTGCCCTTGATCATTCATAGAGGCTGTGGCAGCGCTGGGAAAGGCTCCAGCCTTCCTCCCCAGGGGCCCCTCTGGGACTCCCTCACCTGCAGTGCCCTCTGAGAACTTGCCCAGCACCAGCTGGTAGTGGTCAGCCTCCCCAAGAAGGCGGAAGGTTGCATAATGGGCAAAGGTACGGTTGCCATTAAAATCTTCCAGCTCTACACGCAACTCCCAGTTACCTAGGAGAAAGGGGAGGCAAGTATGGAGGAACCCTCAGAATCCCAGGTGAGGAGTTGGGACAGCAGACGGTACCCCTCAGGGACTCTGGGCCCTGCTGGGAACTCACCCTGGAGAGTAAGCTGGTGCAAATTCTCATTTCCCAGCCAGAATTCAGACTCCTGGCTCCCAAAACCTGCTTTGTAGGAGGACCAAGGGCGGTAGAAATCCACAGAGCCATCCCGGCGCCTCTGGAACACCTAGGGAAGAGGGCCAGCATACCAGCTCTTACTCCAGGCAGGACAGGGGCTGCAGGAAAATGATACCTGAGTGGGCACGAACTGTGAGAGGTGGGTAGACACGGCCTCTCACTTTGGATTGTGTGTTTGTTTGAGACAGGGTCTCACTTTGTCACCCTGTGTAGAGTGTTGTGGCATCATAGCTCACAGCAACCTCAAACTCCTGGGCTTAAGTGATCCTCTTGACTCCGCCTCTTAAATAGCTGAGGCTACAGGTACCCACCACAACGCCTAGCTAGTTTTTCTATTTTGAGTAGAAGTGGGGTCTCACTCTGGCTCAGGCTGGCCTCCAACTCCTGAGCTCAAACAATCCACATACCCTAGCCTCCCAGAATACTAGGATTACAGGTGTGAGCCACCGTGCCTGGCCTGGATTGTTGATAAAATGCAATTTCTGACCAGTGGCAACATAGCAAAACACTGTCTCTACCAAAAAATGAAAAAGAAAAATTAACCAGGTGCGGTGCGGTGAGCCTATAATCCTTTGAGAGGATCACTTGAGCCCAGGACTTCAAAGTGGAAGCAAGCTGTGATTGGACTATTGTACTCCAGCAGATAGTGTGAGACCCTATCTTTT
>NW_003852551.1:3491979-3498851 GCF_000181295.1 Otolemur garnettii
GAGACCCTATCTTTTAAAAAAATAAAAAATAGTGATTCCTTCAAGTGAGCTTTGCAGGTGAACATACTGATATATTCATGAACTCCACATTCTCTTATTAACATTTATTGACACTGAGGCTTCAACTTCATACCTCAGCCTTGCAAGCCCTCAGGAGGACTGAAACATTCTCTCTGCCCTTAGGAGATGGTCATTCCTGCTGGAAGTCAGACTCAGAATAACCTGCTTTAATTTACTATGATAGGAACCAAGATATTGAAAGCAGAGAGGTTACCCCAAAGGCTCAAGCTGGACCCCTGGCCTACCCAGATGTCCCTTCAAGCCAAGTCAAGCAGCACCCAGGTCTCATGGAGTTTCCTCCTAAATGTCTTTCCACCTAAGTGCCCCAATTTTCATTCCTCTCTGTGGTCTTTCTGTGTCCCCGCCTCCATGTTTGTCCCTTACTGCAGTGCATTCTCCCACTGTGTAACCCAAGTCATCTTTCAATATCAGAAATCTGACCTGGTCCCTCTCCTGTGGCTCCCCATTAACCTACACATTCCTCAGTCGTCATTTAGTGCTCTCCATGAACTGGCCTTTGCAGAGATCTTCAGTCCATGCATGACCCATGTCCGCAGACCTCAGCCAACTCACATGGTCCCCACAAACTCTCTTGTACTCTTCTGCCTCCCTGAGTTTATCTTACCTCTACTTAGAATACCTTTCCACACCTTATCTGTCTAGAGAACTTCTACTCAGCCTTCAAAGTCCTTTCTTTCTTTCTTTTTTTTTTTTTTCTGGCAGTTTTTGGCTGGGGCTTGGTTTGAACCCACCACCTCCGGCATGTGGGGCCAGTGCCCTACTCCTTTGAGTCACAGGTACCACCTCAAAGTCCTTTCAAATGAGGCAGGGCACAGTGGCTCATGTCTGTAATCTTAGAACTCTGGGAGGCCCAGGCAGATGGATTACTTGAGCTCAGGAGTTCGAAACCAGCCTGAGCAAGAGCAAGACCCTGTCTCCAAAAAATAGCTGGGTGCAGTAGCCCATGGCTGTAATCTCAGCACTCTGGGAGGCCGAGGTGGATGGATGGGGTGAGCTCAGGAGTTTGAGACCAACCTGAGCAAAAGCAACACCTCTTTTCACTAAAAAAAAAAAAAAACAAAAAAAAAGAAAGAAAGAAAGAAAGAGAAAAGAAAAAAGAAAAATAGCCAGGCATTGTGGTGGGAGCCGGTAGTTATTTAGGAGGCTGAGGCAAGAGGATAACTTGAGCCCAAGATTTTAAGGTTGCTGTGAGCTATGATGCCATGGCACTCAACCCCAGGGCAGCTGAGACTCTGTCTCAAAAAGAAAAAAAAAAATATATATATATATATAGTTGTATATATACATAAACAAAAATAAATACAAATGAAAATAAAAAAATAGACAGGCGTTGTGGTGGGTGCCTGTAGTCCCAGCTACTCAGGAGACAGAGGCAAGAGAATCACTTGAGACCAAGAGTTTGAGATTGCTGTGAGTTATGATGCCACCGCACTTTACTGAGGGTGCCAAAGACTCTGTCTCAAAATTAAAGGAGTAGGGTGCTGGCCCCATATACTGGAGGTGGGTGGCGGGTTCGAACCTGGCCCCAGCCAAAAACTGCCAAAAAAAAAAAAAAGTCCTTTCAAATGACACTTCCTCTGTGAAGACTTCTCATAGTTGTTGAGGTGGGGTTGGAAGCTCAGAAGACCCCAGAGAATGACTAAGGCATGCCTTGCTCTGGGGGGTCTAGCTCCCCCTAGGGGCTAAGAGAAGAAGTGACCACTGGACCCCGCCTAGTATCCTAGTCCATTTCTAAGACACGCACCAGCCAGCCGCCCCCTGCAGTGTCCATGTCACAGAAGACTGGGAGGGCCCTGCCCTCAGGTAGGCACAGATGATACCAGCCACTTAAGGTGGTGCCCTGGCTCAGCAGCTCCTGGCAGCTCTTGGGGCCTGGGAAAGAGGAGATAAACTGATGGGGACCCCAAGTTATTCCCCAACCCAACACCCAGGTACTCGATCCAGTGTGGGACCCCAGGCTCCTTTATGCCCCTGAAGAAGAATCCCAAGGAAGGCTGTGGGAAGCGGCTTGGCCATGCCTGGGGGTCTACTGACACCCCAGCTCTGTCTGATTCCAAGTTTCTGGCTCCTGTGAAGACCGCTCACCCTCTCGGCACCGGAGCATGTTGGCTGGATCTCCTGCCCAAAGAAGGACTGAGCATTAGCTGGAGGTTTGAGCAATCCCATGGGAAGGCCCATGAAGCAACAGTGGAGCAGGTGCCCAGGCCCTTCTCCTAATCCTCCCCACTGTTCCCAGCCTCCTGTCCCCCTGTGGGGAGCATTTTAATGCACGGCTGAGCAACACCAAGGAGAGATACCCTACCTTCTATTTCAGGGATAGAAGCAAATAAAGGAGGGGAGGCTATGCCAACCCACACACTCACCTGGCTCACCCTTGGGACCCATCTTGCCTGGTGGTCCAGGTTGCCCTGAAATCACAGAGGCAGAGATACCCTGAGTCCCACCCCATGCCTGTAATAAAACAGAGAGAGAGAGAGAGAGAGAGAGAGAGAGAGAGAGAAAACCCCAAAGGATCTGGAATAAAAAAAAAAGTTCAGGGCTCGGTGCCTATAGCTCAACCGGCTAAGGCGCTAGCCATGTACACCTAAGGTGGCGGGTTCGAATCCCCAGCCCGGACCCGCCAAACAACAATGACGGCTGCAACCAAAAAATAGCCGGGCGTTGTGGCGGGCGCCTGTGGTCCCAGCTACTTGGGAGGCGGAGGCAGGAGACTCGCTTGAGCCCAGGAGTTGGAGGTTGCTGTGAGCTGTAATGCCATAGCACTCTGCCCAGGGGGACAGCTTGAGGCTCTGTCTCAAAAAAAAAAAAAAAAAAAAAAAAAAGTTCAGATCCCAGTTTCTTCATTAGTTTTGTGACTGTGGGCAAACAATGCATCCTCCCCTAGCCTCACTTTCCTCTTCAGTAAGATGGAGATGATACTGCCTAATTGGCAGAGTTGATCTTAGGATGCTGGGCTCCTCCCAGTCAGAGCCTGGCACAGAGGAGCTTCCTTGCCCTTTGTTGTGGCTCCTCAGCATAGAGAATACCTGCTGCTGCCCTGGTTTACTCCAAGGTCTCTGCCAGCTCCCCAGAATCTTTCACATCGCTCACCTTGAGGACCTGGAGCCCCCTTCTCCCCAGGACTTCCTGGGGCTCCAGGACAGCTGGGCAGGAGGACAACTTTGCTGGCTTCCAGTTCCCTGGGTCCTGCAGCAAGACACAGGTGGGTGGGCACAGGGTAGGCTTGTCTTTCCCAGACCCCTCTGCAGTTCTCTTTCAAACTCCCAGAGTCTAGCTGTCAGGATATTTTTCTCCTGAGCTGGCAAGGTTTTGCATGATTTGCATCCTATTTGCATATATTTACATGCAGAGCCCAGATTATCAAACCCCCTCCCTTCTCCTTGGGGCTGGTGAGCCTGAGTGGAGGAACACCCCAGAGAGGAAATGAGAGCTGGGTTGTTGGAGAGAGCACCCTAGGCTCCTACCTGGGCAACTGGGGTTGTCCTGAGCCCTCAGGCAGGCAGGTGCCCCAAGCAGGAGCAGCAGCAGGGACAGCGGGGTCCAAAGGAGGCCCATCTTGCTGGGGTCACCAGAGGGAGGATGCTGGCTTATAAGAGGCCAGGCTGGTGGAAGGATATGAAGAAAGACTTCCTACGATTGTCCCCTAGGGACACCCCACCCAGGCTGGAGCCAGCAGGGGCGTGGGAGCATTTCCTTCTTCTGCTCTGTCCAGCCAGGATGGAGTCCAACTTCTTTTTTTTTTGAGACAGAGCCTCAAGCTATCCCCCTAGGTAGAGTGCCATGGCCTCACAGCTCACAGCAACCTCCAACTCCTGGGCTCAAGCGAGTCTCCTGCCTCAGCCTCCCAAGTAGCTGGGACTACAGGCGCCCGCCACAGCGCTGGCCATTTTTTTGGTTGCAGCCATCATTGTTGTTTGGCGGGCCCTGGCTGGGGATTCGAACCCGCCACCTTAGATGTATGTGGCTGGCGCCTTAGCCGGTTGAGCCACAGATGCTGAGCTGGAATCCAACTTCTGATCTGGCTGCTATAGCTCCCCAGCTGTCTCTCTAGGCCTCTACATTCATATTCCCCTCTACTTGTGAAGCTCCACCTGTCCAGGAAGGTCCACCTGTAAGGCCATCTCCACTAGGAATCTTTCCCTGATCCTTAACACTCCTGTTTTATTTATTTTGGAAACGGAAAATCTCACTCTGTCACCGAGGCTAGAGTGCAGTGTTGTCATTGCAGCTCACTGCAGCCTCAAACTCCTGGGTTCAAGTGATCCTCCTGCCTCAGCCTCCCAGCTAATTTTTCTATTTTTTGTAGAGATAGGGTCTTGCTCTAGCTCAGGCTGGTCTCATACTCCTGAGCTCAAGAGATCCTCCCACAGTGCTGGGATTACAGGCATGAGCCACCATGCCCACCCTTCTTGTCAACACTATTCACAGTAACCACTTCCACCATTTATTGGTCACCTACTATACTCTAATGTCACCCAGAATTCAGTTCACACATTATCTCCCAACATTACCCAGCCTTGCTCTTAGCCCCTGTCACTGGCCCTGGGTTATGCAGGTGCTCACTAAATAGTTGTTGAAAGAACAGAAGAGAAACTGAAGCCCAGAGATAGGACATGGTCTTGCTTTCTCTGGCACGTATATGCCCATACCCACAGAGCTTTTACTCAAGTCCCATGCCCCTACCAGCCAAAAGCTCCCTTAGGGAAGTGACTTCACACCCAACCTTAAGTCCCAGGAGACAGCTGCTAGACAGGGCAATTGGAAGGGCAGCCTGTGCAGAGGGTGCTGGAGGCTGAGGCTGGTGATGACCCAGCAGCCATGGCCCAGACGGGAAGGATGAGCCCTGAGCTGGAGAGGGTTCTCAGGTGATAGGGGAGGAGAGGAAGAGCTCATTCCTTCATTCATGCATTCAGCAAACCCTCCTCGAGGGCCCCTTCTATGCTGGGCCCTGTGCTTGTGGGGGTGAGACACAAGGTGACATCAGGGAGAGGGAGGCTGACTTGGCTTGGCAGAATGCATCCATGAGAGATGCCCTGACACTGTAGTTGCAGTCTGGGGACTCTGTCCTCCCTAAACCCTCCCACAGGTGTGCCAAGATCTTTGAACAAGCCTGTTCATCATGGTGTTCCTTGTAAGAATCAACATGGAAGTGACCCAACTGACCATTGATAGGATCCAGGCAAATAAATTATGACTATCTGGACAAGACAGGATGAATCCGATCTGTGATGAGAGGGATGACAGTGCAAAACAATATGTATAGCATAATCCTGCTTTGTATTTTAAAAACACTATGTGTGTATACATGTTGTAAATTCATAGAAAAAGGTCTGAAACACACTCAGGGGCTTGAGGCAGGAGGATTGTTTCAGCCCAGACTGAGCAACACAGAGAAACCCCCATCTCTTAAAAAAATGAAAACAAAAACAGAGTGCGGTGGCACGTATCAGTAGTCCCAGCTACTTGGGAGACTGAGGCAGAAGGCTGGGGGGTTGCCTGAGCCCAGGAGTTTGAGGCTGCAGTGATTGTACCACTGTACTCCAACCTGGGTGACACAGTGAGACCTTGTCTCTAAAAAAATAAATGAGAGGAGGGTGGGAAAGAGAAATTGTGCTGAGGGAGAAGCCAGGGAAGGGTGATCCAGGCAGGAGAAACAATATGTGCACAGGCATAGAGGCTGGAGAAGGCAAGGCTGACTGGGAATGAGAGGTAGACCTAGCGAACTGGAGGAGAAATCAAGGGGACTGATGATTGAGACGCTGGGAGTTTTGGCAGAAGCAAGTGAGGAGGTAAACTGGGGTTATCGTCGTGGGGTGTGGTGTGTGAGCAGGTGATCCCTCTGTGAGCCAAGAAGAAGGAGCCAGAGACCCTAAAGGGTGGCTACACCGGAGGAGGAAGAGGTGACAGGGCACAGCCATGGGTTGCACAGCTGGCAGGGCAGTTGGGGAGCCCTGAAATGAAGCACACAGCACACATACCTGCTCTGAACCCTCTCCACATACCACTGAGTTGGATATTGTTGCTATCCCCACTTTACAGATGAGAAAACTGAAGCCCAGAGCTGTTAAACAACATGCTAGAATTCACACTGAGCAATCGGGCTCCATAAGCTGAGCTCTCAACCATTACTCTATTTCTCTCACCCTCTTAACATAGGCATGGGATTAAATGAGATCAACTCCCAGCAAGTGCTCGATCAGTGGGAGATGTTATTAGTCAGGGAAGATGTCTGTGCCCAGGGATGGCACACGGGACAGAGGTCTTTCTAGGAGAGCCCGAGTGACAAAGACCAGAAACAGCTGCCTAGGAGAGCTGAAGGGTACTCCACCTAGATACTCGGGCAAAGACCTATCTTGGGCAAAGACCTATCTTGAGGGGTCTGTGAGAGTCTGGAGGTGTATCAACGACGGAGTTCTGTTCATGCTGGGGTCAGAAGAGCCTGGATTGAAACCCCAGCCCTGCCCCATCCAGCAGTGTGACCCTGAACAGGTGTATTTACCTTTTTGAATCTTCAAACTCTCAACCTGTACTACAAGGGCAGGCGGAAAGGATTAAGCAAGTATCAAAGATGAAAATACTTCAAAAGGTGATAGCAACAATTCTAGGCAGGATGCCTGTTAAGGAGAGGACAGTGGCCATACCCTCACCCCATCCATTCACGCATAGCCCAAGACACAGGACATGAAGCACAGTGCTGGAAGGAGTTCCTTTATTTGGGGACAGTGCCTAGGCCAGGTTGGTGAGAAGAAACAGGCACAAAATTCAGGTGCCTGGGTTGCCCAGCAGGGATG
>NW_003852551.1:3498886-3507965 GCF_000181295.1 Otolemur garnettii
AGTTCCTTTATTTGGGGACAGTGCCTAGGCCAGGTTGGTGAGAAGAAACAGGCACAAAATTCAGGTGCCTGGGTTGCCCAGCAGGGATGATGGATGAGACACCAGGTGGTTGAAGGAGGCTCTCAGCTGCAGGTGCCAGGCCCGGAACGGGAAGGCATGTCAGACTTTGGGCACTGAGCCTGCTCGATGCCCACAGGGGCCAAATATTGGTGGCCAAAGTTTTTCCCACCCAAAGTGCCTACAAGGAACCAAGGGGGCAGCCTCTGCATCCCTCTTCCCCTCAGGATGGAGTCTGGGCCCAAGGGGGTCAGATTCTGCAGAGGCCAGACAGTACATCTGGTGAGGTGACCCTGCCTCAGCTGGCTGAGGACCCCCATCCCCCAGAGAGTAGGCAGCAGCTGGAAGACAAACACTTCAATGCAAGCTGCGGCGACCCATCCCAGAGCACACAGCACACGGGCGCCTCAGACACAGCTCTCCTTCCCAGAGGAAAACCAAAGTGGACACACAGCCCCGTCTCCTGCCCATGGCCACAGAACTGCAGGCCACAGACTTGCCTGGGCAATCACCTACTGGTTCTCCTCCCTGCTGGCAGCATGAGGGGATAAAGAGACAATTGGCTCAGCTGGGCTCCCAGACCACTGGCCCAGGCTGAGTCCTAGTCCCAGCTAATATCCTTCAGAGAGAGCCCCCAAGTGGAGGAGAGGAGAGGGGTGTGGCTCCTTGTCCTTAGGGATGCCCCAGGAAGACAGCTCCCTGGGCACTGAAGGGGCACTGCAGGGCAGGATGGGGAGGGGGAAGTAAACTGGGACCCCAACTCCACTGCTGGCAGGTACTCACAGTGTCTGATAGGTGCTGTCCTTGGCTTTGAGGAAGCGCAGCACAAAGAAAGCTACTGCCTGCAGGCTTAGCACCAGCACGACACCCCCGATAAAGCTGGCCCCATCAAAGCCAGGGCTATGGGCTTCAGGGACCGAGGGGCTCCCTGCAGGGTCAAGGCAGGGTAAAAAGAGGTCATAATCCCACCTCCATAACTGGCGGGCCTCAAGGCCCTAGCCCTCACTATGTGGTCCTTGAACTCTAGACTCTGAAATTCAGCCCAGACCCTGCAGGCAGCTAGGAAGTACCTGGTGGGAGGGACAGTGGCCAGGGAGGGTGGGGCCGTGTTCAGTCCTGGCTGTACTCCTGGATTGCTCTGGCTTTACACCACACACACCCTCTTTGGGCCTCCTGGTCACATGGGCCCATTGGGTTGGAACAGATGGTGGTGGCTGAGCTCTCCTCCAGCCTCTTTGTCTCTCATTAGACCAACAGGGTTGGAGGTGGATCCAGAACTTGGGCATCCAGACCCCTCAGCCCGGAATCCCTTTCAGCCTTGATTCTCAGGGTTTAGGGCTCACATATAGATGATGCGGTCCTTTTCAGGACTCCTAAGTCCTGAGACCTCAGCATCACCCAATATCAGAGCCCTTACTCAGGGAGGAAAGGGGCAGAGGGGAAAGTGGAGGTCCAGAGTCAGCAACCCGGCTGAGCTCATGCCAGAGGAATCAGCCTGAGGGTCACACTTGGCCAAAGTTGCCTCACAGTTAGAGCCAGACTTATACAGGGTCCCCTGATCCTTTCCTTTCTGGGCCATGGTTGCCAGGCTGTGCCTGGGTGGCTCCCAGCTGAGCCATATTACCCATCAACTCTGACTGGGGATTCGATTTCAGGCCCTGGGCCAGATGCTTAGGACAGGGCAGTCTGGTGGGTGGAAGATCATTCTGGGACAGTGGACAGGGGCCTAACCATGAGCTGGGTCCACCTCCTGGAGGCTATAAGAGGTACAAAGGGTCTGGGAATATGAAGAGGGGTGGTCCTGGCTGCAGCTTAAGGAGCCCCAGAGGCAGGGCAGCTAGGGGTAGAGGAGCAGAAAAGGGAGAAATGAGCTGCACAAGGCCGATCTGGGGCTTGAGCCGAGGAGCTGAGCCATCAATAATGCAGCCTTTGAGATCGGTTTCCGGCTTTAATTAACCAAGAGCCTCTCCAGCCATCCCTGCCAAGTCTGGTGACCTCCAGGCTCTGAGGGGCAGTGGGAAATGGGGCTGGGGTAGGGGTTTTCTTGCCTCTGCTCAGCCAGGAAACTGCTTTATGACCCTCTTTGAGCCTGGCAGTTGCAGTAGGACATCTCATCAGCAACCTGAGCCAGGTCCTGAAGGGTCACCCTGAGTTCCCAGAACTAGGGAGGGATAGGCACCATGAACATTTCTTCACCTCAGTGAGTCAGACACTGAAGTAGCACTATGCAGCCTCTCATAAAATCCACACAGCAACACTGTGAGGTAGGTACCATCCAGCCCATTTCATGGATGTTGAAACGGGCTAGAGGGAAATGTCACAAGTTGATGTCACAGGGCATGTCAATACCTCAGCCCAGATCTGTCTTTCCCTATACCTCTGGTCTTCCCGCTACCCCCTCCCCTGGGTAGAACCCACCTGTTGTGATCATCTTCGGTTCATCAGTGGGGTGGTGGTGGGCAGCTGAGGAGATGGGGAATCCATGACCAAACAGCTCTCCTACCCCACCTCCTGACCCCAGCCCCACCCACAGATGGACTTCTGATTCAGATCCAGCCCCTCTCTGCTCCAGACACCTGACATATGTGGGACCCTTAGTCACACAGTTCCCTCCTGCTGCCAGATGTGCCCTCTCTCCAGTTCTACCTTCAGGGCTCATCTCTGATGTCACTTCCTTCAGGAAGGCCCCTCCATTCCCTTCTGAACTTCCTAAACCCTTATTATGCCTTAAATCAGAAGCGCTAATGCCCCATCCCTTCCACACACCTGTGATTTTCAGATAAGAGAACAGGCCAGAGCAGGGAAGGGACTTCTTAGTGAGCTAAAGACAATTGAAACTGAACCCAAATGTTGGAGGGCATAGTCCACTCCCCAAGAGAAACTGGTTCCTCCTGGGGGGCAGGCTATGGCTGGGGAGACCTCAGCCCCCTCCTTCCAACTTGGCTGAGGCCAGTGGAAGCTGCCTTACCTGGACACGACTCTGAGCGGTTATAGACAGAGCAACCTTCCTTGACCACCTCGGCTGGGGCCACACAGTGTCCTGGTGGGAGAAGGTGCAAGGGGGAGGTTTTGGGGAGAGGGGCCATGGCCCTGGGGTGCAGAACTGGGTACACTCAGCTTGGGAAGGTCTCAGCTGCGTACCTGGCTCCTCTGGCTGACACTGTTCCCACACACAGCCCGAGAGGTTGTGCGCTCTGTCCCCCTCCACACAATGCTCACAAAACTCCAGTTGTTTGCAGCCTCCTTGGACAGCTGGCCAGATGTTCAGGCGGATCAGGGCTCCTCGCCCAAAGCCTCGAGCTCCTTTACCTGGGAGTGTGGTGGGAATGGGAAGGGAGCAACTTCTCAAAGTCAAGCTGCATCACCTACCCACCTCCGCCCCCAGTACTGGGCTTTCACCCCCTGCACACACCTGGAGCTTCCACAAGTGCATGATTATGCTCCCCTAGAACCTCCCCTACCTTCATTTACCCACAGCCCTGTCCCCCTCCCTTTGCATACACCTAGGCCACCACCATACTCCTGGGAGCCACCCCCCCAGCACACCTGGAGCCTATATATCACACAGGGCTCCACGCACAGCTAGAGCCCCCTTCTCCCACCCCAGGAGCTCAGTACACGTCTGGAAAGTCCCCCATTCCACAGCCCAGACTGCTCCTAGGAAGGCAGCTGGGTGAGGGGCATGCTCCACCTGCCCCTGTCTGGGCTCGGCAAGTTACCAGCCACAGCAAGCTGGGCACACAGGAGGAGGCAGCAGCAGCCGCCACAGAGGGCAGCCCGAACGGTGCGGGATCCCGGCACGGCCATGGGCACCGGGGTGGGGGATAGGGGTCGCCGGACAGCTGGAGTGTTGCGTCCCTTCTGGACTGGGCTCAGCGGAGCTTGTAAGGAGCGAGACCTGGGCAACCGGGGCGTGGCCAGGTGGGGGCGTGGTCAGGTCATTCCGGGGCGGGGCCAGTGATAGAGCGCTGGGCTCGCCGGTCCGCCAGGAAGCCAGGGGAAGGCGAGGCAGATAGGGGTGTGGCTAGTGAACGCCACTTGGTGGCCTGAGTTCAGCAATCTGGGGCGGGGCGTGGACAAAGCGGGCGGGGTCTATGGGAGACTTCTTGAAAACGTGGTTACTGGGTGTCCCCAAGGCTAGCATGGTGAAAACTTTGTTAAGTAGTGACTGTGTTTTTCCCTGCTTCATAGATGAGAAAACTGAAGTTCAGAAAAGGTGACTAATCAGAGGTCACAGAGTTAGTGGCAAAATCTGGATTTGAATCGATGTCACTTTTCTCTGCATTCAGGCTCAGTGCAGGCCAGGCGTTGCCAGGTTCACTCTCTAACCAGGGCCCCTGACCGCTGGGACGGGCCTCAGCTCGCCCCTCGCCTCTAGTTAACCAGGCCTAGCTTTGGTGACCCTCTCCATCTTGCTTCAGCCCTTGTATCCTGTTCTCTATACCCTTCAACCCCCGTGTCTGCCTCCAGCCCACCACACCTTCTGGCCAATTCATGGGTCATGCCACTGGTAGGTCAACTGGGCCTTTCAGTAGCCTTCCCCATAGCCACCTCTCCTGCTCTGGGACCAGCTTCTTTGGGCTCCCTCCCTCCACAACCACTTCTCAAACTCCTTAAGGGGCACCACCTCCTCCTTTTCTCCATCTTCCTCCTCCTCCCCCACCTGCTTCTCCTCCTAACCCTCTCTTAGTGGAGGGTGGCCCAGGTGAGTCCTGAGTCCTGTTCCACACTCTTCTGTGGTCATCTTGGCAATTCCTCTGCCATCGGCTTCCATTTAAAAGCCAGCAGGCTAGTTCTGGCCCCGCAGCTCCCATACCTGTAACTAATAACACCAGTCAGCAATTATCAACCCCTTACATCTAGAAGAATGTCCATTTTAAGAGCTTTTACTCCCAATTTCTCCTCTAATGTCCACAATTATCCTCTAGGCGTAGGTTTTGTCACCCCAAATTTGCAGGCTGCTAGGGGACACACAGTTCCCAACTCAGCAGGCCAGGATTGAATGATGCTGGAAGCCTCTCTCTCCTCTACTGTGCCTCTGGTGAGTCCATCCACTTCCTGGACACCTCCACCTAAGTGTTTCTCAGGACTCTAAAACTGCCTGGTCCCTGCTCCCCACGCAAGGAGACCACATTGTTCTTCCCAGTTGCCCAGATTGGAAACCAAGTCTCATCTTCACCCCTCCCTCTGCCTTGAACACCCAGATTAAATCCTTCAGGTCCTGTGCCCTTGCCCTCCTTCTCCAGACTCTCAGTCTCCAGGCTTCTCCTACTCTGACTCTCACAGTGCACCTGAAACCATACATTTGACCATGTCTCTTCTAGCTAACTTTTCAACAATGGCTTGGCCTCCACAACCCTTTGATTCCTCGATCTAGAAGTCTCTCTAGCCTGTCTTGGGCTCTCCTCATCACCTTCCACACTCTAACGAGACAGAACAGACTTGGTGCCTACAGCTCAAGCAGCTAAGGAGCCACATACACCAGAGCTGGTGGGTTCAAATCCAGCCCAGGCCTGCCAAACAACTACAACCAAAAAATAGCTGAGCATTGTGGTAGGCGCCTGTAGTCCCAGCTACTTGGAAGGCTGAGGCAAGAGAATTGCTTAAGCCCAGGAATTGGAGGTTGCTGTGAGTTGTGATGCCATGGCATTCTACCCAGGGCGACAGCTTGAGGCTCTGTCTCAAAAAAAAAAGAGAGAGAGAGAGAGAGAGAGAGATAGAACAGCATCTCACCCTCCCCCTTCATGCCTTCTGGCCTTTATCCCAGCTGCTATCTCCCCTACAGGGTCCTCCTCCAGCCCAACTCCACCTAACTACTCCTTCAAGACACCACTAAAAGCTTCCTCTTGCAGCTTTCTGTGACTATCTCAGAACAAAGCTGATCTGCTATAGCACTTGTCTCAGCTAGAGAATTTCTGTAGGGCCCCCCTAGCAGAGTTTCTGCTCCGGTCTGTTCACCACTCAGCAGAGTGATCCTTTGCAAACATAAGTCAGACTGTATTACTCTCCTCCTTAAACCCATTGGCTTCTCATCACTCTCTTCAACCACATGATCTTGCCCACCTCACTTAGCTCACGCCCTTTTCTTCCCCTTTGCTGATTCAGCTCCAGACACACTGGCCTTCTCTCTAAACCTCAAGCCCATCAACCCCCAAACTCTTTTATTCTCTCTTAAAGTGACCTACTCCATGACCTACCTACCTCGAAGAGGCCTCCTGTTTATTCTACATTACAACACCTACACCTGCTCTTTCCTTCAAAATATATATCAAATGTATAATATAATTAATTAGTCCTTTTTTCTGGCTAAAGGCAGGAACCAGACTGCACCATGTTGTGACTGTGTACATGTTTGTCTGCCCCACTGGTCTTTGAGACCCTCAAAGGCTCCCTGCTTGATATCATATTAGGTATCTATTTGTAGATTGCACATCTCTCCCCTTTACAAGGGAAGCTCCCTGAAGAAGGCAAGGATTTTTGTTCACTGATGCATCCTCTGTGCCTGGCAACTAGTAGATGCTCAATAAACATTTATTGATTGTTGAAAATGCAGGATTGTGCCCAGATCATCCCTCTGAACCTTGCATCCACTGAAATCCAAGCCCTGGGGAACTTGCAGTGAATATTGGCTGAATGAGTGGGTCTGTGCTAAGAATGCAATGTCCAATCCCTGGGTCTTGGACGAGAGGCTCATATGTGGAGATTCTCTCTCTCTCTTTCTTTCACACATTCCTCCTTTAAGAATTTAGGCCCGTGACTCAGTGGGTAGGATGCCGGCCACATACACCCAGGCTAGCAGGTTCAAACCTGGCCCAGGCCAGCTACACAGCAATGACAACTACAGCAGGAAAATGGTCGGGTTCAGTGCGGCGGGCGGCACGAGAATCGCTTAAGCTCACGAGTTTGAGGTTACTGTGAGCTGTGACGCCACAACACCCTACCGAGGGCGACATAGAGTCTAAAAAAAAAAAAGGACGGCTCACCTGGAAGTCATGCTCAGAGCCATCTGGTGGCCATCTGGGAAACTGCAGGTATAGTCAGCCCTATTCAACTTTACCCCTCAGCCTTTGGGGGACAGGGTGACAGGTAGGCTAGAAAGGAAGGCACAATGGACTTGGTTACAGTGGACCTGACTTCATCTTCCAGCTCTGCCATGTGATTTGAGGCAAGTCCCTTGGCTTCTCTGGGTTTCACCTATGAAATGGGGGAACATAGTCCCTTAACTTTGCAGAGTTGTTATATAAGCACTGGGCTCTGGTCTGGCCCCTGGTAGGTGGCAAGGAAGCAAGGAGGTAGGGGCAGAGGGCATGAGGAGAACAGGAAGGAGTGCTGCTACATCCTTAGAGCAGGTGTTCACGGAGAGAAGAAGTGATGGCTTCGGGTGGCGCTTGTGGCTCAAAGGAGTAGGGCGCCAGCCCCATATGCTGGAGGTGGCAGGTTCAGACCCAGCCCTGGCCAAAAACTGCAAGAAGCGATGGCTTCGATTGTCCTGATGGCATGAGCAGAGAGAACACAGGTGAAAATCCATAGCCCCACCTTAGTCTCTTGAGTTTCTGGAGTTTCTCAGAGTTAGAAATATCATTGAACTCTTTTCCTCCATGGTTCCTGAGGATCAACCTCCATTGTGAATGACAGGGTAATTATCGGGATCAGGAAGTTCATGACCAACTGACTACTTCAGCAGAAACAAATGGTCACAGTGATCAATATCCTTCACCCTCGGAAGGCAATAATCCATGAGCCAGAAATTGGAAAGAAAACTCATCAAAATGTACAAGATCACATCTTTGCATTTAGATTCAGAATCCTTTTTGGGTGGTGGTGAGACAGCTGGCTTGGGCATGATCTGCAATTCCTTGGATTATGCAAAGAAAAATTAACCCAAACACAGATTTGCAAGTCATGGCTTGTATGAGAAGAAAACACTAAAACAACACAAGAACAGAATGAAGATGGTCACCGGACCACCCAAGGACAGTGTTGGAGCAGACAGGCAAAAAGGTTCTGCAATGACTTTATCTGCAGTGATGGTGCAGAGTTTTCACCAGAGGATCAATAAACTATGAAGACTTTTAAAAAATCATTGCTAGTTTGTCAAAGGGTTAAAGTTAGAAAAATAATAATAAAAGTCATTGCCACTCAGAACAGCAGAAGATTGTCTCTGATAAAAACCCCCCTTTATTCCAACCTTCTCCCTTCTCTGAGATACCCACAGGGCTCTGTGGGGACCCAGCTTTGATATAGGGGAGAAAGTGGATACCTGAGCCTTGGAATATGGATGCCCTTGTACCCTACCTCTCTGACATCCCCACTTTCCTTAACACCAGACAAACTACTGTTCTCTCTGTGCTTTTCTTCTTTTATTCTGGCTGCTCCTTTTTAGTTTAATCATCCAGACAAAAAATAGCTGTTGAACACTGATCACATGTCAGGCTCTATTCTCCAGCAGAAAACAGGACATAGTCACTACCCTAATGGAAATTATGTTCTAGTGGGCTGACACGTAGCACAAACAAATGTGAGTAAACATATGATTTCAGGAGGGCTTCATGCTCTGGAAACTAATAACTCAAGAGAAGGGGAGGAAGAGTGATGAGCAGGAGAGTGGTAATCTGGGGTGGAGTTCAGGGAAGCCTGTTTCAGAGGAGACTTGGGAGCTGAGATCTGGATGAAGAGGAGGGTCTTAGGCAGAGGGAATGGCCAGTGCAAAGGGCCAGGCACAGAAGCAGCCTTGTCCACACTCTGTGCCTTTAATGGCGGAGGAGTCTCTGAGGCCCCTCCACCTACCTGCTCTGCTTCCTCTCCCAGGAGATGTCATCCAGGTGTGAGCTGCATGCCTGTGCCTCCCAGGGCACCTTCATTGGCTAGCTATACCATTCACAGCCAGCATAGCCAGTGCTGATGATATGCAGCACCCCCCATAGGGCAGGTACTAATGTTACCCCTATTTTACAGATGAGGAAATAGGCACAGAGAGCTGAAGAAACTTCCCGGAGTCACAGGGCTAGAAAACAGGAACGGG
>NW_003852551.1:3508139-3529899 GCF_000181295.1 Otolemur garnettii
CCTGCTAAGCACCCTAAATGCATCACCCCAGCCTGAAGTGCCTCACCTTCCCCAGCCTCACCCTCTTCTCTTCCTGTATTTCTCACCACTCAGCTTTCCCCCTGCCCTGCACCCAAGCCCAGAACCTGCCTGGAGGACCCTGACTGCAGTAAGCCTGTGATGAGGGGAGGATTTGGTGGGGCCTGGGGTCTGGGTCTCAGGACTGGCCACAGACTCTGCCAGGCAGGTTCCCTGAGACTTAGGCCAGGCAGGGATTGGGCACAGAGAGCTCTGTCTCTCTCCCTGTCTCACCCTAGGATGCCTAAGATGAGAGGCTGAGAGGGGCTTGTGCTGAGGACTCAGCTGCCTGGTTCTTTGCATCCAAGTTCTTCCCGGCTCCCCATCTCCTGCTGCTTCAGGGAAACGCACCACCCCCCTTTCCAGATCCTTGAATAAATAATTCAGGTTTTGAGATCTTGCCAGGTCCGCCCCTCCAAACTGTGAGGGCGCTATTGGACTGACATGGGTGACGTCACCCAGCTCCTTATCCAAGCCCCAGCATCATGGGGACCTAACCTGGGAGTAACTTACCAGCCTGGTCACTATCAATCCAAACCCTCTACCCCGGGGGCCCACTGGCTACTGTCACCTGCTATTTGCATTCCAAGACCCTAAGACGCTCATCATTTAGCTTTCTCACCTCAATACTTCAGCACTTCTGACAGGGTTATGGTGACCTGAAGTTCCATCACCTGGATTCTCCATCTTCCCTGGCCACCGCCTCTGCCACCCTGGGATCCCTGAACTCCATCATGCTGCAGAGTCACCCTGGCACTGCTATGGTTGCCCTAGGGGCTTCCCTCTCTACCGTCAGCGTCCCACAGCCACCATCCCCCAAGATCCTGTCACTCTGCTTATAACGTCACTGCCACCTACCTCCCTGCTCCCTTGTGCTCCTGTCACCATCACCTCAGGGCCCCATCCTTTCAGCAACACCATCAACCTCATCGAGACGCCCATTCAGCCCCATCACAAGATCTTTCGTCACCTGAATTTCGTTAACGTCTCTCTGTCACCTGAGGGTCCCAGCACCCCACAGCTTATTCAAGTTCCCTTTCCGCTCCCTCATCACTTCCCCTGCAGCTTCCCCAAGACTTCCCCAAGACTCTGGTACCAGCGACCCTGAAACCCCCAGCCCGCAGAGGGCGCCGCGTCAAGGACAGCGCGAGCCGACTAGAGAGGGGGCGGGGCCGCGGCCACGGTCGCTTTTTATGAATGGGGGAGCGGGCGGTGCGAGGCCTCATTACTATGTCGCGCTGCGCGCGCTGCGCCCCAGCGCGCCACACCCATTGGCCAACCGGGCCACTGACGTCACCGAGCCGGTGGCCGGGGGCGGGGCGGGGTGACTCACGCCGCTTCTCCCGTGGCCGCGGGGGCTTCTTGGGGTCCGCGCACGCCCTGCGCCGACAGGACCCGAGTCGAGCCTCCCCGCGGCCCGGCCGCGCCCGGTCCTGAGCGGTAAGTAGTGGGCCCCGTGAAGGGCACCAGAGTCCGGGGGACATGAAGGATGCTGGGGCACTGGGCAGGCGGAAGACTTAGCTGCTGGCTAGGGTCCGAGGTCGAGGCTGAGATTCTGGGTTAGCAGGTGTGGGCCCCACTGCTCGGGTGTTGGTCACTTGGATGACCCCGCGAAGGATGAGCATTCCTGAAGGGACCTGGAGGGACGGATGGTCATCTGAGATTGAGCCAACAGGAGGCATCTGGGGCAGGGACCCAGGCGTCTGAGCAGCAGGAGGTGTCCGACTTAGGAATCCAGGTATCTGGGCAGGAGGCGAGTCATGCACAAGATACAGGGAGCTGGGCAGAAGGAGAGATCTGACTCTGGGTCCCAGGCTTCCAGTAAGGGGTGCCTGTTCCAGAGACCCAGGGTTTCAGGCAAAAGAGGAGTCCAGTGAGGGGGGCAGAGGTCTAGGAGGGTGTGTGTGTAGGGGGTGCTGAGTTCCCAGGTGTTACAGGAAAAAGGGGTAGTGGCTGGCAGGAGCCTCACGCGCATTTCTTGGGGGCGGAGTCTGGGACTGGCAGTACTGAGAATCGTGAGGGGTCTGGGAGCCTCAGAATGGAGTGAGCAGTCATTCTCTCGGATGGGAGAAATCAGAGCTGCTCTCAGTCCTGAGATGCTTTCCTCCCTCAATTTGAGTCTTTTGGGGCATCCTCAACTCACTTATGGTAGCCCTTCATCTGGCTCTCCTCTGGTAATACATGTGGGACAAAGAGGCCTGCAGGACCAGGGGACTGGAAGGGGAGTGAAGATACCCAAGACACAGGTCCCTAGGTAAAGAGACCCTTGTTTCAAGAGGTGGGGTCAGAGGAGACGATGAAGTTATCCTGGGAAAAGCCCCTGGCCTGAATAGAGAGACTATTGGGACTTTGGGACCCCACCAGGTATCCTCAGGGCACTTCACTTCCTCCAGACCCTTCCTCCAAGCATTCAGCCCTGCCAGATTCTCACAGGGCCTTTCTCCTGCAGGTACCATGATGTGGGGTGCAGGAAGCCCTCCGGCCTGGCTCTCGGCTGGCCCAGGCAGCGTGAATGTGAGCAGCGTGGGCCCAGCTGAGGGGTCCACAGGCCCAGCCACACCACTGCGCTCACCTAGGGCCTGGGACGTGGTGCTGTGCATTTCAGGCACCCTCGTGTCCTGTGAGAATGCGCTGGTGGTCGCCATCATCGTGGGCACTCCTGCCTTCCGTGCCCCTATGTTCCTGTTGGTGGGCAGCCTGGCTGTGGCAGACCTGTTGGCAGGCCTGGGCCTAGTCCTGCACTTTGCTGCTGTCTTCTGCATTGGCTCAGTGGAGATGAGCCTGGTGCTGGTTGGTGTGCTGGCAATGGCCTTTACTGCCAGCATTGGCAGTCTACTGGCCATCACTGTTGACCGCTACCTTTCTCTGTACAATGCCCTCACCTACTACTCAGAGACAACAGTGACACGGACCTACGTGATGCTGGCCCTAGTGTGGGGGTGTGCCCTGGGCCTGGGGCTGCTGCCTGTGCTGGCCTGGAACTGCCTGGATGGCCTAACCACATGTGGCGTGGTGTATCCACTCTCCAAGAACCATCTGGTGGTCCTAGCCATTGCCTTCTTCATGGTGTTTGGCATCATGCTGCAGCTCTATGCCCAGATCTGCCGCATCGTCTGCCGCCATGCCCAGCAGATTGCCCTCCAGCGGCACCTGCTGCCTGCCTCCCACTATGTGGCCACCCGCAAGGGCATTGCCACACTGGCCGTGGTGCTTGGAGCCTTTGCTGCCTGCTGGTTGCCCTTCACGGTCTACTGCCTGCTGGGTGATGCCCATTCCCCGTCCCTCTACACCTATCTCACCCTGCTCCCTGCCACCTACAATTCTATGATCAACCCCATCATCTATGCCTTCCGCAATCAGGATGTGCAGAAGGTGTTGTGGGCCATCTGCTGCTGCTGTTCCTCTTCCAAGATCCCCTTCCGATCCCGCTCCCCCAGTGATGTCTAGTCACATCATGGTGACCCTTCACCCCTGATCACTACAGAATTCCAGAATGTTAGGTTCTCCAGGGCATTGTTCCAACCCCCAACTCACACCCCCAAGATCCAGCTGGTTCTGGAGTTCTAGGATATTGGGTGTTACAAGGTTCTATTAGGATCCCTGTGGGGGCCCAGCTGGCTCCAAGGTTCTAGAATGTTCAAGTGGTTAGAGTTCCACTCAGAAATATCCCACAGCCCAGCTGGCTTGCAGTTCCAGAATGCTGGGAGTTTTACAGTGCCATTCCAAGTCCCAGACCTTCCCCCTATCCCAAACTTGACCTTGACCATTGTCACTTTACTTTGAATTTCTGAGCTAGAGTCAGAGAGATTTAATCACATAGTTGCCTAGATAAAAGAAAGATTTATCTCTATATATGTGCACATACAAAGGGTGTATCTATTTATGATTTATTTATTTAAATTTATTTATGGGTGGTTAGGGGAAAAAAGAGACCACACCTTGAAATCCAGGCCATACCAGGGTACCCCCAATCCCCATACCCCCATTTCTGACCTCAGTTCCTGTGGGGGAAAAGGGAGAAAGAGAAACCACGTATTTTGTTATTATTTTTGTTTATTTTTTATCGAAGAGATCATAGAAACCAGAGCCTTTTCCCCAGGCCCGCCCCGCCCCCCTTCGGGTTTGTAGGGGAACACACCAGCCTCTGGTTTTTTATTTTTTTAAGAAGCCATCACCTGAGCAACCGAGAATTCCTCTGCGCTGGGGGCCGGCTGCCCTCTGGTGGCCATTTAGGGGAAACTGCAGCCGGGCCAGGATGCTCAACCCCAAACTCTGCTCCAAGCCCTGCGTCCAGCGCCACAGCCAGTACCTGGGGGCCAGGCCTCACTCTCTGGTGCCCTAGAGGAGGCGGGGCATGAGCCAACACCCCACCCTTCTGCCAACCGGGGTATGGCTCCCGTGCATTCCCCATTCCTGTCCCCAACTCAATAAAAAATGATTTTGTGATAAGGTGTATTTCCTTATGTGTGTGAAGTGGGGTCTGATGGGGGATAACCTGGAATGAGAGGGTCAGGCCAGGCTTGGGGGGCCTGTTGGGGGAAACTGGAGGATGGAGACCCAGGGTAGAGTGTGGCTGGCAGGTTAACAGCCCCCTACCCCTGAGTGTCAGTGACTTAGGCACCATCTGGCAAGGACTTCACCTCCTCTTGGGGACAGGAACCAAGGGACTGGGCGCATCCTGGGTTGAGGATGCCCACATCCTACCCACGTTAGCCAGTCTGGGGCTTTGAAATGGTGACTATGCCCAGAGCATGTTAGTTCTCTTAACGATAATAGCCATTTTTAATTGTGGGTTCTTAGTGTGCTGGGCACACAGTGGGCTAGGCTAAGCTAAGTGTCTACAAATGCTACTTCACTTATGGTGCCTAATAGGCATCCCATCATCCCATGGTACTGGGAGTGTCTTCTCCATTTTCCAGATGAGGAAACTGAGGCTGAGGGAGGTCAGTAACTGGCCCAAGGCCACATAGGTAGGGAGTGGCAGTGTAAGGATTCCAACCAGGAACATCTGCTTCTAGAATCTACTGTCTCCTGGGCAATGGCATCTCATTTTCTGCCTTCCCAAGCCTGGGGCTTAGGACATTCTGCACCCTGACTTACACTGGGGGTTCATTCAAAGGGCCAGTGGGCCACATTTTGGAGATGGTTGGATATGTTTGATTATTCTGGAGCTGGAAGAATTTCATTTTCATGCAAGGGTAAATGACTATAAGTATAATGCATTTGGGGGCATACGGGTTGGTCATAAAATTTGTGTGCAATTTTAAATTGCACACAAACTTTATGGCCACCCTGTATATGTGAAACCCTGAATCTGTGTTTTTTAGAAGGGGTTGTTTATCAGACAAGGGCCGGAGCAGGTATGGAGAAAGAGATAGCTCTGATTAGCTAAGCCTGCCAGGCCTTACAGGTGAGCAAAGCCTACAGATGGGGTCCCTCAGAGCATTTCTGGCCCCCTCCTCTGTCATACAGATGAGGACACTGAGGCTCAAAGAGGAACAGCCATTTGCTCAAACTCACACAGCTGTGCCAGGTTAGGACACAGGTCTTTCTCCATTTCCCTGCTATTCCAGAGCCTCTCCAAAAGTTCAAGGCGGGAGGAGGCGGGGCCTCGGCACCTGTAGCTCAAGGAACTAGGGTGCCAGCCACATACACTGGAGCTGGTGGGTTTGAATTCAGCCCAGGCCCGCCAAACAACAATAACAACTACAACCAAAAAATTAGCTGGGCGTTGTGGTGGGTGCCTATAGTCCCAGCTACTTGGGAGGCTGAGGCAAGAGAATCGAGGCAAGAATCGAGAATCTGAGGCAAGAGTTGGAGGTTGCTGTAAGCTGTGACACCATTGCACTCTCCCCAGGGTGACAGCTTGAGACTGTCTCAAAAACAAAAAACAAAACAAAAAAAACCCCAAACAAACAGAAAAGTTCAAGGTGGGTAGACAAGTCAATAGGCCCAGGCTGAGCCTTATCCTCTCCTCTCTTTCTAGTTTCCTGAAAGGTCCCTGGGGGGGAAAAACACTCAGCAAACACCCCCCACCATGCCAAACTTTGAGTCAAATGTTCCAAGCCATACTGTGGCTCCATCAGATGGGTGACACTCTCCTCATTTTAGAAGAAAAGAAGTTGAGACTCTGAGTAGGTGGCCTCCATTCATTCACTGCTGTCCTTGTGGACAGCATAAATTCTAGCTGGGGGTAACAGTAATGAACAAAAGAGTTTTTCAAAAATGTAATGTTAGATGGAGATAAATTCTCAGAGAAAAATAAAGTGGGGAAGGACAGGGAGCATGTAATTTTTAAATGAAGGTGCCCAAGAAAGGCCTGCCTGAAAGATGACATTGGGTTTGCCCACAGTCACACAGTTAGTAAGGAGTTGAACTGGGATTTGAGCTCAAGTCATCTGACTCCAAACCTGTTTCTTTGCTGGTTGAGGAAATGGGTTTCAAGAAAAAGCAAGCAAGAAAACTGTTACCAGGCTAGGGAAAAAGTAGGGGTCTCAGGTTATACCTCGGACCTTTGTAATGTTACATAGGGAAGGGTCTCCTTGCTGCCTCTCCTGTGCTTCTGAGGAGCCCCCAGACAGAGAGAGGCCAGGTGCCCATCCCAGCCCTGTGTGGTGGAGGGGGGAGCCCTGAGTGCTAAGGTGGGGCTCAGCCCTGTGTTCCCCCAGCCCAGCTTCCAGCTCCAGGGCCCAAGCAGGGACCTACTGTTTGCCATCCTCCTGTCTGGGAGGGCTTCCTCTCTCTCTGATGGGTGCTTGTGGGGCGGAGATGAGGCATTTCTGGGAGCCTGAATTTGGGGTCTCTGCCTTGGGTCCTGGGCTCACCCTGAGGGGTGTCTGAATCTGTCCCTTAGGTTGGAGCCTATGTGTGTGGCTGGGCTGGTTGGGTTTCCCTCCTCCTGAGGTTTTGCAGACTCAGCTTAGGTCTTCCCTGTACCTCCCCCTCACACCTCCTCCAGGAAGCCGCCTTGGCTGGCCCTTCTGTGGCTGTAAAGGAGGGATTCATGCAGGATACCTTACTAGGCTTCCCTGAGTAAACATTTACAGAGAAGCCTTGCCTTCCTCCCAGAATGGGGGTCCCTGAACACAGGGCTGTGTCCAAACTGTAGGCTCCTGAAAGCAGGTCTTTTTCTTTCTCCTCATGACTGTGCGGTGATGAACACAAGGTCATGTCTCCCCATTCGGACTGGGAACTCCTGAGAGCCAGGCTCTGTCTCCTCCCTTAGGTTGAGGGGCCTCTGAGAGCAAGGTCAATTATTTTGCCTCAGACTGAGGGCCCCTAGGAGCAGGACTGTCTCTTCTTCCCCCCTCAAACTGAAGCCTCCTAAGTCTCTCTCAGCCTCAGACTCCTCTGCTGCTCAGCCTGGGACTATTCAGCACACGTGTGAAGAGGGGTAGCTGAGCCTCCCAAGCTCTCTCTACCTCTGCTAGCTTTCCAACTCCATGCCTGGTCCCACCTGGCTGCCGGGTGCGGGAGGGTGGGCTGGGCTGTGGGGCTCCCTGAGCTGGGGAAGACAGGGCCTGGGTTGGGGCTGAGGCCCTCTCTCCTTTCTCTTTCCCTTGGCCCTGTGTGGTGGAGGGGGCACCCTGAGTGCTAAACCCTCACCAGGGCCATCTTGGCCTCTCCTAGCAATAAGTGAGGAGACAGCAGCTATTAATATAAGATGAGTTCACGGGCTCACGGCTTCCGCAGGCTGGAAAACAGGCTCCCGGGGCCATGGGCTGTGGCAAGGCTCTGCTGTCAGATTCCCTCCTGGAATCTGGAGACTTCCAGCCTCACGACCCCCAGCTCCTTCTGTGCTGAGACGTGAGTGCATGCAGACACATGCACACAGGCACACGTAAGCACACATGTCTAGGCCTCTGGCTGTTCAGAGAATACAACACACATGGACACACATGCAGATGTGCATGCATACCCAGATGTATCCGCACACTAATGCACACTTGTGCACACAAACACATTTATCACACATGTGTACACAGACCATGTCAATTTTATGTGTACGTTAGCATGCTGAAGCACATACTTGAATTTATGCGCATGCCCTGTACACAAGTGTGTATACACAAAGACTCCTGTATACACATATGTACACATAGGTCTAGCCAAGCTTGCATACCCCAAACCATACGCACACCATGAATGCCCACACATACAAAGACACAGTGCACATGTGTATATCTACAGTCATGTATGCAAGACTGCATTGAAGGACATGAATGCATGTGCACACTCCACACACTGCGTACACACTCATACATGCACCCAGCTCCTGTCAGTGTTCAGCAATCATGAATTCACAGGCTGACCCTCAGTTCCAGCACCAACGGGCTGGCTCAGCCTCCCCTCCCCCAGCTTCACGACAGGCAGCTCAAGCTCCTGCCAACCCCAATGCCTGCCTTCAGCTTCCCGCCCCCCGGGGGTCCCCAGATCCCTGATTAACCCCCTCGCTAATTGGCCACCAGCCCCTTGACTTTGCTGCAGGCCTTTTCACAAGCTGGAAGCGAGAGGCTGCAAATTGGCCAAGCAGGATGGGTCTGGGGAATAGTATGCACGTGGTGGGTGAGGGTGGGGGTGCTGCAAGCCCAGTCAGTGCCTGGCTGGAGCCAGGCAGAGCGCCCCGCCATACCAGGGCTGGCTGCAACACTGGGGAGCATCCTACTTTGGGGAGGGCACTCCTATCATTCATGTGTACACAAAGCTATCCCTGCACACATGGAGTCCTGATCGTATGCGTGTATATATTCCTTTTTTTGGAGACAGAGTCTCACTATGTCGCACTTGGTAGAGTGCCGTGGGGTCCCAGCTCACAGCAACCTCAAACTCTTGGGCCCAAGCAATTCTCTTGTCTCAGCCTCCCAAGTAGCTGGGACTACAGGCACTTGCCACAACACCCAGCTCGTTTTTCTGATTTTTTAGTAGAGATGGGGTCTCCCTCTTGATCGGGCGGGTCTTGAACTTCTGAGCTCAAGCGATCTACCCTCCTCGGCCTCCCGGGGTGCTAGGATTACAGGCATGAGCAACTATACCCAGCCTGCGTATATTTCTTGGTGAACAAGCAACCAAGTGGCCACAGGCTAGGAGGAATCCCCTTTCCTTAGTCTGCCTCTGGCTTGACATAAAAGTATGCTTCAGGTTTGTTCACTCTACTGCTGGGAGTAGGGGGCAGTGAAACATACCTAAGTTCCAAGTTGCCTTTTCCCGGCCTCCATGCTAAATGCCTAAGCCTGGGCCCCCCTCTGAGTTTCCCCCCAAGTCTTTAGGCAGCCACAGAGACCCTGTCACAATTCTCAAAGGCACAGAGCTTCTGGCTTTAGCCTTCTGGCTTGCAGTTCCAGTCCTCTTGGCTAAGGCCCAAGCCCCCAAGGTGCTCTACTGTCTTGTAGGCAGTCTGGGGCATTGGGAACCAGAGGGTTTCTATTTCTATGTCTGCTGCCAGCCTGCTGTGTGACTTTGGGCAAGTTGTTGTGCCTCTCTGTGACTTCTTTCCTCATCTATAAAAAGGAACAAAAGGCTGTGTATTGGTAATCTTTCCAAGACGGTCCTGAGGAGTACATGGGTTCATGATCATGGGTGTGCTTTATTTGGGCACACATGTCTGGTATGTGCTCCCATGATGGTCAGACGCCAGAGTGGAGGGGCTGAATACGGAATCATGGTCAACAATTGTTGAATTGACAAGGAAGCTGAGGCCCGGAGAGGCAGCAACGAAGTGGGAACTTTAAGATCCTATCTCTAAATTCTCAGCCAGAAAGCCCACTCCTCTTTAACCGTGTGAGCAGTGTGACGTCATGTGTGCACTATGGATATGCATGCAGTTCCTTGGGTAAGGGCAAGGAAGAGGTCTATGCAGGACCCTTTGTCCCAAATATTACTGGCCCTCTTGTCACCAAGGGACAATTCTACCATGAAAGATTACTTTGGATATTAAAGGCTTTTTTTTGTCCTTAAACTTCAAGAGTGCCCCCTAGATACCCACATCTCATAGGCTCAGGGGCAGTATAGGGGGTGGCACCTGAAACTGCTCCCAGCCATGTGATCTAGGAGGGAACTAGCTGACAACCTCCTCAGAGTAGAACTTCCAAGAAATGGTGCCAGGTTGCCCTGGCCACTGGGCAGCCAGGAGGGGGCAGTGAAAAACTGGCAGAGGCAGTGAGTAGGGAGGGGTGGCTCCCAAGGACTTTGTGACGTTTGCCTGTGATCATGTGTGTTCCTGCAACTATGTGCTGATTCGTATCCTTGTTTGCACAAGGTCTGCACACACTGTGTGCTTGGGTTTCTGGGCCCAGGTTAAGTGTGGCCCCCTTGCACATACACATGAACGTGTGTCTGTGTGAAGCTCTTGCCCATATCTGGGGAAACCACTTTGTTCCCAGGTAGCTGTGCAGGGTACTTCCTACTCTTTTTTTTTTTTTTTTTGGTTGCAGCCATCATTGTTGTTGTTTGGCGGGTCCGGGCTGGGGATTCAAACCCGCCACCTTAGGTGTATGTGGCTGGCGCCTTAGCCTCTTGAGCCACAGGCACCGAGCCGGTACTTCCTACTCTTAAGGTCTAGGATACCTGGGCCCTCAGTCATGCTTGCTTGATTTCAAAGCAAGAGCAAAAATAACCATCGCCTGTTATTGCACCTGTAAAACTGGACACCAGGGGGAGGGGTAGATAATAATCGAAACCTTTAACATGCTCCTTACACTAAAAACTGGCATTCTAGATGGAGAGATACTTAAGCTGTTATTTAACACATTGACTGCCACAATAGAAAAATTTTTTTCCTTAGGTTCATGGTGTTTTATTATGTCAAGAGACATACAAGTTATACATGCTTCACGAGGTCTTGGGCTCAAAACTAAAAGTTAAATACAACTCACATGGCAGTTAATGTGCATGGGTTCTGGCTTGAGCCTTGTGTTTGAACCATGGCTCTATTTCTGGCCAGCTATGTGATCTTAGGCAACTCCCTTCACCTCTGTGAACCTGTTTTTCTCATATGTAAAATAGAGGACCCCTGCTTCTCAAGAATGAAATAAATTATATGTAGCCTTTCGCAGGTAGTAGGAGCTCAATAAATGTTCATTCTTCTTAGATCAGTTCCAAGAGGTGAAGCGACTTGCACAGGGTCACAGCTCCCAAGTAGGAGCCAGAATTCAAGCTCAGGCCTCTTGATTCCCGGAACCACATTCCTTCCCTTCCAATTCCCTAGCAAGGGCGGCTCCCGACACCACCATTTTGTCTTCTGCCAGGGCGGGCGTCTGGCTGCCTGTCAGTCACGGCCTCGGGAAGCCAAGTGCTGACTAAACACAGGCCCGGGCGGGTGGAATGAAGGGGCTCCGCAGGGGCGAGCTGGCTCCGCCGCCCCCTCCCCTGCATTCCCACCTCCAGAGATGAGCTCAGAGCGGCTGGCGCAGCAGTTGCTGACAATTCAAAACTTCTGCCCCCTCTCCTGGGACGCCAGTGGGTGACTCTCTCTCTGCACAGCAGGCGTGACCCGCAGTCACCAACCCTGCTCCCGCCCCTATCCCCAAGCCACCGCACTGAGTCTACAGGGCCCAGAACCGGGTGTCTGCTCATAAATTACCCCTTGGGACAGTTACCCGCAGCAGCTGTGCTAGGAAAAACCGTTGCTTCCTGGGTAGGTCATTTTTTTGGGTCAGAATATAAACCCAGCCCCCTCGCCTTCCCCAGGCAGGAGAGGGGGTGTGCATCAGCCTAAACCTTTTATCGGATTCCACTGTAAATCGTTCTATTTAAGGTAAGTTGCTTGGGTCTGAGTGGCAGACAAGATGCCGGCCAGATGTTGGGCAGCAGCGGCAGCAGCAGCAGCAGCATTCAGCCTGTGCTCCTCTCCTGCCTGATCTGAGGAGTTGCCAGCAGCTTGTCTCCTGCAGCCCCAGCAAAGCCCCTTACTCAAGGTGACTGGGGACCCCGGTATGTAGGTCTTCCAACTTGAGTCTCCTCCTAAGCCAAAATGGTAACTTTCTACTTTAGGCACACAGGCCACCAACACCCCCCACCAACCACCAAGTCCTGCCCTTCAGGACTTACCCACACTGGAGCACCTGTGGCTCTCATTGTCCCCTGCTTCTAATCTCCCATTACAAAACAACATACACACACATCTGAAGTGACTGGGTGGCTACAAAGACTTTATCAAATGATTTAAGATGTTGGCATTTAAGTATTCATGTGTATACATAAAATAGTTACATGGGAATTTCAGGTCACCGTGGTACAAATGTTACACACAAGAGCCTGGCAGCAAGCAAATGAAGCCAGGCTTGAAGCCACAGGACCTCAAAAAACTGGATGTCCTCTATGGGTCTGAGAAAAGGGCAGAAGAGGAAAGAGTTTAGGGGTTTGGCTTAACCCCACTGCTCAGATCTCTTCAACTCCAATAGAAGAGCCCTTTCCCACCCTCGGGGAAAGGGGCCTGTTTTCAGTGTATCCCCACTGTATATACTCCTACTCCCTAAAATCTTGATGTGGCAAAGACACCCAAGAGCCCACTGGAATATGTCCTTATAAATATATTTATATTAGAGAAGACAAGGCACTTTGGGAACATTATGGCTTACTCTCCTACATGTACATCATTCTAGACAGAATGTAAAAACTGGTTAGTTTCTCAAGTGAATTAACTGAATAAACTTAATACAACAAAATTGTTCCCTAGCCCTCACTGAGGCACTGTTAGAAGTGAACGTCGCAGGAGGCACAGAATGAGGCACACCTCTGTGTAACACCTGGTCCCAGGGAGGTTGGCCCCCCCATAGCTCAAAGCCTGATGCCTCCCAGGAAGCCTGACATTTCTCATGAGCAAGCTCCCTGGCCTTGGAGCACCGCCTAACTCCCCAGGCCCAGAGGTCAGGTGAGGGGCTGCAGTGGAGGCAATCCTAGAGTAGAGATGACACACGGTGGGAATGCTTAAGCAGGGTCACCAAAGCCACAGAGACCTCAATCTGTCCAGGCTGGCGCTGCAGAGTTGGAGGATCGGCGCCACGGGAAGAGATTTCACATTAGCCCTGACAACACCGCCTCAGCTCTGCGGTGACATTGGCCAGGGTCGTTGCTGAGGGCGCTCCAGCTTCCACTGGAGGAGCTAGAGCTTGGGCTGGCTGCTCTGAGTCTTCAAGAGCTTGCTGAGCCTCACCACCTCCCTCCCCCAGCTGCTTTTTTGGAATGTACCCATCTCAGGACCAAGGCAAAGCCACAAGTCGCTTCAGACACTGCTGACTGGAAGCTGGGCCCCTGGGCCACAGGAATGGGGGCAGGTCCCCTGGGCTGGGCAAACCAGGAAGGGAGGAGGGTCCTTGGTTTCAGCGCTAACAGTCCTTATGGGCCATTGTTCCTATACTCTTTGCCTCGGCCCAGTTTAAATAATCACTAAACTTTACATTCTACAATTACAGGATTCCAAAAACAATGATTACCTGCATTGGGTCCTTTATCATCCTAAAGGGCTCTGGGTTTAAAGAAGCAATTTTTTTTTTGGTGCATATATGCATAAGTAGAGCCCAGAGGGCCTCTCGGCTGACTGGGTCCCCAGCCCCCCGAGCTGAGGAGGCTTCGCAAGGCCGGCTGCTACAAAGCGCCGAGCTTGGCTGCATAGATTTTAATGAGAGCGTCAGGCAGAGCTGTGCTGTTGCTCTCCGGGACTTGCAGATCATTACCAAACCAGCTGTAGGATGAGAACACAGCACATCGAAACCCTAGGAGGTCACTGAGCTAATGATCTAATCCTACCTTCTGCAGGCAGTGCCCCTCCCCACCTCCTCCTGCCCCCAGCTCTTTCCACAGTGGACTTTGCCCATTCCAGAAGACAGGGCAATACCACCCCCTTCAAGGTCAGAGCAGAATGATAGTGAGTGGCTCTGGCTCCCCCTTTTCCGGAAAGGAGGTGGATGGGGGCAATTTAGTCAAAGCCATTAGGCCCAAACCCTGGCCTGGCCAGGCCCCAGGATTCCTATTTGGGAAAAACCACTGCCCTCTGCCTGCCTCTCCAGCTACTGCTGGGCTGTAGCCCGGGCACCTTCAACAGCCATTTTAGGGTTCTGATGAAAGCCCCTATACTCCCATAGCTTCCCAAGTGCAGAGTGGGATACAAGTTGGGGGGCCCCCATAGCCTGGTGTCTCAGGTGCCAAGTCCTGTGCCAAAGACACCTAATCTGCAGAGAGGGAAGAGGGCATGCTTGGGAGAAGCCATAGCAAGAAGACATTCTGGAACCTACATTGCCTGTGTCCTTAGTTCCAGGAAAGAAGGCAGAGGGGAAGCATTCAGCAAGGGCACAGAGGCAGTACCCATGATTATACACATTCTCCTGAAGCCGGAGGGGTTTACGAGGGCTTTGGCAATTACTACAACCATTTGCTGTGCTGAGTAGAGACAGATCCTGTTTCTCTTTGTTTCAGGGCTCTGAAAGCCAGAGAAGCCAGGAGAAGCCGATTTCAGCATAAGAGGCTACACAATAGTTAGGGCAGAAGAGAAGAAACCTCACTGTTGGCCAGAGCTGACCAGCTTTTTTCTGAATAATAGCACCTGTGTATTAGCACTGGTTAAAAGCGGGGGTGGGGGGCGGGAACGGACGGGGACAGAACATCATCACTGTGTGCAGTGTGAGGGGGGTGGAGGAGAGCTGGAGACAGGACCTAGAGTCCCTCTGCCTTTCAGCCTGCTTCATGGCTGCCAGGCCCCCCCAGGCAGATACCTACATGGCTGCCAGCCTGAGGGACTAAAGTTTCCACAGTTGGCAGAACCTAAGCTTAAATTGGGGAAATAAAAGGGGAGGAGTTGCAAAGGAATTGAAAACAGCACCTGTCAAAGCTGCCTACCCCCTTCCTTCTCTCACTACTTACAATCTCCCAGAAGGGCAGGTCCCAAGGCCATGTGGTTGGCTGGTGATAGGAAAGGGACAACAAAGAATTATGAGAGAGGCCAGGAGGGTCTGAGAAGCACTGACAGGGCTGGCACAGGTCCGAACCCTCCTACTGGGCCCCCACCTATGGCGCAGTCTGGAATAGCACAGAGCCAAGACAGCACTGCCCAGACTCCAGCAGGGGCCCATTATTTGGTCCCAGAAAGTACAGGTGACTTGGAATCAGGAACCTGGGCTCTATCACTGTCACTATCCAAATGTGTGACCTTGAGTAAGTCACTTCTCAGCTCCAGGTCTCAGCATCATTAAGACGGTAGGACCCAAGGAATTCTACTGTTCTTCCAGTTCTGTGTTCCAAGTCTGTAAGCTTTGCTCCTAACAGCCAGCAGAGGCCCAGGGCCCTGTGTGTCAGGGGTTAATTTGGTCATGGATATTAGAGGTTAAAACAGCTGTGCTGCTTGAAGGCACCTAGAGGTGAGGGAGGGGCATTTAAGGGACACCTGAACATCATACTCAACATGGGGGGATTGAGAGGGAGGCACCTTCAGAAAGTCATCATTTCTGAGCAGAGGGGCAGAGACATTTTTAAGAGGCTTTTTGCCTCCTGGAATAAAGGGCATCCCAGGCAGAGAAATCACTTAGCAAAAGGCAGTCCCTTTATGCTGATCAGGGCCTCCGGCCTACTCTGCCTTCTCAATGCATAGGAAAGGGCTAGCTGTGTCTATGTCTCACTGCTTTAGGACCAGGAGATAGCTGACATTATTTGAAGCAGCTAAGGGCAAGGATCTTAGAAGAAGACCACAGCTGAATATAGCTCCTAGGGGAAGGCACCATCCCCAACTGAAACTCAACCAAAGGGAGTTGCTTTGAGGTTTTTCCTTCCTTTCAATACCCAACAGTCACTTGAAGGGAAGAAGGAATATCCCAGTTACTGTGGAGCCCTGCAGGGCCTGACAATGGGGAGAGGAAATACATGTTGATTTGGAGGAAGCACTTGGATATATATCTTTGGTTGCTTCAGGGAAGGATTTGGCCCCTTGAACTTCTTTTTTTCCTGCCTTTTCTCCCCCCATGGGACTATTGGGTTAGGCATCGAAGAAGGAAAAGAAAAAGGTGGGCAGCAGGCAGAAAGAGTTAATCCGACCAGTCATCCTCATCAAACTCAGAGGAGTCATCTTCTGAGTCACTGTACTCAACAGCAATGCGACGTGACAAGATGGTGGCCACATCATTGCCCACGACATCCCGCTTCTCTTGTTCCTGCTGTTCCTCAACCCTGCGCAGCTGAAAGCCTGGTGGCAGAAGGAGAAAAGGGTGAGGAAGGCACATCCTCAACCTCAGAATCCATCCAGGACTAGGTAAGGGGGAGTGGCCACTGACAGGTGCTACAGGTGTGCATGAAAGGAAGCCTGCCATCCTCCCTAGTGTACATGCTCTCAGGCTGGTGAGCATGTACTTCTAGGGAGGAGCGGCCACCACATCCCAACTAACGGCTCCTCGGTCTGCCAATTCCATCGATTATAATGGGGCTTAGCTGTCCTAGATTTTCTTCTCTAAACTAGAAGTTCCTTAAAGATTATAAGCAATAAACCACTATAACCCTCTGGGATCAGACCTGGCCTGACAGAGAATAAATGCTCCAGAAGAATTGAGATTAGAGAGAGGGGCAGAGGAGGAGGGGGGGGAGGGGGAGAGAAAGGAAAGGGGAGAAAGCAGAAGGAGGGAGGATGTGAACAGCAAAACACTGGAGAAGGTCAGGGGGTGGCTAAGTCCAGCTGAACAAAGACCCACTGGGACAGTAATTCTTGTTTTTTTTTTTTTTTTTTTTTGAGGAACAAACCCTTTTGAGAACCTGATGAAAAATAGGACTTTTTCTCCAAGAAAAGAAATGCATGCAAACATACCTAAAACATACACTTCCAAGGAGTTCAAAGGTCCCAAGTTAAGAATCTTTTACTTTAAACCAAGGTAGAAGGAAATCTAAATCTCCACCTTCAGAATGAAACCTTTTTTCAGGCTGCTCTGAGGCCTGAGGTCCCACTCTCTCCCTACCCAATGAAACCTATTCCCTGGGAAGGGCACAGAGCTCCCTTCAACCACCCCTGAATCAGTCGGCCCTGCTTCAGAAAGATAATGAACGGTCCCAGACAGACCACTGAGACTTACCTTGACGGATGGCTGAAAGCAGGTCACTACGGGCATCGCTCACAGCAGGCAAGGAGGACTTGGGCTTGGTGGCATCAGAAAGTGGTGGTGGAATGGCAGGCTGGCCCTCCACACCACTGAAAGGGGGAGGAGGGGGTCCTGGGGGAGGAGGAGGAGGAGGAGGGGGAGGAGTTCCCCCTGTTGGTTGGGACAAGGGAGGTGGTGGCAGAGTTGGATAGTCAGTGGCTGGTGGTGGGGGAGGAGGGGGAGGGGCAGCAAAATCAGGGTGAGGTGGGAAAGATGGGGGTGAAGGTGGTGGAGGGGTCCCTAGAGACCCAAATCCTACAGGTGGTGGTGGAGGTGGGACCCCCATCATTGGAGGTGGAGGTGGTGGAGCAGGCGGTGGAGCAAACCCAGGTTTGGGGCCTGGTGGAGAGCTCAAAGGAGGTGCTGGTGGGGGGTGGCTTGGGCTGACCACACTGGATCTCTTGAGTCCAGCCAAGCCAGATCCTCTTTGGTTATCTGCTGGGTAGCTAAAAGGCCAAAGACAGAAGACCCATCATCATTCTCAGGATGTAAATACTCATTTACAGTTAGGCTTATCTATAAGCCTAGGTCTGTCTTGGTTGACCATACCACTTTACTTTGGCTCACACAAAGAAGAAAAACCTGGGTATCATCAGAACAGACCAGCAATGAAACAGGCAGACCTTTAAAGTAATGAGCTTTCTACCAGCAGCGAGCATAATCAGAAATTAAGGAAAACCACCTGGAAAGAAAAGAACTTAAACTTCCTCTACCATGTAAGGGCTGGTTGAGACAACTCTTAGGTCTCCCTCTAAACCAGTGATTCTCAACCTGTGGGTTTTGACCCACAGGAACTGTATTAAAGGGTCAGGGCATTAGGAAGGTTGAGAATTACTGTTAAACTTTTAGCTATCCAGGGTAAGGCACCCTCATGAACCCTCTTCTAAAAGAAATGGTCCAGGGACAGTTGTCAGTTTAATCCTGGAGCCAAGACAAGAATGCAGGCAAGAAAGAACTGGAATAAAGACTCAAACCCCACCCATCCACTGGGCTTTGTTTCTCAGGCTATTAACATTCACCAGATCTGGTAAGGGCAGGGAACCCAAGCCAAACTGACCAGACCTGAGTGGGATACAGATTTAGGTGAACGCATCTTCAATGCTCACAAGGGGAAAGCATGGAAAAGAATGGATGTCAATCTGGGGGTCTACAGAGAAGGGAAGGAAATGTGCCACCAGACTCCTGACCCAGGATAGAGGGGATTAAGGCTATACCTCTCCTGGGATCAGATTTGCTTGGTTGCAGCTGCAAGATCTCAGGCCATGTGTGAGGCTGAAGGCTTTCTTTGTCTACCTTTCTATGTGTCTTGAACTAATAGCTACTCCTTAGAAAAGCATCCATCTTGGAATTTTCCACAAACCTTCAAGCTTTAGCTGCATTTGACAGGGCAACCAGTAGGAAGGGAATGGGGAGGCAGAGGAGATTTGGGATTAGTGGTTTCAAGGGCCAAGAATGAGGGTAAAGGGAAGGCAACATTGCTTTAGGTCTCCATTTGAGGCTTCTCAACATATTTAGCCTCTAGTTAAATAGTGTCCAAGGAGAAAACCACTGGCAGATAGTCACCTATCAAAGCTCTCATTTGTCAGGCATCAGAAAAGATAAAAGTAACTGTGAAAAAACAGTGCAATCTGAACAATCCCCAGACCTTTTTAAAGCCATTACTGGTTAACTCTTCCTCTGAAGACATTTGCCAAGGACACTGACAAATAAGCGGTAGATTTGAAGTTTCACCTCCCTTTTCCCTTTGTTTCATTCTTTCTGGAAATTCTAGATAGCAGTGAAATGAACCAGAAGCAACAAGAGAAGAAGGTGACTATCTGCTAGGCTCCTAGATAACTGGTCAAGGTGTCTGCTAATTACATCAGCGGGTTCTTCTCCATTTCATGCTAAGTTAAAGCTAAGTAAAACAGTAAGAGAGAAGCTGGTAACTTCTACCTGTTCAGGTTTAGGCAGAATAGTGAGTAGTTGAGATACAGGTTCTGGAGTCCAAATGACCAATCATTGCTCTAACTTTTACTGGCTTTGTGACCTTAGCTAACCTCACTGACCCCTCTGTGCCTCACAATTCCTTTATCAATAGTACTGAGATAATAACAGTACCTATCCAAAGAGGACTCTTAGAGGTTAAGTAACACATGGTGTTTAGCATAATGCTTTACAAACACTTGGTAAATATTAATTATTTCCATTATGTAGACAGACCTGCCTGAAGTTATTTTAGTGCTTTTGACCAAGATTTTGAGTTCCTAAGTTGTTCTGGAGTGTATAACCACCAAAAGTAGGTGGAAGAGGTACCACCATTTACCTGAATTCTGCCGGTGGGGGAGGCAAGTTGTCCTCAGAAAAGGAAGGAGAAGGTGAAGAAGCAGAGTCTGACTGTGGTGGTGGTGGATAGCTGCTTGCATCTACATTTTCAACAGAGCCAATGCTGCCATTCTGGTACACCAGCGTGGTTGGATACCTGACAATGAACCCAAGGCCAAAAGCTATCATTTCAAGAGCCTTAATGGTAATAACTTTTCTCCTTAAAAAAAAAAACTCTAAAGAATACAAAACTATTAGGAAGAAATAAATTCCCCAAATATTTTCTGTTATACTGAAATTTTATTTTAGGATTAAATATTCTATTGTCAAATATCTCCTAGATACTTCTGCTAAATTGTTTATAGTAATGGGATTCAGTCCAGATTATCAAAACCATGCTAATTCTTTCCAGTGTTGATCTTGTCAAACTCAGCAGTTCTTTTAAATACTCTCCCCAAATGTTAAGTGCAGCTATACCTAAATCCCAAAGTCTGTCCTGTGGCAAAAGGTGAACCCACAGGCTAGTGAGTTGCAAACACGTGACTGGCACACAGCCTGACTGTGAGGTCGGCAAGCCTCTGGAGTGCTCAAAGGCCAAGGAGGCGCTTGATTGCAAAATCAAGCCAAGGATGAATGTGGGCGGTTGTGTGGTAGTAAATGGGGCCTCTCTGCCAATTCTCTTATCAAACAAAATGAGCTGACAATTAAAGTAGGGTGCTAGGGGTTACCTCATGGAAACTTATCCTCAGAGCACTGGGCCTTGGGTGAATTTGTTCTAGGTGAACAACAACAAAACTTAAAACAAGCACAAATACACCAAGCATCAGCTAGCAAAAATGTGGTCTGGTCTGCTATACCTCCCCCTTCTTTCTATCATCGTTTGGTTCTGAAGAACTTATCTAAAACACAGCCTAGGGAGAACAGGGCTGGAGAGAACTAACTGAATCAAAAGATGCTCTTATGTGGAAAATCCTCAAGGCCTGGAGCCCTGTAGGCTTGGCACACCTCTTTATAGGTTCACCAACAAGCATGTCCAGATAGACTAGCCATGCAGCCTAGCAAACCTCTTGGACAACAGGAAAACAGGAGGCAAATCCTCATCTTCACCACATCCACTCCATAAAAAGGACACACATGATAGCTGGCACTGTGAACATGCAAGCTTCTGGCTGCCCAAGGTTAGAGTGCCATGGCATCAGCCTAGGTCACAGCAACCTCAAACTCCTTGGCTCACATAACCCTCCTACCTCAGCTTCCTTAGTGGCTGAGTAGGCACTCACCACAACAGTGGGCTAATTTTTCAATTTTTAGTAGAGATGGGGTCTGGCTCTTACTCAGTCTGGTCTCAAACTCCTGAGCTCAAGGGATTCCCCCCAACTTGGCCTCCTAGAATGCTAGCATTATAGGTGTAAGCCACCATACTGGGCCAAGCTTCTAGCCTTAGAGTCACTGAACCTATGACAAGTGCCTGTCTGAACAGATGGGACCATGGAACAAAATGCCCCCCTTTACTGAGAGGTAAAGGTAAGGAAGGTACCCTCAGGGCTGATTTCCCAGTAGATGGAAAGGTTCATTTTTACTTTTACCATCTCCATCATTTTTTAAAACAAATCTCTTAATCCACGAAGAAGTAGTGTCAGAAGTGTCAAGATTTTTAAAAGTCAAGATTTTCATGGTAGAGTTATTCCTAAAAGCAAGAACAACTCAACTCTTTCATCATTCCTAGACACCGGCATGCGCTGGCATGGTTGTCTGACAGCCAGGATGCTGTGTATTTAGAGGAAAAACCAGGGCGACATTCATGCCAAGCAGTCATGGTGATTTGGCTTTGAATGTCACATAGGTCAGACACTAGGATAAGCATCAAACCAAGCTTTAAAACCATTTTTTTCCCTTTAAACCTTCAGTGTGGTTTGGTACTGGGAAATGGGGTCAGACTGACATCTCTTATTTCTCTACAGAGATATATAGCCTCAATACTGGCCAAGCAACCTTTCCCACACTATCTCTGAGGTCTGCATTCAGTCCCTTGGCCTTCCTCTTTCCCAAGACTGACAAAGCCTGGCTGAAAAGTTGCTTTGTTGATGTGAAAAACTTCCCTGCTCGGCCCTCTCCATTTCTGTGGAATGCCCACCTCTTAGGCACAACCTTCAAATCAATGTTCTGGAGGCAAAGGATTCCCAAGACCACTTTTTTTTCCCTTTCTAGTCTTTCCTCTGAGGCCTTTTAGCACACCAGTGTCTGGCAGAGTGAGGGCACAAGGAGCCATGGGTTTTCTTTTCCAGACTACTCTA
>NW_003852551.1:3529977-3540229 GCF_000181295.1 Otolemur garnettii
TTTTTTTTTTTTTTTTTGAGACAGAGTCTCATTTTATCACCCCTGGTAGAGGGCCATGGCATCACAATTCACAGAAATCTCACACTCCTGGCCTCAAGCGAGTCTCTTGTCTCAGCCTCCCCAGTAGCTGGGACTATAGGTGCCTACCACAACACCTGGCTACTTTTAGAGGTGGGGTCTTGCTCTAGCTCAGGTTGGTCTCAAACTCCTGAGCTCAGGTGATTGACCTGCCTCGGCCTCCCAGAGTGCTGCGATTACAGGAATGAATAGATACACTTTATTTATTTATTTATTTTTGAGACAGAGTCTCACTATGTTGCCCTCAGTAGAGTGCTATGGCATCACAGCTCACGGTAACCCAAAACTCTTGGGCTTAAGCGATTCTCTTGCAGCAGCCTCCCGAGTAGCTGGGACTACAGGTGCCTACCTCAACGCCTGGCTATTTTTTGTTGCAGTTGTCGTTGTTTAGCTGGTCTAGGCCGGGTTTGAACCTGCCACCCTAGGTGTATGCGGCTAGTACCATAACCACTGCACTACGGGTGCCAAGCCACATAGATATACTTTAAAGTAGCTGATTAATACTGGTATTGATCTAAGCTACACAGCCAGACTTCAGGGAGTGTGAAAGGTATCATGCCAGAGTGGTCTGACAGTTGTCTCCCAGCCCCTTCAAAGAATGCTAATGATGGAACAAAAGCATCACCTACCCAGAAGGTCCCAACTTTTCTTTGGACTCCACAAATTCTTGTCCCATCTTCATTTTCTCCCACTCCTCCTTACGGGTCTTGATTTTACGTGGGTTTACATTCCCTCGATTTGGATTATCTTTCTTTTCTTTCTATAATAAAAAGGAACAGAAAAATGTTTGTAAAACGTTTTCCAAAGTTCACTGAAATTCTACCCATCTTCACAGATGTAAATCCAAGAGATGATGTGCCTAGACAACATAAGATAACTACAGAACTTATACAATTACCAGGTTTGAAGGGTCCTAGAGGCCATCTAATCCAAACTGGTCCCTGGACAAACATTTGCTCAATCCCAAACTCAAACACCTCTAGTGAGGGAAATCTATAACATCTTTGGGTAACTCAGTCTTGTTTTTTCTTTTTGTTTTCCCCCTTTGAGTTCAGGTTCAGGGAACATTCATGTTTTTGAACAGTTATAATTGTTAGAAAGTTAGTAAGTAGCTATTTGCTAATTGCTCTGCCACAAAAGGCGGTGAAAAAAGATGAGAAATAATGACAGCTGCAAATATCCGAGACAGATATAAGGAAACAGTTAATAAAATAAATAAAACAAAACAGAAACCAAGGAAGAATTTTTCAGCCTGTGCAGGTGCAATAGCCCCCGGCACTCTCGTGGGCTCCTGGCAGCCATGCTAATGGGATTGTGAGGTTGCAACTGGTGGGTCTCACACATACCACTAGGAGAATCTCCAAAAACTATGCATATCCCCCCACCAGACAGTGTTAAACTGTTCCTGTTGTGAATCAGGTACTACAGAACCTTGTGCTGATCTCTAAGAAATGAGCTGCAAAACTGGCGGGGAAGATACTAGCCTAGCTTGAGTATCCAGCAGAGTCAGGTGCAAATTGCAAGAGGAATAAATGGTGAATAGAAAAGTCAATTTCTAAAACTCAGCCTGAATATACTCAATTGTTAATAGTGCCGGGGGGAACAAACACATTTTTGGTGTGATTTATACTTTCATCTTGCTTGTGCTTGGTGTGGACACATTTTTTTAAGAGTTTCACCTGGCATCCAAGCAAGCAGCCACTCGAAATGATTACTTCACATAAGACTGGCTTCCTTTTTATCCCCCCTCCACAACCGTGCCTACTGATGTGTAGAACAGAGGCCCCTTTCCCCTCACCCTATGCTTTCTCTTCTCTTTCATGATATCCTTGGTGTCCTGCAGCATCTTCTCCTTCCAAAGATCAAAGAAGTATGAAGGGTTTGTGTAGAATTTGAGTGCTTCTTTTCCATCGTCCCTGGGATAGAAATGAAGACAAGTAGCTGTCAGTAGACAGATGAGCTCCCAACCAAATCCAATATTCCAAACACCTACCAGTTAACAGTTTTTACACCAAGGAATCAAGAAGTCATTTGAATCGATTGCATATTTCCTCTCACAGACCAGCATTTCAATGCCCCTGAATGGCACCTCTCTACTAATCTGGCTTTTTAAGAACCTTAGCCTTACTTTCAATTCCTAGTAGAGTAATTTCCATGGTTAGGGCAACAACAGGCTATAGCAGCAGGGATCCTCATTATTTCTTTCTTTTTTAAATTTTTTTATGATCCTGATTATTTCTAATGATCTGCAGGACCACAAACATCTCCCTGAACATATCCGGATATCCTGGCATATCAGAGGAGATTTCTGCCACTGGTTCCCCTTTTCCTACCAACACACCCCAGGACTCTCTAGGAAGAAATTAATAGCTGTCTACCCACCTGAAACTTGTGTACACATGTGTACATTTAATATATATGTGTACATGTGTACAGCTGTTATTCCTCTGCACACGGAAATAACCACAGTACTCTACCTTCTAGCTCCCTACTAGCGTAGCTCAGTGTCCACCCCCCCACCACAAGGTGGCTCCAGTGAGAACAGAAAGTCATCTGTTTTAGACCACAAGGTTTGATCACTCTCTCTTAGTGGCTGTGACAGTAGTACAGAGAAAGTTACTGAAGGTCTACATAAGGGCTATCTGCCAAATTCAATGATCCTGGTTGGAATCCTGCACTTCGGCGTGGCTAAGCCCCTCTGACTATACTGAAAGCACATGTTTAGAACGAACATTTATTTTCACATTATTCTGAACTAAAACAAATTGAAAAAGTGATTCTATTCCCTGTCTTCCAATCCTATCACAACGCACAGAAAGCAGTTCCAAATTAAACATTAATGATTTCTATGTAAAATCTTGTTCTGAAAAACAACCACCACTTGTTTCTCTTAGGCCGAGTCTAGATAATTGAGAGGAGATGCTAATTCTGGTGTTGTACATTAAAAAGGAAAATACCATTAACTGAAGAATAAAATTCTCTTAATATCATTTGTTTATCCTATTTTATCACACTCCTATAATAGTTATCAGGTATGTGACTCCTTTCTGCACTTGATCTTAGCCAAAAGGCGGAGAAGAGATGTGACTCCTTTCTGCCCCACAATTCCTCTGCCCAAACTCAACTAGACTCAATAATGGAGGTCATGGAGTCAAATCTCTGTCTTGCTATGCTGGCCAGCCTCTTTGTTTTTTGTTTTTGTTTTTGAGACAGAGCCTCAAGCTGTCCCCCTGGGTAGAGTGCTGTGGCATCACAGCTCACAGCAACCTCCAACTCCTGGGCTCAAGCTATTCTCCTGCCTCTGCCTCCCAAGTAGCTAGGATTACAGGTGCCCACCACAATGTCCCGCTATTTTTTGGTTGCAGCCATCATTGTTGTTTGGCAGGCCCAGACAGGACTGGAACCCGCTAGCTCGGTTGTATGTGGCTGACGCCTTAGCCGCTTGAGCCATAGGCGCCACGCCTGGCCAGCCTCTTTGAAAGCTAAGGGGCAAACATAATTTCACATAGTAATAACAAAGGACAGATGTCATGCACACTCTCTATATCTGTGTGAGAAGCTACCAAGCTCCTATTCAAGCTCTCTGAAACAGGCCGATGTCCTTGAATTTCATAGGGGGGCACATACACATACTCTCTCTCTACCTTGCAGTGTACCCATGTCTGATAGAAGACAACTGCCTTCAGCTATCTATAATTACTTTTTACCTGTTCCAAAGATATTTATGGATGTAAACAAGATAAATATTCACTTTTTACCCCTGTTCAGTATATTTTTTTTACAGGATGACATTACCAAACCATAGGCAGGGACAGGCTTTAAGTTGTCTATAAGGCTACCTTCTTTTTCAAGTCCAGCTGCAGCAAGGTAGGTCATTTCAGAAGGAAATGCGGAAAGGATGTTCAAAACAAAGTGAATCACACTCATTTGGAAGAATTCCAATTATTCCTTAAGCTCTGGAAAGACCCCTCTGGGCTCAAAGCAGCCAGTCCATGAGGCTGGCCCCACTAACACGCCCAAACATCTGGTAATCTAGTGGTTTCCAAGTTAAGTGGGAGCCTTGCTAGAATGTTGCCCCTGGGATCTATGTTGTAGGACCGCCTTGTAACACAGTCCTTTTGGTTCTATAATAACTAAATTCCTTGGATGGGATCCAAGATGGACTTGGCTTATACCAAATTAAACTCTGTAGCATACAATGTTACAGCCAACTTTCAACATATATTCATTACCAATTTTAGAAACCAAACAATAAATGACAACTGTTAATAGGGTAAACTGTAGCTTTTGCCACAAACAACTTTGGAGTAGGTAGTAAGCTTTTGATACAAACCTATGATGTAAACAATTCTTCAGATATAAAGGCAATCTAGTGTTGTTAACTATAGACCCAAAAGGGAAGAGTTAGCCAGCCATTACCTGTAAGGAGTAAGATTGTTGAGAGGGGGAGGATTATCACAGGTATTGTATGTTTCTAAGACAGGCACTGGGAGAGAATTTCTGTCAAAAAGCTTCTGGTCTTGAACGGTGGAGCTTCTGAAGGCTTTCCGGGTGTTGATTCCTTGTAGTGACACTGAGAGAAGATGGAAGGTGTTAGAAAATGGACGACACGCTATTGGAGCAAATACTGAGTCACACTAGTCAGAGAGGCCTCAGCTGCTGCATTTCTTGGCTGCGGCTATCTGCAGCCAGGTTTTTTTTCCTCCCCCTCTGGGGAAGCCCCACAAGGCTGTCAGCAGCCCAGCCATTTCATGACTGAACAAAATGAGGCAACACAAAGGTTTACTATGTGGCCAGATCTTGCAGGCCTCTCCCTAGGAGGAATGAATCTTCCAAGTACTTTTATGGTAGCAAAATACGACTGAAGGAGGGGAAACCTGAGAATGAGGGAATTGGGGGAATGGGAGCAAGGAAGTGTATGAGGGTGTGGTAGAGCTAAAAAGGTTTCTTTACAACACCCGGGCTTATGTCAATTTAAAGCAGAATTCCATAGGTCTCTGCAATTTCTCCCCTAACTTTTTACTTTTCACTCAGGGGAAAAAATTCTAAGAAACTGTTGAGTGGAGCCTGCAAATGCTGAGCTCAGCTTTCTTACCTTCTTCTTCCTTGGGATCCAACTGAGTGACTTTAACTTGTAGTCGGTCAACCCTCTCAGCAAGGGAGCTTACCCGAAAAGCAAAGGTTCTTGCCTGAGTAAAGAGCTCTCCAAAAATGTCCTCTGCATATTTACCTGGAAATAACAAAGAAACCAAATCAATAGTACATAGAAGTAACATAAATGGCCAGAAAACCTATCCACTAAATATATTCCCCAACCCAAAAACATACCCACCCACCCACATACCCTAAGATGACCTGAACTATATGTAGGTACTTGCTCTTGGAGATAGAGACATCCCTGCCATAGCTAGGACAGTCTGCGTATGTTCTGTAACTCAAAGAGCTTTCTTGGGTTCATGAACCTCAAAATAAGCTGAACAAACCGAAAGGTGTCTAGCTTCAGCAAGAGCAAGACCCTGTCTCTTAAAAAAAAGCTGAGAGTTGAGGTGAGCTCCTGTAGTCCCAGCTACATAGGAGGCTGAGGCAAGAGGATCACCTGAGCCTATGAGTTTGAGGTCTCTGCGAGCTATGATGCCACAGCACACTACCCAGTATGACAGAATGAGACACTGTCTTAAAAAAACAAAAAGGTATAACGCAAAAAAATAATCCTGGAAGAGCATAAAGTAATGTCTATACATTTGCCTATATACCTTAGCCACTTGCTGTTTTGTAAAAGCATATAAAATTGTGCTGGAGTTAAAAGGACCTTCTAGGTATCTACAATTAACATGAAAAATAAGAAACTAATCTTTGATGGAGCCTCAAAAGTACACTGAACAACCATGATGATCTGTAGTATCTTTGGAAGGGCCTTGAACTTACTGGCAACCCACAGCAGACACACACAAACTTCTTCTGAGGGTAAAAAGGTTAATTTATGTTTTATAACCTATAACTTTCAAAATCTTTGCACTAGATTACAATCCTTTTAGGAAAGATCTACATTTTAGTAAACAAATGAAAAGCTGAAACTTTCAAGCTTTCTCTAAAAAAACAACATACCAGCGGTTTCTTTCCACAATGTCTTGTTTTTTAGAAAAAGAAAAGTTCTGTACTTTCAACCCTGGAACGCAAGGAGAATTTGCAACCAAAGAAACATAACAGCAATTTGACACTACCTCCATATTGTCATTCCAAGCCACAAGGCACATTCTTACTAGGAATGAAAAGTGGTGCATGTGAATAAATACACCATCTGAGTTTCCTACTTGGAAGGTGAAGGCAGGTATAAGAGACAGTATCTAACTAAAAGATAATTTTTAAAAGAATTATTTAAAGTAGGCTCTAATTCTTAGCTTCAAAACTACATTTATGCTTAGTCCATATCTGAAGGGGAAAAAATTAGTCTGAAAGACCAAAACTGCACCTTTAGGGGAAACTGCAGCTCACCTTCCCAGTATAACCTGGAGAGTAAGAAGACCAATCAACTGTGTACTTTGAATTGCTGGTAAATTTAAGTCAATAAGTAGTTTCTAATCAAGGAAGGAGCAAGGCCTTGCATACTGAATGGTTTTGTGATCTAAACAACTAAGGGAAGCTCTTGAGCTCAAAGGATTCAACTCAGCTAATGAGCTGCATTTCTAATCTATAGTTCGGGGATCCTATTCGATCCTTGTCCACAACATGACTAAGTGCCTCCAAAACCTTACAGTATCATGTTCATCTAGGTAAAAGAAAATTGTGTTTGGAAGGCTAAAGCAGAGAAATATGCAACATTATATGTGGAAAATAAACCAAGCTTAAAAGGATCTGTTAACTATCTATTGTTCAAGTGAAAAAGAAAATTCCAGATTAACTTATCCTTGGGTAACCAAGAGAATACGCAGGATTTCTTGTTCCTTAGTAAATGAGGCAGTGACAGTGGCAGTAATGGTAACAATGAGATGCATCTTTATTTATTTATTTATTGAAACAAAATCTTTATTTATTTATTTATTGAAACAGAATCTCACCCTGTCACTCTGGGTAGAGTATTGTGGCATCATCATAACTCACAGCAACTTCAAACTCTTGGGCTCCAGCAATCCTCCAGCCACAGCCTCCCCAGTGGTAACTGGGACTACAGATGCCTGCCACAACATTTGGCTAATTTTTCTATTTTTGGTAGAGATGGGGTCTAGCTCTTGCTCAGGCTAGCCTTGAACCCCTGAGCTCACACAATCCACCCACATCAACCTCCCAGAATGCTAGGATTACAGGCATAAGCCACCACATCCCACCAAGACCTCTATTTTAAAGAGGAAGCCAGATGGTGTGAAGACTTCCGCAGGTCACATCAACTCAGGCCACAGGCAGATCTAGAGCGACACAGAAGGAGCAGCTGACCTCAAATTAGAAAATTGAGATTTAAGTCTCAGCTCTTTCTATTTATACCTGTGGACTCTGCAGCCAGTCACAGCTTCTCAGCCTAGTTTCCTCATCCGTAAAATGGGGATAACTATATCTACCTTACCAAGTCACCATAAGGATTAAATGAGCTAAAAATATAAATTGTTACTATGAGATTCTTATATTGCTCAACATTAGATGACTTTTAAGAGTGTGAATATCTAAATACTCTTAAGTTTTAAACTTAGAGGAAAATTTTAAATATAATTACAGTTATCTGGTAGTCCCTATTCTTCAGGTGCTAAAATTACTCCAACCTCTGAAACAGAAGTGTGATAGATACTTAAATAGGAGAAAACCAAAGCACCTTGTTTAAGAGTTAACTTTCACTCATTCAATTACCAAGACAGACCCAATATCCATCAGGACATTCACAACAGATACCAAATTTTGCAAATTATTCTACAATCAGTCTTCCTTAGCTGAACTCTTCAAATGAAATGTTATGTGGAAGCAGAACAGGTAAAACTGAAAATTTTTTAAAATGTGAAGCTGCTCTTGTTCAATCTGAGTGGGAGTCTTGGAGCTCCCCAAAGGCATGCCCACACCCACTGCAGTCAGTTAGAAACCCAATATCACAGTATGATTTCCTAATGACTCAGGTGGGGGTTCCATTCTCCTAGGTGGCCATAATACTGATCAAAAGTGCTGGCTGGCTGGTTGTGCCTGTATTTCCTAAGGTATGGCAACCTAATATGCAAAATGCCAATCTCACTATGGGAAAGTAAGAATTCTGGATGTGCTGCCACAAAGCAATCCATGACAGTAGAATTTTCAGTTTTTTATGCTTTTTTTTTTTTTGAGACAGAGCCTCAAGCTATCCCCCTGGGTAGAGTGCCGTGGCATTACAGCTCACAGCAACCTCCAACTCCTGGGCTCCAGCGAGTCTCCTGCCTCCGCCTCCCAAGTAGCTGGGACCACAGGTGCCCGCCACAACGCCCGGCTATTTTTTGGTTGTTGCCATCATTGTTGTTTGGCGGGTCTGGGCTGGGGATTCGAACCCGCCACCTTAGGTGTACGTGGCTGGTGCCTTAGCCGGTTGAGCTATAGGCGCCGAGCCCAGTTTTTTATGCTTTATCCATTCCCTAATCAGATTTCCACTAGTAAGCTGAGCAGTTCTGCCTAGAGTACAACATACATGAAGCCAAAGTATGAGCCTAAAGCACATATAAGCCCTTCCCTGTGCCCCCCTATACTAGATGAAACCCTTGTCATCTTTCAATACCTGGTTCAAATGTAAACTCTTCTATAAAGCCTTCCTTGACCTTCTCTATCCCTATTTGTGCCCCTATTCCCTACAGAAAGGGTTCTTCCCTCCCAGACTCTTTGCACTAGCTGCACAGAATAGTGGAAAATGTACAGTAATGAATCATTCAGCAAACATTAATTGAACTTCTACTGGGTGACAGGTACTATACAAGGTGGATATTGGGACTCCAGAACAAATAATACATGATTTCTGCCCTCAAAGAGTTTTCAATTTAATAAAAGAGACATGGCTTGGTGCCTGTGGCTCAAGCGGCTAAGGTGCCAGCCACATTTAACCTGAGCTGGTAGGTTCGAATCCAGCCCGGGCCCACCAAAAAAACAATGATGACTGCAACCAAAAAATAGCCAGGCATTGTGGTGGGTGCCAGCTACTTGGGAGGAAGAGGCAGAAGAATTGCTTAAGCCCAGGAGTTGGAGGTTGCTGTGAGCTGTGATGCCACAGCACTCTACCCAGGGTGATAGCTTGAGGCTCTCTCCAAAATAAAAAATAATAAAAAATAAAAGAGACATTAAGTAATGTGCAATATAACGTGACCAGTAATAATGCAATACAGGCATACATTGGGAGTTAGGGGAGCATTTAGCCCAATCTGGAGGAGGAGATCCTGAGCTGGGCCTTGAGAGATCAGCTATAGGCAGCTGGGCAGTCAGGATGGACAAAAGACCTTCACATGGAAATATGAAAGAGCATTGTCTATCTCAGGAGAAGACTAGTAGTTGATCTAGTTCTATCTTCCTTTCCTTTTTCCCTTTTCCATTTTAAAAGAATCTTTTTAAAAGACTGTAAAACAGGAGAAGACAGATTGCAGAAAATGAGGCTGGAAAGGAAGGCAGTCTCAAGAGCTAGGCCAAGGAACTTAGACAATTCCACAGTGAAGAATGGGGGAGATAAATAGTTACAATTTAAACTCTTACTATAAAAATACAAGATTTAATTTTCCTTTTTCTTTTTTTTTTCCTTTTTTAATGTTGCCCTTGGTAGAGTGCTATAGCATCACAGCTCACAGCAACCTCCAACTCTTGGGTTTAAGTGATTCTCTTGCTTCAGCCTCCCAAGTAGCTGGGACTACAAGTGCCCACCACAATGGCTGGCTACTTTTTGTTGCTGTTGTCATTGTTGTTTAGCTGGTACTGGCTGGGTTCAAACCTGCCAGCCTATGTGTATGTGGCCCGTGCCCTACCCACTGAGTACGGGCACCACAAAATTTAATTTTCAAACCCCCCAAATTTATAATTACAAAGTAAAACATGAGATCTGTATTTTAGGCAGATCACTCTTGGAGGGGTATAGGGAATAGACCTAAGGGGGTTGGCTCAAGCAAGGAGCCCAGGGGAAGCTTTGGCAAAATATAGTTCAGGTGTTAAGTTTAAGTTTTTTAGTGGCGGCGCCTGCCCATCGCTCAGTGGGTAGGGC
>NW_003852551.1:3542306-3547595 GCF_000181295.1 Otolemur garnettii
CGTCATGAACCTAAATGTCTCGGCCTCCCAGAGTGTGAGGATTACAAGTGTGAGCCACCATACCCCAGCCTTTGGCTAAATCTTTTAAAGCAAATTACTTACCTTTTTCAGGCTTCATTTCTTCATCTGAAAAATGGGAATACCAACATTTACCCTCACAGGATTATTGAGACGATAATAAACAATAATCTAAATCAAGCTTCTATCAAAACCTGGCATAAAGTAGGCAATCAACAAATGGAAGTTTCTTACTTTCTCCCCAGGCTCCTCTTAACAATTATTTATTTCTATCTCTCTTGGTGGATTATGAGCTCCTGGTAGGCAGAGACCATTTCTTATTATTGCTGTATCCCCTCAGCATCTGGCACATAAAATATGTTTAATACATGTTTATTAGATGAATAAAGGGTCAGATAGCTCCACAATGTGAGGAAATCTTATTTCCTTTTGTCCAAACCAATCCTGGCCCTCAGACTGGCTTCCTCAAGAGAGGAGTGGTCTGATCACAAATGGAACAGTGAGCAATGACATCTGTCAATACCACATTGGAAAAACACCTGAGAGAAAGCATAACTTCTGCTGAGTGAGAATAAGAAGCATCATTAGCTAGATAGTCTTTGTCCCATGGAGAAGGAAACACTGTGTGATTGACTTCTACTCATTTGGCCTTCTCAGGGAGACAGAAGCAGAAATAATGCTTTTAAGAAGCAGCCAGGCTCTCTGCAGCCTTCATGTGCTTCCTTGTCAGCTGCACTGCTATTGCGCTACTGTCAACGTTCCTTTGTATAAGACAGGCACTGGCAGGGTTTCATTTCTTTGCAATGCCCCATCCAGTTTTTCCTAAGCCCTGGATCAACTGAGAAGGTCCCTGAGCGAGGTGAAGGCTTAGGAATTTCAGACTCTATACATCATCTGGTCACAGAGCTCTGTCTCCTCAGGCTCCTATTTTAAAGGCTGGGCCTATTACTATCTGGGGGAATGCAGGCTTTCTTGATATTCCAGTGCCTTTACTAAAGGCAGTGATGTGAGAGGAGGGGCGAGTGTCTGAAAAAATTCACACCAAGATGCCTTTGCTAAGGAAGATCACTAAAATGGCATTTTGACGGAAGTTCTTATGGGAGCTGGAACGGCACTAGACAAATGCAGAGCCAATCCAAGCATCTGCCCTTCCCATACCTCAGTTTCAAGCAAACAAAGTCAGCTTGATTCAGAATGAAATCCAAACCACATGCATGTACCCCACCCAAGGCAGTCTCATTCATTCTTGCCAATTAAAAAAATATATATATAGTTGAGCTGGCTTTCCCTCAGCTCCAAAACAGACTGGGCTAACCCCCATCTTCCTCCTAGAGAAGAACGGCTTCAGCTACTATTTGTGTCACTGTGTGTTCATGCAGCTTGCAAAACTCCTAATACCCCAGAGACTGCAGAAGTAATCTGTACCCTGAACTTGGACCTGGGGGCTTACAGCACAATTAAATGTGTACCAGGGTGGACAAGTCAGCCAGAATCTCTGTGAGTGAATGTTTGTTTTACTTCTCTTTGGGAAGAAAAGGGGGAGGGGGCAAGTCAGGTAGATAAAGACTATTGGCACATTTGAGGCTTCAAGAAAGTCAAGCTACATGGAACAGCTCATGTAATTACAGGCACATTCCCCGACCCAAGATACTGCTCTGTGAACCTCCCACTTTACACAGAGAATTCTGCTCTGTCATTCCATCTGCAGTTTTTGCTGCAGCCCTTCCTGCCACCCTTCCCACAGATTTCTTTTGAAGGAGGAGGAGGAGGAGGAGGGAACCTAAAAGGGGGTGTAGATAAAGAAGGTTGAGGGGAAGAATCTATACCAAAAAGGAGCCTCTCTTTGGGGAGGGATACATTTTTGCATTACCTAGGGAAGGCAGATGGGGGAGAAACAGGAACATGGTAGGAGAAGGAAACTAAATAAAGAGCACCAACGACCCCTGAGGGCAAAGCACAGGCTCTCCGAGGCACTCACTCAGGCTGCCCAGCTGTCGGATGACATTTGCCAGGGAGATGTTGGTCATGCATTCCAGCTCGCTGCTTCTAACGCTAGGCAACGTCTGACGGCACAGGTGCCTTGGCTCGATGCTCCTCGTTACTAACGGCATGGTGGACCTGCTTCAGGCAATGTTCTGAATGATGAAAAACAACCTAAAAAAGAAATAACAGGAAAGTATTACTAAACCACAAATTCCAGGCACACTAGGGCTGTGTGACGGGTTTTTTTTTTTTTTGTCTTGCTTTGATCTAAAACAGTTTATTTTAAATCTTCACTCCTCCTATATTTTTTTTTCATTTTTAAGTCCTCTCCCACCCCTTTTTAAGGTTTGTAATATATTAGAAGACTTTCTATGTACGTTTAGAAATTCTGAATTGGTGACTGCTGACTGAGGTACACAGGCAGCAAAAAAACCTTAAAGTGACAACTATTGCTCCAACCAACGAGAGGCCCTAGAGACAAAAAGGCATGGTTAAAAAAACATCCCACTCAGCAGGCATTGGATGGTACAGATCCTATCCTTGGGGTGTCCATAACCAGGACGGATCATCATCTAGGCCACCAATTAAAAGGATCAAAAAGAGGTTTGGGCTTGGCGCCTGTAGCTTAAGTGGCTAGGCGCCAGCCATGTAACGAGAGCTGGTGGGTTTGAAACCAGCCTGGGCCCGCCAAACAACAATAACAACTATAACCAAAAAATAGCCGGGTGTTATGGTGGGTGCCTGTAGTCCCAGCTACTTGGGAGGCTGAGGCAAGAGGATCACTTGAGCCCAAAAATTTGAGGTTGTTGTGAGCTGTGACGCCATAGCACTCTACCAAGAGCAACAGCTTGAGACTCTGTCTCAAAAAACAGAGAAAAAAACAAAAACAAAACCAGGTTCGGTCATCTAATTATCTCCACAATGAAATCAAGCTGCCAATGGTGACTCCATTGATAAACACCAGGACCTAACTTTGCCAGTTATTCCTTGGTGGATGATTGTTAATGTATAACTAAATACTAATTAATACCAGTATCTACTAAGATCAATCTGTAAATTGACAATGAAAAAAAAAAAAGAAAAATTTTACATGTTCAGTTTGTCAAATATGCTGAGTAAACTGTGCTCTAAGATTCCTCGTCCTTTCTCTTCTATCTCACAGCTCCCTTTCTCTCTCCCATCTGGTTCAACACACCTGAGCCAAAGGCTCTAGAGACAGCAGGAAATGTCTGGAGCAGATCCGGAAACCTTCCAGATACTGTTTCTTATCCAGTTCTTACATTCTTACCCAGTCTGACTGAGCCCCTTTCCCCAGGAAATACCCCAGTACTTCAGGTTCATGCTGAGCTACTGTTTTAGATTTAGATTACCAAATTTCTAGCTTTCTGAGGACAGGAAGAAATTTTTATCTCCATAAAATGGATATGACTACAGCAAAGGCAGGCTGGGATGGTCTTGTTTCCATATCTTGTGAAATTAAAGACATCTAAAGTGGACTAATGGTTTTCATGCTAGGGAAAATGGCAAATTTGCTTCACATGAAAAGGTAAAGCATAAAGATAACACATCCAAGTCCCCAATATTATCAACTTCTCTTTTAAAAAAAGCAAAATAGAGGTTACTTACATCAAATCTTAAAACACCAGCTCATCACCAAAAGTTGCTTGTGAATATAAAAATGCTTAAATCAAACTAAACATCATAGATCTTAAAAGCAAACCAACGCATTGTCTGACCAAAAGAATAAAAAAAAAAAAAAAAAGACCTCAGGCTTAAAGGTGGAGTAGAACCCTTTGGAACAGACTGCTCCTTGTTATGGACATTCTGATCTGCTACAAGTAAAAATAAAACAGGAAGCCAGCAGCTTGGGGAACAAGATTTCCTGTCACCAACAGTAACAGCCCAAGAATCAGCTGTTTGCTTATAACTTTGAACCTCCCCTTAATAGTCACTGTGTGGCAGCTGTGCCTATCTTTGGGGTGCAGAGGTGTTTCCTGAATACTTGTCTACTGTCTAAGGAAATGATTTCCATTCCATTCCTCTGCTAAGTTCTCCCTTTAACTCAACAGGTTTTCTAATCCAAACTCTGGACTTCCCAGTTTGCTTTTTACTAATGTAAAGGGTATTAGGTACTAAGACGCAATCTTTAGTAACACAGTAAAAAGAGTTTTAGAATAGGAAGGAGGCAGGAAGTTAAAAGAACATGGCAGGACTCTGTATACCATCCACTAGATGCTCTTAGATTCTCAAATCTTAAACTTTTTGGAATAACCAGATATTTGGGATATAGGTAGGAACACCTGAAACTATTGTGGCTCCCCTTCCATTAGTAATCATTTGAGTACTTCTAACTTCTCAGAGGAGCTAGAAGAGTCAGACCACCTTGAAATTCTGTGTTGAATGTAACCATCTATAGGGCATTCCAAACTTTCCCTCTAGATATCTAATGGAAATTAGATTCCAGGTGGCTAGGTAAATGTCAGAAGAGGGTGGGGAAGTAAATACTAACACCTTGGTTATGCCTTAAGCATTTATGCCTTTCCAAGTGCCTTGGGTAAGCAGACACAAATGGAATTAATTCCGTCATTCTGGTGAGGTTTACCTGGAACCAAGTTTTTAAAAGCAAGATGGCCTCCTTTTGCTAAAAAAGCCAGTTCCCATAACAACGGGAGAGTTTTCATGAAATATTAATACAGGGTGGCACCTGTGGCTCAAAAGGGTAGGGTGCCGGCCCCATATGCCGGAGGTGGCGGGTTCAAACCCAGGCCCAGCCCAAAGAAATATTAATATATTGGCTGGGGACAGTGGCTCATACCTGTAATCCTAGAACTCTAGGAGGCCAAGGTGGGTGGATTGCTTGAGCTCAGGAGTTCAAAGACCAGCCTGAGCAAAAGAGTGAGACCCTGTTTTTAAAAAAAAAACAGTCAGGTGTTGTGGCAGGCACCTATACTCCCAGCTACTTGGGAGGCAGAGGCCAGAGGATTACCTGAGCCCCTGAGTTTGAGATTGCTATTATCTATGACACCACAACATTCTACCAAGGGTAACAAAGTAAAACTATGTAAAAAAAAAAAAAAAAAAAAGGAGAAAAAAAGAAAAAAAAAAAAAAAAAAGGGAGGAAAGAGAGAGAGAGAAGAAAGAAAATAATATGTCGATATCCATTAAGGCAAAACAATTATAAAAGTGTATGTTTTGGGGGGAGGGAGAGGGATTCGAGGGTTCACTTCTGTGGTTCATCTTGCAAGGGTACAAGTGAATCTTTCTATGAGTAGAATATGAATGTTTTGA
>NW_003852551.1:3547615-3549609 GCF_000181295.1 Otolemur garnettii
TGTATGTTTTTTAAAGCCATTTAATTGTTTCAAAACCACCACAAAGAGACAAGGTTCCCCTGTTATATGGACTTGTCATAATAGCTTATCCTTCTTTTAGACAATCAAGGGTTGGTTGTCTTCTGCATAAGCAGTATAGAATTACCCATGATCTGAGCCACAATAGTAACTTGACAAAAAGAAAATCCTACATTCTGATGAAGATAAACTTAGAAGTTGTAAAAAAAAGACTTCTAAGCTCCTCACCTTCTCAATTTTAACTTCAAGGTGTAGAAAATGCATGTATGTCTCAACTTGGGCTTGAACCCTGACTCTAATATCTTACTAACCATGTGATCTTAGACGGTTTTCCTAGAGACAATAAATAATATATATAAAATACCCACTACCAGGCTTTAAAAAGGAGGGGAGAGGTAGTTATTTGTAGTTTCACTAACCCTAGGCAAATCTTCCTGTAATATCAGTTCTATTCATTGATAAATATTTAAAAACACTTTTAACCATGGACATATTATGTAGTAGAATGCAATATTAACATAAAAAATTTAAAGATGAAACTCTAGACTTCAATAAAATTTGGTGAGTTTTTCCTGGAGGTTGTTCCCAGCTATGCTCCTAGACCTCCTAAAGAACATATACTATCTCTCTTCTCCAGTCTTTCATAACTGGGGTCCCCATATGAACCACAGAATAAAGAAAATAATTGAGAGACTGTTGTCCCAATTCTCTTGAATACTGTTCATAACCAGCACCATTTTAGATGCACTGGAAAAAGCTAATACATTATATGCAATGGATGCCTAATGTGGCATTAGGGTTTAATTCTTTCATGGAACTCTCATTGAGAAGGGCTTCTCTATCATCAGTAGTACTTCACTGAGTACTTCCTGAGTGTTGAGGAATCACTGAATTAAGAAAGTATAAGGGGTTGTATTTGCATTTTAGACAAATCTATCTAACCTAAGTACAAGAGTAATATGTAGGCAGGAGAAGGCTGGCGGTAAGACCAATTGGGAAACTCTTCACGGCTGAGTAGGAGAGAGTCGGAATGGAGAGGTCCACCACACCACAGCTAACAAATATGAACCAAGAATCCATAGACAGGTGAGTCTAGCCCTCAGCCCCACCTGCTGCTCTCTCCTTATAATTTTGTACAATTATACTCACAAAGTGATAAAATGTATGTTTCTTTATTGTCATGAATAAAGCTAAATGCCAGTAACAGAAATGAAAGTGAAAAAAACCAATGAAATAATGGTTCTGACAGGCCTAGCATGGTGGCTCACACTTGTAATCCTAGCACCCTGGGAGGCCAAGGTAGGTGGATTGCTTGAGCTCAGGAGTTCGAGACCAGCCTGAACAAGAACAAGACCCCATCTCAAAAAATCAGTTGGGCATTGTGGTGGGCACCTGTAGTCCCAGCTACAAGGGAGGCTGAGGTAAGAGGATCACTTGAGCCCAAGAGTTTGAGGTTGTAGCACTCTGGGAGGCCGAGGCAGGTGGATAGCTTGAGCTCATGGGTTCGAGATCAGTCAGAGGAAAAAGTGAGACCCCATCTCTACTAAAAACAGAAAAAACTGAGGCAAAAGGATCACTTGAGCCCAAGAGTTGGAAGTTGCTGTGAGCTATGACACCACAACACTCTACCCAGGGCAACAGCTTGAGACTCTGTCTCAAAAAAATAAGTAAATAAAAAGAGTCTAAAGTTGCTCTGAGACATGACACCATGGCACTCTACCAAGGGTGACAATGTGAGACTCTGTCTCAAAAAAAAAAAAAAAAAAAAGGCTCGGCGCCTGTGGCTCAAGCGGCTAAGGCGCCAGCCACATACACCTAAGGTGGTGGGTTCGTATCCCCAGCTCAAGCCTGCCAAACAATGATGGCTGCAACCAAAAAATGGCCGGGCGTTGTGGCAGGTGCCTGTAGTCCCAGCTACTTGGGAGGCTGAGGCAGGAGACTCGCTTGAGCCCAGGAATTGGAGGTTGCTGTGAGCT
>NW_003852551.1:3549735-3555520 GCF_000181295.1 Otolemur garnettii
AAAAAAAAAAAAAGTGGTTCTGAGATAGAGGAAAGAAATTCTAGGAGGATGAGATGGGTGGATTGCTTAAGGCCAGGAGTTCAAAACCAGCCTGAGCAACCTAATGAGACTCTATCTCTACAGAAAGTACAAAAATTAGCCAGATGTGGTGGTAACTGCATGTAGTCCTAGCCATTAGGGAGGCTAAGCTAGGAGGATTGCTTAAGCCAGTGGTATTCAACCTGTGGGTCTTGACCCATAGGAACTGTATTAAAGGGCCACAGCATTATTAGCAAGGTTGAGAACCACTGGCTTAAGCCCAGGAGTTTGAGGTTATAGTGAGCTATGGTGATGCCACTGTACCCTAGCCCAGGCAACAAAATAAGGCCCTATCTCAAGAAAAAAAAATTCTAAATACATGAAAAAGTAGAGTGGCCTGTCTGTATGGAATCAGTGAAGGTCTTTTTCAGTCATCCTTTACTTGATCAGGGAAATTACATGCTCTATTGGTATTTGCTAATTTGGGGATTTGAGAAGTTCTTACCTTGGAGGATGTTACACAGGAGAAGAATTAAATTAGAATCACTGAGAAGACAACAGTTACAGGGAAGCAGATTTCAATTTATCTACTTCCTTTTAATTGGAACTGTCCTATAGTAGAATGCGTTCCCTTCAAATAAGGTTATGAGTTCTCCCAGCTCCCATTCTCTGGATGACCAGCTGATGATCAGACACGTTGGGAGAGAAATCCTAAAGTGTAAGGCATTTGAAGGTCAGATTGGATGACCTCTTCTATGTGTTCTATATCAAAGATGCTATAATTTTCACTCTGGGATTCAGTCTCCTCTTCTACAAAATAAAGGAACTAAGCTAAGTGATCTTTAAGGAGCTTCCCAGCTCTAAAATTTCTGGATTTGTTTCTACCCAAGCTGCCATAACCTCCTCACTCAGCTAACATTTACTTGCATTCTGAACACAAGATTAGAAGCAAGTTGAGAGACTATAGACAGGAGTGGATAATGGCCATGAATCAAGCAAGCCCCTTCTCCAGTTCTACATTCATCTAGTTACCAGGACGGTTGGAATCCAGAATGGCCCAAAGGAAGTTTTAGACACAGCCATAGGGTCAAAATATTTCTGCTCTCTGGGAAGCTCCCAGATTGATCTGAAAGTTGGCTACCCAAAGAAGTCAAAGGAAAAATTGGAATTTGGACCCATTCCAGACATCTAGGCCAGACCCAGAAGCAATCCCCAGCTTCACCCCTAGCAAGTTTTAGCCTAAGGGATATGAGAATGAACTTGACAACAAATAAAAAGACTTTAAGCATCCCTTCCTAGCTGAGCCTGGCAGTGTACTGGAACTGTCAGTGCCATGATGGAACTCACGCTTTGAAATGGTAACTGGATGGGGCTCTTTGAGTTCCCCTTAAACAGTGAGATTCCTTAAGTATGTATAGTTGAAGTTATGGAACATTTACGTATCACATTTGGTCAGTGTAAAGTCAAAAGGAGACTGTGACATCCACCCTACTGTCTGAACTCCCACAACTGCTCCCAACAGCCTGGGGTGGGTGGGGTGGGGTGGGCATTGGAGGATGATAACAAGGGAGGGCTACATATGAGAAAGAGTAAGGAGAAGGCACTCATCTGTTCCTCACACTCTGAATTCCTATTATTACCAGAAGTCAGATGACTGGTCATTCTGGTGATGATGTTTATTATTAGCTGTTTATGATAAATAAACAAACAATGCTGCATTTAGAGCCAAGGTCACTGATAACACCTGCAGATTTCTATGGTCACGTCCAAAAAGCAAGTTTATCTGAGCAATAACCACCACAACAGAAATGCTTCTCAAGGCAGTTCCTCTTTGAAACATCCCCCCAAAATGCTGATCAGCAGTAGCAGGGGATGGAACATGTGGGGATGTTGCATGTGTGCCAATTAGGACTTCTGCTTTCACTTCAGCATTTCCCACTGTTCTATAGTTAACAGCACATTGGATGGGGGCATATGAGGGAGGCTTACTTCATAGTTTCCTCTTTCAAGAGAGAAACTTCTTTATGTTAAATAATACACGTTCAACAGGGTTCAAGAATTTTACCTACAAAATTGAATAATCATTTGATTTCAAAATGACAGACAATACATGGTCTTTACTTGTAAGCTAAGTTTGTATACTAAAAAGTTTAAAGTATGAATTTACTGTGGCATATAGCAGTCCTTCCTACAATGCAGAAACTATAAGAAGGAATGTTGCACTATAGGCTTAAGCACCCACCCACTTCCTGTTGAAATACAGGGTGGGGCTGAACTGACAAATATAACCAGACTCTCTCCAACACAAAGAATTACTGACAAATATGTTTAGGGACTAATATGATATCCAAATAAGCAAGGCCTATAGTAGTAGAATTCTCGGGTAGACAGAGAATTATTTGAGAATCAAGAAAAAACAGTTTATCTGTGATTTAAAACCAGGATAAATTTCCAATTTCATAAAGGAATAATACCAGCGCTGGGCCTACATTCAATCAATGTAAGGATTCTTCTTGTCTTGATTTGGCTTTGAGATAGTAGCAAAGGATTTCTGATCTCTGTCTATTAAGAACCATTCACATCTGGTAATTCCTTAACTTTCTACTATCTTTTGGGGACAATACCACCTTTTGTTTTTATTAATATTACTTTTCAGGTTCTAATCTTCGCTTTATCTTAAAATTAAAAATGGGGAGATCATTTTTACCTTTGAAATTGGTTTCTTCTAGTATCAACTTTTCCATAGAAAACTGCCATCTAACTGGCAAAAATTATGCTCTCTTTTTTAGTAGGATCCATCTGGTTGTCCAAAAGAAAATATATTTAAACTGTAAGCTGGAAACCTGTATTCTAGTTCTTAGCCTAATGATCACTGGCAATTGGGGATAAAATTTCAATTCATCCCTCTAGTCCAGCTGTGAACTACACTAAAAAATCCTTGAAAGATGCTACATGAAACTGGGATTTTGTTTACAAAGTATTCTAAGGTCTAAAGAAAAAATTTATCTGCATTAAGTATTTCTTGTATCTTTATCTTGGCCCAATTCCCAACTACAGATACACTTATATTACACAGGATCTACAATGCTGTCATTGATGATTTTCAGTTACAAAGTTCATTTTATTTTCCCAATCAAAAGCCAATTTCTAGCAAAACCCATATCATCAAAATGACATGGTTTGAAATACTTCAAACTGCCCAACTAAAAGGGCTTACTTTTACTTTATTGGATAAATATAGATTATGAATAATTTTGCTCATAAATGGAGACTTCTTACCCCTAACATTTGTGGGTACAGATTTCTTTCAGCAATAGTCACAATTGAGCATTAATCTCACACAGAAGTTTAACACGAAAAACAACTAAGCTGCTCTGAAAAAACAAATAACCATATACAAAGTATCAAACCTCAACAATTCGTTCATAAGATTATTAGAAATGTAAATAATTCACACAAGTCCAAATAAAGCCCTATTCATATTTAAATGCTTCTGTTTTTATTTATAGTCAATAATAAAAGAGAATGATGCCTAGTTGATGATGCCCAAAAATCTGAGACAACAGGATAGATACAAAATGAATTCCTGGCTTGGTGCCTGTGGCTCAAGTGGCTAAGGCGCCAGCCACATACACCTAAGGTGGCGGGTTCGAATCCAGCCTTGACCCTCCAAACAACAATGACGGCTGCAACCAAAAAATAGCCGGGTGTTGTGGCAGGCACCTGTGGTCCCAGCTACTTGGGAGGCTGAGGCAGGAGACTTGCTTGAGCCCAGGAGTTGGAGGTTGCTGTGAGCTGTGATGCCACAGGACTCTACACAGGGGGACAGCTTGAGGCTCTGTCTCAAAAAAAAAAAAAAAAGAATTCCTACCCGGGAGGAAGCCAAACCTGCTCGTGTTCTAGACTACCAGACAAATGGAGAGCCAAAAGTCCAATGCCATGTGGCAACATGCAGTTGGTTTGCATGGAAGGATTAATTTCATTTTACTACCCTACTCAGTAATGGAGAGGATGGTACAAGGCTATAATCTTTCTTTCTTGGTTCTTGTAAGTAGCAATGAGTACCATACTCAGGTTAAACATCCTTTGGACAAGGCAGTGGGAGTACCCACTGGTGGATTAGATATAGTCACAGGTTTGAAAATGGGAGGAAAGGAGGAGCTAAGCAGAGGTAAACTGCATATCAGGCACTGAGTAAGTCTTATTTCATCTGGCTAGCTGTCTAACCATTCATTTTAATCTCTGTGATGCCTCACTTCTTATTTCAAGCTTCTCTCTGCAGTAACTGCTCCCTGTCTGGGATGGAAAGGCCAAAAAAGAAACTGACTTTACACAACTGAGAAAGGCCAGAGAAAAGAAGGTTGCAGAGCAACAACAAAAAAGAAAATTCAGCAAAATGTTTTGCTGACAGCTCAGGGCAATATACAAACACGTAATGTGGTCAGGAAACAGGCAGAAGCAGGAGTCCTGAGATGTGACTGTTAATACACCAATGTAAGTGAAGGGAGAGACCTAGCGATCACAACTACATCTGAGCAACAGGGAGTGGAGTTATGGAGCAACCTGCCATGAAATTCCATATCAACTATTCTATTCTGGCAGCTGTAACAAGAATTCATTCCTGAAAAAGTGTTATACAAACATCTGTCACTACAGCCAAGCTGCCAGCAACTAAGAGTCAGAGCAAAGGGCAGCTGTACGTCTACTTCCTTTCACAAGGTCTAGTCACCACTAGAAACATGGGGTTTATAAGGAAAAGTCCTTGAGCAGAAGAAAAAATAAGTACTTATTCTTTTTATTCTACCCTCAGTTTACTAGGCAGTTACCAAAGCCTTCAAAATCTAATAGAAAGTGGGAAAAAGCAGCAAAGAATATGAATTTTAAGAGACAAAGATGTGGGTTTCATTCCACCTGTGACACATTTTAGTTTTGAGACCTTGACAAGCAGTCTAATTTCTCAGTCTGTTTCCTACCCTGTTAAATTAATATAATGATTCCTAGTTCATAATGTTATTATGAAAAAAAGAGAAAGAAATAATGTAACAGTGCCTGGTACAGAAAAGATAATTAAAATAACAGTAATAGTAACTGTAGTTATAGTAGTGGTAGTAGAAGTAGAATAGCTAACATCTATCTAGCACTTGAACTATTCTAAATGTTTTATGTGTAATTTTCATTATACAATACTGTCTTAATAAGCTTCAGGTTGTATTAATGGTTAACTATTAATTATAGTACCCTTATCAATCAATGAATATTTATCAAGTAGACAATAGAAGACAAAAAGAAGAATAAATTCGCTCCCTTGACTCTAAGAGCTTATAATTTACTTTAGGAGACAGCTAAAACCACAGCTAAATAACCATATAGCAAATAAATAGAAGTTCTATTATCAAATGAATGATGTTATTGATGATGACAACAGAAAGGATGAAAAGATCACTGAGAAGTGAAGAGAATGAACAGACTTCCTAAAACAAAGATCTGAACCAGGTAGACTCTGGATGTAAAGAATAAAGGGCAGGGGGAGTGGTGGCTCAGGCCTGTATTCCTCACACTCTAGGAGGCTTAGGCAGGAGGATTGCTGGAGCAACACTGAGACCCCATCTCTACTAAAAATGGAAAAATTGGCCAGGCATTCTGGTGCGTTCCTGTAGTTCCAGCTACTCGGGAGGCTGAGGCAGGAAGATGGCTTAAACCCAGGAGTATGAGATTGATGTTAGTTAAGATGATGCCAGGGCACTCTAGCCTGGACAACAAAGTGATA
>NW_003852551.1:3556018-3556782 GCF_000181295.1 Otolemur garnettii
GGAAAAGTCACAATTCCAATGGCTTCTACCATATTTCATCAAATGTAGATGCCATTGTTTATAAAGTGGATTATGATTCAGGAAATATTAAAATGTGGGGGGAAATGTACACCTCACAATCAATAAAATACATTTTTTTCTTTTTTTTTTAGATAGAGTCTCATTTTGTTGCCTTTTGTAGAGTGCTGTGGTGGTGTCATAACTCGCAGCAACCTCAAACTCTTGGGCTCCAGTGACTCCTGCCTCAGCCTCCTGAGTAGCTGGGACTACAGGCACCCACCAAAATGCCCAGCTATTTTTAAAGACAGTCTTGCTCTTGCTCAGGCTGGTCTTGAACTCATGTAAAGACAGTCTTGCTCTTGCTCAGGCTGGTCTTGAACTCATGAGCTCAAGCAATCCACCCAAATCAGCCTACCAGAATGCCAGGATTACAGGCGTGAACCACACCACCGCATACAAGGGCTCTCCTAATTGGTCCTCTCTTGCTTGGTCTCAGTGGAGGTCAATTAGTGGATGGGCCTCTTACCTTCTGAGACTGGCTCTCCAGGAGACAAATGCAGAGAAAAATGGACAACCTCTGCTTATATTAGACAAATTTTAAGGATTAAGATAAAAGTATCAGGCTAAGGCGCCAGCCACATACACCTAAGGTGGCGGGTTCGAATCCCCAGCCCAGGCCTGCCAAACAACAATGATGGCTGCAACCAAAAAATGGCCAGGCTTTGTGGCGGGTGCCTGTAGTCCTAGCTACTTGGGAGGCTGAG
>NW_003852551.1:3557397-3559246 GCF_000181295.1 Otolemur garnettii
AAAGAAAGAAAGAAAGAAAGAAAAGAAAAAGGAAAAGAAAATATCTTTAAGCCTAACAGAAATAGTAGTAGCAATAGTAGCTTTCTGGAGGCAAGGGTGGGATTATTTTTTTTGAGACACAGCTGTAATCCTGGGTAGAGTGCTGTGGCATCACAACTCACAGCAACCTCAAACTCTTGGGCTCAAGTGATTCTCTTGCCTCAGCCTCCCAAGTAGATGGGACTCAGGCACCTGCCGCAGCACGCAGCTATTTTTTTGTTGCAGTTGTTTAGCTGGCCCGGGACAGGTTTGAACCTGCCACACTCGGTGTTATGTGGCTGGGGCCATAACCACTGTGCTTACAAGCCCCAAGCCATGATTCCATAATATTATCAAAGTCACACAGACAGCTTTTAAACTCAGGTCCATCTATATACAAAGTTCATGCTCTTTTCATGATACTGCATCAACTAAGAAATTAGACAAATAGACCCATACTTCCCATCTTCATGCACAAGTGCCACAAAACTCCACACTAGTTCTCCCCCTTCAGAAAAAAAGTACATGCTAACTTAAGAAAGCCTTCCTGACATATTTACCCTAGAACTGAAATGGTGTTTATGAGAATAACACACTGCTTTCTCCCTCTCTACACCCAATTTTAGCCAGCTGCTCAGGGGCTTCACATCCTTCACTTAAAGCAACATAAACACTGGCTTATTTAAAGTGCCAGCCTCAGATAACATATTCAGATGCTATGGTTTTTTGTTTTTTGTTTTTTTAAAAACCCTGTTTTCAAACAGGTAGGCATTTGGGGTTCCATCACTTCTGATGGGTAACTTTTATCTACAGGGTCTCTGAGAATCACTTTAAACTTCATTCTCTGTTCACTGTTCAACTCATCAAATCTTGTCATCAGGGACTTTTTTTTTAAGTACCAAATCTTTCATCTTCTCTTACAATGAACCAAAACACATTCCTATGGGCAATTCCTACAGTATGTATGTATACTTTAATATAATATTCTTCTGACCCTTTTTCTAAAATGCACAGTTGTTTTTCCTATTTAGCCCAAGTTAAGATAATTATATCAGAAGTGAGTTTTTTCTCCCTCTCTTTTTACATACAGGGAATACTGAAAAGATAAGTCTCTTTTAATTATTAAATGTAAATAGCTCATTAAATATAATCCAATTACTTTAATTGTAAGAAGGAAGTAATTACAATATGTACATGCATTTTTGCCTAGATTTATTATCTTAAATTAATCTTTTCAGCATTAATATCTTAAATTAACCTTTGACATTAAAAAAAATGCAAGAAACGGATGTCTCTTAAAAAATATATATATAGGTGGCACCCGTAGCTCAACTCAACTGCAACAACAAAAAAAATACCCAGGCGTTGTGGTGGGCTCCTATAGTCCCAGCTACTTGGGAGGCTAAGGCAAGAGAATCACTTGAGCCCAAGAGTTTGAGGGTGCAATGAGCTGTGACACCATGGCACCACTCTACCCAGGGAAACAGCTTGAGACTGTGTCTTAAAAAATATATATATATATAATATATATATATACACACACACACACACATACATACACACACACATATACATACATACATACACACACACACACACACACACACACACGAGCTGTTATGATTTCACCTATAAACAATTTTGGTGGGAAAAGCCCTACTCTCATAGAGGAAAGTAATTAAATACCACCTACCCAAACTGAACTGGTACTACTACTTCTCTGCTATAAATCATGTTAAAGAGTCTGTTTTAAATTCTAATGCCTTAGTGCAGGGGTTCTGAACCTGTGGGTTGAGACCCCTTTTTAACAATGAAAATACATTGTGGGCTC
>NW_003852551.1:3560580-3563112 GCF_000181295.1 Otolemur garnettii
AAGAACTGTATGACTACATATGCTGTAAAGGTAACAATTGGGTCATTTGTACAATTTCTCTCCAAAGTAGAAAAGTTCTATGTAAAGTATTAAAACACATCATGTGTTTTAGGCAACTCCCAAGATTTCACTGAAATAGATTTTTTGTTCAGATCTTATATTAATGAGCCAAAGGTGTAGGTCTGCCTCAGTGATACCATTTCACTAAACAAATTAATGAAATGAATGAGGCTAACTATGACTAATTCCTTTAGTTACTTGATTGTAGCCATGTTGGAGCAGTTCCTGATTATATGGCTGGCTTCTGCTGTCCTCTAGCCTAACTATGCAAAGTTTTCTTTTGGTCTAAAAGGATAGTGACATGAGTTACGGTGGGTTTTCTTACCCCCAAGCACTAATGGATTCTGAACAGTTTCCAAAGATTAGCAGAAAGAATGGAGCCTGGTATCTGATGAGGATAACTGCTATAGAAGGACAGCACCGTTAAAAGACAATAAGAATTAATTTCAAAGGTAAAAGATGCACTAGCAGCTAAAACTAAGCCCCTTGAAATATTTAAATGATTCAAGTTTCATCTTGATAACACTGGCATTTCTGTACAAAATCTATCTTATTAGCCCAAACTTCTATAAGTTAAAAAGGTGTCTTTAAAGGCCTGGTAGCCTAAAATTGCCATCTTCCATGCTTTAAAGGGATTGATTTTCTGGAAAAAGACAATAAGCTGTCAAATTCTGTTCAATGGAGATCAGAATACTATTTGGTGAACCTATTCTGCACCTGTGGAAGTAAAAGAATAAGACTGGTTCACACACCCCAGAGGGAGGATGGTATTTATGAGCGCTCTCCCTCTGACCTCTTGGCAGCAAATATAAGAAAGTCCTTTTTTGAGGCTTAGGGGCGGGCCCAGGACTTTCAACTACCCATTCAAGAAGGGTTACAATTCTCCTCCTCCATAATTAAGTCCCCTTTCCCACTCTCTATGCATGCATGAATTGCAGTGACACTGACACGGGGGCCTGACATTAGTCTTTGAAGGTCATTTAAATCCTCCTCCTTCCAAGCTGTCTTAAAAGCAATGCATCATCCATTCCACAATGCTTGTGGGTGAAGTTTGACTAAATAGTACTCCAAGAGGAATCACCTAAAGAATAAAAAGAAAGAGGGCTCCAAATTCTTGTATCATAAAAAGAACAAATCAAAGAAAACATAAAACTTGGTTACTGAAGAGACAACAGTAGGAGAAACACTAAATACCTAACATTGCACGAATGAAAACACTTCCACTGATAATCCCTTTCATCTAGGAAAGTAGAAAAGGTCATTCACAGTATGGCCCTGTTAGCTCCAGTCTCATCTCTCGAGATTCTCATACACACACACACACACACACACACACACACCCTTTCTCATAGCTTCCCATTGTATCTTGTTCTTTATGACATTCATAATTTTACTCAAATCTGACTACTGACTACAACCCCACCATCTGAGGAGTTATAAGATTGAGACTTAAGCAAAACACTTCTTTCTTTCTTTTTTTTTTTTTAAGCAAAACATTTCTTGATGGGCCTTGCCATGAAGGAGGTTGGTATCCCCTCTCCCACATGCCATAATGGTTCTCTATATTTCCATGATACCTTGTCATGCACTGGATTATAATGACTGATTTTCTTACCTGTTCTCTCACTGGATTGTGAGTTTGTTGAGGCTAGTGCTCTAAGTCATCTCCAAACCTAGTGCCTACCACCATGCTAAGTACCAAGAGAATGCTCAATAATTTTTTTGTTTGTTTTGAGACAGTCTTATTATGTCGCCCTTAGTAGAGTACAGTAAAATCACAGCTCACAGCAACCTAAATTTGGGCTTAAGCGATTCACTTGCCTCAGCTTCCTGAGGAGCTGGGACTACAGGCACCTGCCACAATGCCTGGCTATTTTTTTGTTACTGTTGCAGTTATTGTTTTAGCAGGGCCAGGGTGGGGCTCAAACCCCCCCAGCCGCACTGTAGGTGGCTGGTGCCCTCTTCACTGAGCTACGGGCACCAAGCCAATAAATTTTTATCAAATGAATGAAGCCAGTTAGTAGCTCTTGTGCTCTGGCCTTCACAAAGGTAAGGATAAAGAAAGTGTCAGGGCTTGTAGTTTTATGGTACGGCTTTTTGAGGGAAGATAACCCAATCTGAATAGCACAAATTCAATTTCTGTTTTAGAATTAAGATTCCTTGCCTCTCTCCGGGTTACAAGAAAGGATCTATGTATACTCTTCAAGCCCAAGGAAACAATTAAGGATAGAACTTGGGACAACACAGTAGGGTCAGAAGTTAGAAACTTGGCTCGGCACCTATGGCTCAAGTGGCTAAGGTGCCAGCCACATACACCTTAGGTGGCAGGTTCAAATCCAGCCCGGGCCCGCCAAAACAACAATGACGGCTGCAACCAAAAAATAGCCAGGTGTCGTGGCGGGCGCCTGTGGTCCCAGCTACTTGGGAGGCTGAGGCAGGAGACTCGCTTGAGCCCAGGAGTTGGAGGTTGCT
>NW_003852551.1:3565685-3569870 GCF_000181295.1 Otolemur garnettii
TGTATGTAGGATTTATACAAAGTGATATACAATTATCTGTTCATTTGTTCATTCACCCATTCATTGAACTTTATGGACCAGGCACTGTGCTACACACACTAAGGTATTAATACTTCCAACTTCCATTGCCTTCACAGAGCTTGCAAGCTAGTGAAGGAGATAAAATAAAGGGGACATAAATAAAACTCTGTGATAAGTGACTGCAAATGCTAAGCTAAGTTCAAGGTATTACGGAGATATCCAACTCTAGTTGGGGTAAGAGGGGAGTCAGATAAGAAAGGGTAACTATAGACAAATAAGACTAGTTAAGAGAAATTCCAGGTGGAGAGAGCAGCATGTACAGAGGCAAACAGTGTTCCAGGAACATCAAATAGCATGGTGTGGCTGAAGTGCAGGAAATCACCAGTGCTGAGGCTATAAAGGAGGCAGAAGCCAAGGCACAGAGAGCCTTGTATGCCACACTGTAACACTTGCAGTGTGCTGAAGAGGATGGGGAGTTGTAAGCTTGAGGCCAGAGAGCAACATGATCAGATTTGCATTTAGAAAGCAATCTCTGGCAGCAGAGTGGAGGATGTACTACACCAGTGAAAGACTGAGGCAGTAGTCCAAGTGGAAGTGCTTCTAATTGATCAATAGAATCTACCTAACAGGAGGGTTGCAACATCAGATGATAGAAAGAGCCCTATATGGGACTGAGACCAGGTTCTATCACTGACAAGTTTCCTCCCTTAAACAATTAAATTACATTGGTTACCCCCAAGGAACTATTTCATGGAAATAGTTCCAAGACCCTCAGAGGATGTCTGAAACTACTGATAGTACCAAACCCTATATATACTATGATTTTTCCTATAAATAAATACCTACAATAAAATGTTATTTATAAATAGACACAGTAAGAGATCAACAATAAATAAAACAGAACAATTATAACAAAACATGGTAATAAAATTATGTAAATGTGGTCTCTCTCAAACTATCTGACTCACCTATTTTTGGACCACAACTGATCACACATAAAAACTGCAGATAAAGAGGGTGTACTTAATCTCTCTAGGCCATAGGGTTTTTTTGTTTTTTGTTTTTGGTAGAGACAGAGTCTTTGTTGCCCTTGGTAGAGTGCCGTGGTGTCACACAGCTCACAGCAACCTCTAACTCCTGGGCTTAAGCGATTCTCTTGCCTCAGCCACTTGACTAGCTGGTATTTCAGGCACCCGCCACAATGCCTGGCTATTTTTTGGCTGCAGTTGGGCCGGGGCTGGGTTTGAACCCGCCACCCTCAGTATATGGGACCAGTGCCCTACTCACTGAGCCACAGGCGCCGCCCAAGGACAGTTTTTAAATTTTGAAAAATGTATTTGAGTGAAAGAGGGAACACTAGGCTAGATCCTTTTTTTTTTTTACTGTGATTCATCAGTGCAGAACTAATCTTTTCTTAATTCTTTAAAATCATTTATACATAAAAAAATTTAAATATATATAAGGTAAAGGAATCATGATAGAGCAAGTATCAGTGTACCCATCACCCAGTCTAAGAATAATACTCCCCACCTCGACGCCTATAGCTCAAGCAGCTAAGGCGCCAGCCACATACACCAGAGCTGGTGGGTTCAAACCCAGCCTGGGCCTGCCAACAATGACAACTACAACCAAAAAACAGCTAGGCGTTGTAGCGGGCACCTGTAGTCCCAGCTACTTGGGAGACCGAAGCAAGAGAATCACTTACGCCCAGGAGTTGGAGGTTGCTGTGAGCTGTGATGCCACAGCACTCTACCCAGGGCAACAGCTTGAAGCTCTGTCTCAAAAAAAAAAAAAAAAAGAAAGAAAGAAAGAAAAAGAAAAGGAATGAAAAACATTTCAGCATCCTTCTACCTCTCCTGCTCTAGTAGAGCTGCGCTTTGTTAAACACATACCGTATAAAGACAATGATGCAAAGAGGTTCGATCTTTAAAACTCCAGAGCAGATTTTATTAGAATAATTTTTAAAGCTTAGAGATTTGACAAAAAAATACTGGCTGCCCTCTATAGTAAAGGTTAACCCCTAATTGGATGCAGCTCTAGGAGAGTGTTATAGAAGAATGGCAATGGATACTAGTTGGCCAACAGATCGAGACAACACACGACTGTGATTCTAGACTGGTATAATCCTTTTCATAGCCTCCAGTACCATACAATAAGGTTATTTCCAAATATCTACAGGAAGTTGATGACAGTAATATTTCTCTGTCAATCTAGTAATGCAGATGCATTCACTAGCTTCTCTCCTTGTAGAAATCATGTTAATAAAGATGTTTTGGGATTTATGGTTTTAAATGCCAATATTTCTAAAAATGGGACAAGTGTTACAGAAATTCCTACTGGTATTTTTCAGACTTGGAAGAAATGGAGTTTGACAAAGAGTACTTCCCCAATGGTCTGGAAGGAAGCAAAAGAATTAGCAAAATCAAGAGAAGAAAAGATGAAAATGCATTAGGTAAAGGCCTGAGTTCTGTTGGCAGGATAAAAGTATCTGTATTGTGTGAACAAGAATTCGTGGTAAACAAAATTCAATTATAATGAGGCAATTATCAAATATCCTATCATAACTGTTAAACTGAACTCTGCCAAGAAGTATCCTTTTAGGGTGGCCATTCCTCTTGGTTTACATCAATCGTCCCAGAGTGATTAATAGTATTGCTTCTTACTCTCCAAAGTGAATTGGTTTCTATGATAAATTATATGAACACCCTATTCTTGATGAATAAGAAGGCAGAGATGCTAATACAGCTCAGTGTTTAGGATCCAATCATAGTCCCACAGTCAAATTCAGTACAGACACACCTCATTTATTTAGCACTATGAATAAAGCAGCACAATAGCACTATAATTAAGAACATGGATTCTATAACAAGATGGCCTGGGTTCAAACCTTGGCCTTGCTATATATACTTTTTAGCTGTATGACCTCAGAAAAATTCTTTTGTTTTGCTTTTTATTTTAAAATAATTCCATACAATCTGAGCTATTTGATCAGGAAAGGAAAAATGGTGAAAACAGAAAAAAAACTTAAAAAGAGAAAAATGTAAGTAATTTCAAACTTGGAGAAAAGTTGCAAGAACAGTACAAAGAACTCCAATACATCTTTTACTTAGGTTCACCAATTACTAACATTTAGCCACATTTACTTTACAGCTCTCTCTACGTACATTTACATACACATCCACACACAATTTTATTACTAATTATTAAACCATTTGATCATAGGTTATAGATATCAAGTCCCTTTCTCAAAATACTTTAGTGGGTTATTTCTAAAAACAAACTACAATTATCACATTAGGAAATTTAATGTTGATATAATATTTTTATTGAAGATAAAAATCCATATCTAAAATTCTACCAATTTTAGGCTGGGGATGGTAGCTCATGCCTATACTTCAAGCACTTCAAGAGGCCAAGATGGGAGGCTTGCTTGAGGCCAGGAACTCCAGTCCAGCCTGGGCAACACAGCAAGGTACCTCCCCCCATGTCTACAAAACATAAAAAAATTAGGCATGGTGCCACATGGCTGTAGTTTCAGCCTCTCAGGAGGCTGAGGTGAGATGATCACTTGTGGCCAGGAATGTTCAAGGTTATGCTAAGCTATGATCAGGCTACTGCACTCCAGCCTGAGTGATAGAGGAAGACCCTGTCTCAAAAAAAGACAAAATAGGCACGGCGCCTGTGGCTCAAGGTGTAGGGCACCGGCCCCATATGCCACGGGTGGTGGGTTCAAATCCAGCCCCAGCCAAATACTGCAAAATAAATAAATAAATAAATAAATAAAAGACAATAAAATAAAATAATTCTACCTGTAGTCCCACTAATGCTCTTTAAAGCAATTTTTTCCCAGGGTCCTATTTCAGAATCTTAGGCAGGTTTCTTAACCTCTTTGTACATCATTTTTCCCATCTGCAAAATGGAGATTAATAACACCTACCTCCTAGGATTATTGGGGAAAATGAAGGAGTAAATAAAATAAAGAATTTTAAAAAGTTGCTGGCTTTAGTGCCATTTGTTAAATACTTACAGAAAATGACAGACTCCATATTAGACAAGACAATGGAAATTACTGTATACAAACTGTTTTTTGAGGCCATTTTTTGACCAAAATCTCTATAAAATATATGTATCAATTGTTTCTTTTCTTTCTTTCTTTCTTTCTTT
>NW_003852551.1:3570020-3572732 GCF_000181295.1 Otolemur garnettii
ATAACATCACAGCTCACAGCAACCTCCAGCTCCTGGGCCTCGGTGATTCTCCTGCCTCAGCCTCCCAAGTAGTCTTTTTTTTTTTGAGACAGAGTCTCACTATGTTGCATCGCTCTCAGTAGAGTGCTATGGCATCACTGCTCACAGCAACCTCCAACTCTTGGGCTTAAGCAATTACCTTGCCTCTGCCTCCCAAGTAGCTGGACTACAGGTACCCACCATATTTCTGGCTATTTTTTTGGTTGTAGTTGTCACTGTTGTTTGGCAGGCCCAGGCTGGGTTCAAACCCACCAGCTCCAGTGTCATGTGGCTGGCGCCCTAGCCAATGAGCTATAGGCGCTGAGCCTACCAATCCTTTCTTAAACAGAATATATTAAATATAATTTAACTTTTTCTTGGTTAAATCAAGGTACTCAAATCAGCAGTGGTACGGCTACAAAACTGTGATACAGTTACAGGTGTCTGAGAGGTAAAGTCTATTTGCCTCTGTGGTAAAATTGCTACAAAGTTCTGAGCAGACAACTTGAACCTCCTTCTGCTGGCATGTTTCTGATCATTAGCATGTATTAGCATTCTTAATCTATATTATTCTAATAATACTCATGGGTCATATAAAGCTTCTAGTTTTTGTTGTTTTTTCTTTTCTTTTGGCCAGGGCTGTGTTTGAACCCACCACCTCTGGCATATGGGGCCAGGACCCTACCCTTTTGAGCCACAGGTGTGGCCCCTAAAGCTTCTAGTTTTAAAAGCACTTCACATCATCTCTCCTTAATTCAATAAATATTTATTATCATTTGATTAATTAGGTGATATGAACCTTACAGGTAATCTATGAGGTAAAAAGATCATATATTATTACTACCCCCAATTTTTTTTCATGGGGGGGTGGTCACAGAGCTAGTGCTTGGCTGCTGCTCTTCCCAGACTACTATTCCCAATTTTAACTATCTATTTATAGACAAATACATTAAGTTCAAAGAAGTCAAGTGACTTACTTTGGGCCACAGGGTCAATAAGCAACACAGTTAGCCCTCACTTACTTGGGTCCCCTGTGCCTACATATATATTTTTCTGAGTGAGGCCCTGGGGTGATGCTACTTTTGGTGTAAAGTGAAAGTTTTCTGAAAGGTCTACCCACTCAGCTTAGTTTGAGATGCAAAGAATTGAATTTTGATTGGTGGAAATTGCCAGATGTATTTTCAGATGTTCTTCCTCTGCACTTTCTCAGATATCTAAAATTCTCTGAACTTTACAGCAATAATTAATGTAGAAAAATATTTTAAACTTAAGATAAATTCAGATGTGAGCTAAAGTTTACTTCTGCACTCTAATAAAGACTAAGAAAAGAGTGCAAATTAAGATTGCAGGATACGGCTCGGCGCCTGTGGCGCAAGTGGCTAAGGCGCCAGCCATACACCTAAGGTGGCGGGTTCGAATCCAGCCCGGGCCCACCAAACAAAATGATGGTTGCAACCAAAAAATAGCCAGGCGTTGTGGTGGGTGCCTGTAGTCCCAGTTACTTGGGAAGTGGAGGCAGGAGACTCGCTTGAGCCCAGGAGTTGGAGGTTGCTGTGAGCCATGATGCCACGGCATTCTACCCAGGGCGACAGCTTGAGGCTCTGTCTGAAAAAAAAAAAAAAAAGATTGCAGGATAGGCCAGAAGTAGTGGTGGGTTCAAACCTGGCCAGGCAAAAACTGCAAAAAAAAAAAGATTTCAGGGAGAAAGGTTTAATGAGCTGTTTTTAAGCATTTCAAGTCTAATTTACATACAATTAAAGTTAAACTGCACATCATTCTCAGCTATTCATTAAACCAGGTACATGGACCTCTACCTAACAAAATAACCTGGTAACACTATTAGCCTAGTTTCAATTACTGTATGAACTCAAAGTAACAGCTGTAGCTAACGAAAAACAACAAACAACACTCTCATTAGCTTTTCCCCCAATTAGCCCAAATTAATATGGTTTGATAGTACCTCCACTGATGACCCAGAAAACCTATCTTCCCCTGATGGCCTAGAGTTTTTTTTTAGAAGCTAAAATGTAGTTAAACCACCTGTCCTAGTACCTAGGTAGAGGAAGCAAGACAAAATGGCAATGGCATAGGGCTAAGAGCCAGAGGGCCAGGGTTCTTAGGTAGATTTATGGCCTGCAATCTTTGTGACCTTAGTTAAATCACTCAACTTCCCCAGCCTTCAGTTACCTTATTTACCAAATGAGGGAGCTGACAATGCAGTCTCTAAATACAGTATCCCACTACAAGGATCCAAAGCTCTTTGGGGAAAGGGCAGAAAATGTGTTAAGACAAGTCTAGAACATCTTACTATACTAGAAAATGAGGAACACTATTAAAAACTAATGTAGTGCTGGGCATGGAGGCTCACTCCTATAATCCTGACACTCTGGAGGTCCAAGGCAGATGGACTGCTTGAGTTCAGGAGTTCAAAACCAGCTAGAGTAAGAGTGAGGCCCCCATCTCTACTAAAATAGAAAAACTAGGCTGGGAGTGGTGGTTCATGCCTGTTATCCTAGCACTCTGGGAGGACGAGACTGGTGGACCAGCCTGAACCAGAGTGAAACCTCATCTCTAAAAATAGCCTGGTGGGTGGCACCTATGGCTCAGTGAGTAGGGCACTGAGCCCCATATACTGAGGGTGGCGGGTTCAAACCCGGCCCTGGCCAAACTGCAACAAAAAATAGCCAGGTGTTG
>NW_003852551.1:3573417-3574323 GCF_000181295.1 Otolemur garnettii
AAAAAAAAAAAAAAACAAAGAAGGCACAGGGTGTGGGTATGCAATGCCTCAGAAATAAACATGCTTTAAAAAAAAATGACAGAATTAAGCCTGGCATGGTGGCTTACACCTACAATCCCAGCACTTGGGAGGCCGAGGCCGGTGGATCGCCTGAGCTCAACAGGTTTGAGAACCAGCCTGAGCAAGAGCCAGACTCCATCGCTAAAAATAGCTGGATGCTGTGACGACTGCCTGTAGTCCCAGCTACTCAGAAGGCTCTCTCAAGAAGATCTCTTCAGTCCAAAAGTTTGAAGTTGCTGTGAGCTATGATGCCATAGCACTCTACCCAAGGTGACAGAATGAGATCTCCAAAAATAATAATAATAAGATAAAATGTTACAGAATTAATCATTTTACAGCCATCCCATGAAATAATGGATCAAGGTAATCAGTAACCATATTTACTTTCAAACACAAAAAGAAACACCTGGACATCATGAGCTCCTGATGGAGAAATACACCATGACTTATAAACTATTATTGCAAAAAAGGAAACTGATTCAGGTCAAGCCTCTAAAGGCTACTTGTCCACAAGTAGCCCCTTCAACACAATGCAGCCACTGAGCATGTGAAACATAGGTAATCTGAATTGACAATGATATGGGTATAAAACACCAACTTTTGAAGATTTAGTATAAAGAAAATGAAAAACGCATTCATAATATTTTTCAGATTGATATCATGGTACATGTGATTAGGTTACATGAATTGCTTTTGTTGGATTAAAGTCCAAGTTGTAGTAGTGTCTTTCACCCAGGAAACGTGTGATATATTAATTTTTTTTTTTTTTTGAGATAGAGATCTTGCTTGGTCACCCTCAGTAGAGTGCTATAAATTCACAGCTCACAGCAACCTCAAACTCTTGAG
>NW_003852551.1:3575251-3576885 GCF_000181295.1 Otolemur garnettii
ATATGTAGCTGGCGCCCTACCCACTGAGCTACGGGAGCTGCCCTATTATTTTATTTATTTATTTATTTTTGAGACAGCTATCACCATGGGTAGAGTGCCATGGTGTCATAGCTCACAACAACCTCCAACTCTTGGGGTCGAGAGATCTTTTTGTCTCCTTTTTTTTTTGTTCTATATTTAGTAGAGACAGGGTCTCACTTTTGCTTAGGCTGGTCTCAAACTTGTGAGCTCAAGCTATCCACTCACTGTGGCCTTCCAGAGTGCTGGGACTACAGGTATGAGCCACCACACCCAGCCCAGTTTTTATCATTTTTATTTTTTTAGAGACAGAGTCTCACTTTGTTGCCCTTGGTGGAGTGTCGTGGCGCCACAGCTCACAGCAACCTCTAGCTCTTGGACTTAGGCAATTCTCTTGCCTCAGCCTCCCAAGAGGCTGGGACTGCAGGCGCCCATCACAATGCCTGGCTATTTTTTGTTGTTGTTGCAGTTTGGCTGGAGCCAAGTTTGAACCTGCCACCCTCGGTATGTGGGGTCAGCGCCCTACTCACTGCGCCACAGGGATCGCCCCCCCCCACACCCACCCCCAGTTCAGTTTTTATAACGTGCCAACTAAAAAGTTTAAATTTTATTTGAAGCCTGAATATTTTTAATAGACAACACAGCTCTAGACATGACAACTAGTTTACAGAGAATATAAAGTATAGAGGAACATAAATGAATTACAGAAATTCAATTACCAAAGTCCAAAATGAGAAAACTACAGAACAGTTTTGAAAACAACAGCAGCAGCAGCAACAACAACAAATACAGGAGAATAAAAGTGAGAGTAGATTAAAAGACACTTAAAAGCCTGATAACCCATTCCAGGTACTGAGGCTCACACCTATAAGCTAGAACTCTGGGAGGCTGAAGTGGAGGATACTTTGAGGTTAGGAGTTCCAAACCAGCCTGACCAAGAAGGAGACCCCACCTCTACAAAAAAGGAAAGAAAAATTAACTGATGTGATACCATACACCTATAGTCCCAGCTACTCAGGAGCCTGAGGCAGGAGGTTAGCTTGAGTCCCAGAGTTCGAGGCTATAGTCAGTTATGATGCTACCACTGCACTCTAGCCAGGGTGACAGAGAGAGACTCTGTTATCAAAAAAGAAAAAAGGACCAAATCAACGTATGAACCTTGTTTGAAATGTTTCAAAGAAACCAAATAGGCCGGGTGTGGTGGTTCACATCTGTAATCCCAGAACTCTTGGGAGGCTGAAATGGAAGGACTGCTTGAGGTCAGGAGTTGTAGACCAACCTGAGCAAGTGAGACCCTGTCTCTACTATAAATAAAGAAATAAATAACCTGAGCATAGTGATGGGTTCCAATAGTCCCAGCTACTAGGAGGCTGAAGTAGGAGGATTACTCGAGCCTAGGAGTTTGAGGTTGCTATGAGCTAGGTTGAGGCCATGACACTAGCCAGGGCCAAGAGTGAGACTCTATCTCAAATAAATAAATAAATAATCAAATAAACTAAATGTTTAGACAGAAAGAGTGGCAGGGACGAAGAGAGAGCAAGAGAAAGAGAAATCAACTGGCTCGGCGCCTGTGGCTCAAGTGGCTAAGGCGCCAGCCACATACACCTAAGGTGGCA
>NW_003852551.1:3577586-3578751 GCF_000181295.1 Otolemur garnettii
AAGCTGACAACTGTTAAAGTTGAGTGACAGGCATATAGGGGTTCATTATATCATCCTCCCTACGTTTGTGTATGTTTGAAATTTTCTACAATTTTTAAGATGAGATGAGCAGATAAATTTATCTATAAGGACTCTTTTTATTCCTGAATCTACAAAAATTTATAATAAACAAATCATAGTGTTGGCCAATACTTCAAGAGGTTATTTAATCTCGTTTACTGCCTCTAGGACACACAATAACATTATTACACTTGATAAATTTTTACTGAGTAACTACTAAGTAGATATGCCCTAGCATTGTAGAAGATACACAGACATGAAAGAAATGGTTTATGTTTAAGTTTATACAGAAGAAATGAAAAAAGTACATAAACATTGAACAAGGTAAAAAGTGATGAAGCTATGGTTTAAGTACCATAAGTAAAGTATTTTCTGGTTAAGTAACAGAAGGCATCATAGAGTAGTGCCATATAACTAGGCATTAAAAATGGGCAGGATCTAGACATTTGGTCATAAGGAGTATTACATCTGAAGTATATAGACAATGTAAGCAGAAGCACAGAGGCAGAATATAAAATGACATTTTTGGGAAGTGAAAATAAGTACATTATTGCACCAAGTAGTGGGAAGGGAAGATGGAAGGGCAGGCTAGATCACAAAATCTTAAATAACAGGCTGTTTGTACTTTAGTCAACAAGCAATTTAAGTTCTAGATTATAGAATATTTAGGAAGATGCCATACAACTCATATGAATAGAATGGAATAAACAGAGCTGGATGCCAGGCATGGTAGCTGACGCCTGTAATCCTAGCACTCTCTGGGAGGCCAAGGCAGGTGGGTTGCTTGAGCTCAGGAGTTGGAGACCAGCCTGAGCAAGAACCAGACTCAGTCTCTACCGAAAATAGAAAAACTAGGGCCCAGGTATGGTGGCTCATGCCTATAATCCTAGCACTCTGGGAAGCCGAGGCAGGTAGATTGCATAAGCTCACAGTACAAGACCAGCCTAAGCAAGAGCGAGACTCCCATCTCTAAAAATAGTCAAGTGTTGGCTAGGTGTCCATAGCAGAGCCATTACGGCATCAGCCACATGCACTGAGGCTGCCAGGTTCAAATCCAGCCTGGGCCAGCTAAACGACGACAATGGCAAAAAAAAAAAAAAAAAAA
>NW_003852551.1:3578937-3581588 GCF_000181295.1 Otolemur garnettii
GGGTACCTGTAGTCCAGCTACTCAGGAGGCTGAGGCAAGAGAATTGCTTGAACCCAAGAGTTTCAGGTTGCTGTGACCTATGATGTCATAGCACTATACCAAGGGAGACAAAGTAAGACTCTGTCTCCAAAAAAAAAGGAAAGAAAATAGAAAAACTAGCCAGGTGTTGTGATGCATGTCTGTATTCCCAGCTACTTGGGAGGCCGAGGCAAGAGGACTCTACCCAGGGTGACAGCATGAGACTCAAAAAAAAAAAGAAAGAAATCTCTTTTAGAGGCTACTGAAAGCAGCAAATAGATTATTTTTTTCCCCAGAGAATTCATTTAGAAACAAAAATAAGGCCAGGTACAGTGGCTCACACCTGTATAGCACTCTGGGAGGGGAAGGCAGGAGCATTCCTCCTCAAGAGTTCAAGACCAGCCTAAGCCAACAGTAAGATCCCATCTTTACAAAAAATAAAAAAATTACGGCTAGGCACCCATAGCTCAGCGGTTAGGGCGCCGGCCACATCCTCTGGGGCTGGTGGGTTCAATCCTTGCCTGAGCCTGCTAAACAAAACAAACAAACAAACAACAAAAAATAGCTGGGCAATGTGACCTGTGCCTGTAGTCACAGCTGTTAGTGAGGCTGAGGCAAGAGAATCACTTAAGCCCAGGAGTTTGAGGTTGCTGTAAGCTATGATGCCATAGCACTCTACCAAGGGTGACAAAGTGAGACTTTGTCTGAATTACAAAAATAATAAATGGCTCAGCACCTGTAGCTCAGTGGCTAGGGACCTAGACACATACACTGGAGCTGGTGGGTTCAAATCCAGCCCAGGCCTGCCAAACAACAATGACAACAACCACCAAAAATAGCCAGGCCTTGTGGTGGGTTCCTGTAGTCCCAGCTACTTGGGAGACTGAGGCAAAAGAATCACTTAAACCCAAGAGTTGGAGGCTACTGTGAGCTATGATGCTATAACACTCTACCCAGGGTACCAGCTTGTCTCAAAAAATAAAGTAATTAAATAAATCAATATAAATAAATAAGTAAGCCAGGTGTGGTGACTCACATCTGTAGTCCCAGCTACTCAGGAAGTTGACCACTTAAATCTAGGAATTTGAGGCTGCTGTGAGCTAGGCTGACACCACCTCATTCTAGTCTGGGAGACAGAGACTCCGTCAAAAAAAAAAAGAAAAGAAAGAAAGGCGCCTGTGGCTCAAGAGTGGGGTGCTGGCCCCATATTGGGAGGGGGGAGGGAGTAGCGGATTCAAGCCTGGTCCTGGCCAAAAAACTGCAAAAAAAGAGAGAGAGAGAGAAATGGGAGTTGTGATATAGTCCCTTTACTAAAGACTTTCTAAACAAAAGGTCCCCTAGAAATCAAGGATGAAACCTATTACAATTAACATTTTGAGAAATTATCTAGAAAGAAAACTAGTGACATCTTCACAGTTTGCAGATGACTTATAACAATAGATAGCAGTATAATGGGTGCAAGGCTCTGTGTGTCCACAAATGTGAAAACCACTTCCATGTAGACAAAAATAAGGTAATGCAGTAATGGAAAAACAGTTCCAACTATAATTATCAGTTGAGCAGCTCTAAAGCTACCTGTTACAACACAGGAAAGGGGTTTCAAAGTCTCTGGACTGCATCCTGAATACAGCTACAAAAAGGCAGCAAAATGCTAGCTGTTATTATGAAAGCTTTGGAAACACAGAACACATTATCCTATCCTTGTACAAACCAAACTGTATCTGTACCTAGAATAGAACGTGCAGTGTGGTCATTACAGCACAAAAAAAGGTAAAATAGAGAAGCCCCAGAGGGGTGTCCAAAAAGACCTACGGACAGAGGGGCTTCTGTATGAGTATAGATTTCTTACAAATATAATAGATATAGATATGTGTATACAAAGGACTCTTTAGGGCCACGCACGGTGGCTCACACCTGTAATCTTAGCACTCTGGGAGGCTAAGGAGGGTAGATTGCCTGAGCTCACAGGTAAGACCAGCCTGAGCCAGACCAAGAGTAAGACCCTGTCTCCAAAAATAGCTGGGTGTTGTAGCAGGTGCCTGTAGTCTCAGTTATTTGGGAGGTTGAGGCAAGAGAATCTCTTGCGCCCAAGAGTTTGAGGTTGTCATGACCTATGATGCCACTGCACCCTACTGAGGGCAAAAAAAATGAGACTCTGTCTCAAAAAAAAGAAAGAAAAAAAAAACTTTAATGTGAAACAAAGTGAATATGAAATGAATATAGATACTTCTGTATCAAATTTTAGAAAGCAGTCAGAAGTCTAAAGAAACAGCTCGACACAGTGGCACAGGCCTATAGTCCTACTTTCCAAAGACTTAGGAGGCTGAGGCAGGAGGATCACTTAAGCCCAGAAGTTCAGGCCAGCTTGGGCAACACAGCAACACACCATCTTTAAACAAAGGCCAAATGCAGTGTCTCATGCCTGTAACCCTAGCTCTCTGGGAGGCTGAGGCAAGTAGACTGCATAAGCTCACAAGTTCAAGACCAGCATGAGCCAAATCCAGACCCTGTCTTACTAAAAATAGAAAAACTGAGGCAAGAGGCTGGCTTGAGCCCAAGAGTTGGAGGTTGCTCTGAGCTTTAATGTCACAGCACTCTACTGAGGGTGACAGCTTGAGACTCTCTCTCTCTCA
>NW_003852551.1:3582923-3585015 GCF_000181295.1 Otolemur garnettii
AGCCAAAGTTCATGTTTTCATACCTCCCCACAGTCTCTTGGAAAGATACAAGTAGAATTCTACCTTTTCACCAAGATGTCATCAAAGGCAAAGAAGAAAGCTCTGCCTCTCCTAATGCCAAAGCCAAGCAAAGACTTTGAAAGACAAAGAGGCAGTGTTGAAAGACATCCATAGCCAGGAAAAAAAAATCCACACATCACCCACCTTCCGGTAGGTAGTCCAAGTCACTGTGTCTCTGGAGGTAGCCTAAACATTCTCAAAAAGAGCATGCCATCAACTGGCCACTGAGTCAGCCATAAAGAAGACAGAAAACAACACACTTGTGTTTACCGTGGATGTCAAGGCCAACAAGCACCAGATCAAACAGGCTGTGAAGAAATTCTACAACACGGAAGTGGCCAAGGTCAACAACACTCTGATCAGGTCTGGTGAAGAGAAGTCATATGTTCAGCAGGCTCCTATGGTCCTTCTGATGTTGCCAATAAAATTAATAATCCAAACTGAGTTCAGCTGGCTAATTCTAAGCACTCTTTTTCTTCACCATTTAAAAAAAAAAAAAAATAGAGAGAGCCAAGCATTGTGGTGGGTGTCTATAATCACAGTTACTCAGAGGCTGAGACAAGAGGCTCACTTGAGCCCAGTAGTTTGAGGTTGCTGTGAGCTGTGATACCAGGGCACTATAGCCTGGGCAACGAAGTGAGACTGTCCCCAAAACAGAAAAAAAAGTAGAATTATGTACTACATAGACAAAGTGGTTTGGTTTCTAACCAAAAATAACAACTGTTAACATTTAATGAGCACTGAACTAGTAATATTATTTAGTCCTTCCAGTACTCCTCTGAGATACGCTTTTTATTTTATAGTAAAATGAAAGAATCCCCCATTTTACTGATGAGAAAACTGAAGTTAAGAGAGGTTATATCATTTGCCCAACGCTATACAGAGCTAGCATAGGTCAAGGAGCCTATATTTGAACCCAGATGGGCTGACTCTAGCATCTATACTATTGTTTTGTTTTGTTTTGAGATAGGGTCTCACTTTATTGCCCTAAGTAGCATCCCAAGGCATCATAGCTCACAGCAACCTCAAACTCTTGGGCACAAATGATTCTCTTGCCTCAGCATCCCAAGTAGAGAGGACTATAGGCACCTACCACCATGCCTGGCTATTTTTAGAGACAGGGTCCTGTTCTAGCTCAGGCAGGTCTCAAACTCCTGAGCTTAGGAAATCCTTACACCTTGCAGGCCTACCAGAGTGCTAGAATTACAGGCCTGAGCCACCACCCTGCCATAGAATCTATACTCTTAACAATGGAGCAATACTGCCTCTTATTCTTGGAAAAATATTGGGTGATAAGTATGCAAGAATGAGGTAGGTAGATGATGGAGTGTATAGTTAAGTATTCAAAACTGTTGCCTAATGAAGGCAACCAAGATTGCCCATAGCTAGATAGCCAGATTTGGGGTGACCCCATGCATGAGCATTAAAATAACAAAAACTAATGAGGGTATGACAAACCTAACAAAAAAGATAAGCCCCCAAATCCCTAAACTATGATCTCAGCTATGGTAAACAAAGTGCAGAGAAAGATGAAAATGTGTCAATATGCTAAATGGTGGGATGATGGGTGATACTCATTTTCTGCATTATATTATCTGAATTAGACAAATTTTATTTATTTATTTTTACAAAGAGCACTCATTATTTTCATAACTGGAAAAATAAATCTGAGGAAACTTTCGCTTCTGATTGTGTAATTTGTTATAAAAGGGTGTATTTCTTTTGTAATTTCAAAGAGATTTTAAAAATAATCTAGGATATTAGAAATGATAAGTTAATTTCATGTGAATAGCTAAACAACAACAAAACATTATGAAGTAAGAATAAGCAAACTAGGACCTGCTAATTTGTTGGAAAGAACTATAGACACATCCCAAACACTTGGGTTCATAATTGTTACACACATCAACATGATTGAATCTCAAAAATTTTATTTTCAACAGAAATAGACACAAGAGTATATACTGTATAATTCAAGAATAAGGAAAATTAAGATGTGGGTACAGATGTTAATTATACTTTTTTTTTTTTT
>NW_003852551.1:3587991-3589119 GCF_000181295.1 Otolemur garnettii
TTGGTTTCTAAGTTAAGAAGTGTGTTTCATTTGCATAAATGGTAACTATTCTGAGATACTATTCATAACTATACATTTGAATTCTCTAAAGTACCATTCATAACTTCAAATGGAAGAGGAAAAACATTCATTCAACTTCACCTTAGTGGTGACTAAGACATGAATGATTATAATTTTATACTGCAGAGAGAATTGGCCAAAAGAGAGAAGTCCCCCAATGTTACTACCTTCTTGTCATTAATTTATGAATGTTCAGAAGAACCAAGGTTCACTGCCTTGATCAAGCTACAAAAATATCAAGCTATCACCTCAAAAAAAAAAAAAAAAAAATTTTTTAAAGACTATTATTATTTAGGGTGGTTCCTATATTTCAGTGGGTAGGGCACCGGCCCCATATACCAAGGGTGGTGGGTTCGAACCCGGCCCCGGCCATCTAAAACAGCAATGAGAATTGCAACAAAAAATAGCTGGACATTGTGGCGGGTGCCTGTAGTCCCAGCTACTCAGGAGGCTGAGGCAAAAGAATTGCTTAAGCCCAAGAGTTGGAGGTTGCTGTGAGCTGTTAACGACACAGCACTCTACCGAGGGTGACAAAATAAGACTCTGTCTCAAAAAATAAAATAAATTAATTAATTTAATTAAATAAAGATTATCAATCTTCTAAAAAGGGCCATTTATTTACAGTTCCCAATTGTGAACTGTAAAGGGAGTGAAAGGGAGTATCTATGGGATCAATGGGCATGAGCCAAGATATTCTTCTACAGTTAAACAAAATTTCTCAGGCAAGGCACAGTAGCTCATGCCTGTAATACTAGCACTCTGAAAGTCTAAGGCAGAAGGATCACTTCAGCTCAGGAGTTCAAAACCAATCTGAGTAAGAGCAAGATCCCCCATCTCTACTAAAAATAGAAAAATATGTCTGGAGACGTGATGGGTGCCTATAGTCCCAGCTACCTGGGAAGCTGAGGCAAGTAGATCACTTGAACCCAGGAATTTAAGGTTGCTATGAGCTAGGCTAAAGCCACAGCACACTAGCCTAGGCAATAGAGTGAGACTCCGTCCTCTCACCCAAAACAAACAAACAAAAAATCTCAAGATCTGATATGAGGAAAAACTTTCTAACCTGAG
>NW_003852551.1:3590315-3591878 GCF_000181295.1 Otolemur garnettii
GTGATGCCATGGCACTCTACCCAGGGGGATAGCTTGAGGCTCCATCTCAAAAAAAAAAAAAAGAAGGAATAAAAGGAAAGAACGCGGACATCTACACTGAGGACATCTATACTTTTCTGCTCTATTACTCCACCACCTACACCTGTGGATACAGTACTTGGGGGGGGGGGGCAAAAGTGCCCAGTACATGCTACAATATCAGGAACATTTCTGCCCCAACCAGGAGGGCTACAAGTATACAGTGGATAGAAACCACAGATGCAGCTTAAACATTCCTGAACCACAGATGCTGCTTAAACATTCCTGATGGGGCCATAAAAAGTAAGAGAACCATAAAAGAATGAAGAACACATAGGCACCAGACACAGGGCTCACCCCTATAATCCTAGCACTCTGGGAGGCTAAAGTGGATGGATTGCTTAAGCTCAGGAGTTCAAGGCCAGCCTGAGCAAGAGCAAGACCCTGTCTCTACAAAATATAGAAAAAATTAGCTGGGTGTTGTGGTAGGCACCTATGGTCCCAGCTACTCGGGAGGCTGAGGCAAGAGAATCACCTAAGCCCAAGAGCTGGAGGTTGCTGTGAGCTATGATGTCACAGCACTCTACCAAGGGCAATAAAGTGAGACTCTGTCTCTTAAAAAAAAAAAGAAAACCTATACTCATAACAGAAGAACTTGGAATAGGATGTTAGTCCATGAATTTCTAATCCTTTTGCAATATATTTTATTTATGTAATTTAGAGATATGGTCTCACTTTGTCCTGCAGGTCAGAGTACAGTAATGTGATCTTAGCTAAGTGCAACCTCAACTCCTGGGCTCAAGTGATCTTCCTGTCTTTTTTTATTTTGAGACAGAGCCTCAAGCTGTCCCCCTGGGTAGAGTGCTGTAGCATCACAGCTCACAGCAACCTCCAACTCCCAGGCTCAAGCAAGTCTCCTGCCTCAGCCTCCCAAGGAGCTGGGACCACAGGCGCCCGCCACAATGCCCGGCTATTTTTTGGTTGCAGCTGTCATTGTTGTTTTGGCGGGCCTGGGCTGGATTTGAACCCGCCACCTTAGGTGTATGTGGCTGGCGCCTTAGCCACTTGAGCCACAGGCGCCGAGCTGCCTTCCTGTCTTACCCTCCTGAGTAGTTGGGACCATAGGCACACATCACTAATGCCTGGCTTCTTTTACAATATTTTCAGTGCTTATGAAATAGAAGAAACTGGGTAGTCTAGATAAGAATTGTTCCTAATTTCTAGTCAAATCACTGACTCCACTTGGAACTGTTTCACACTCCTTTCATGTCCCAGGTAGGGAAGGTACACCATTTTCAGGAACTAAGGAGCCACCCTAAAAAGGAAGATGACCTGAAGCCTTCAAACCAGGTGGCTACATGGTTTCCTGAAGGACAGGATTCTTTAAAGCCATGCTGTCATGGGGCTTCTTCCTAGTAAAAAAAAAAACAAAACAGGCTGGACGTGGTGGCTCACTCTTGTAATACTAGCACTCTTGGAGGCTGAGGAAGGTAGATCCCTGAGCTCAAGGGTTCGAGATCCCTCCAAGGAGTAGGGCGCCAGCCC
>NW_003852551.1:3592782-3593744 GCF_000181295.1 Otolemur garnettii
GGTTCCAATCCAGCCTGGCCCACCAAACAACAATGACAGCTACAACCAAAAAATAGCTGGGCATTGTGGCTGGCACCTGTAGTCCCAGCTACTTGGGAAGCAGAGGCAGGAGAATGGCTTGAGCCCAGGAGTTGGGAGGTTGCTGTGAGCTATGATGCTACAGCACTCTACCCAGGGGGACAGCGTGAGGCTCTGTCTCAAAAAAAAGAAACTCAGAAATGAGGTCTTGCTCTCGTTCATGCTGGTCTCAAACCCGTAAGTTCAGGCTATCCACCCACCTCAGCCTCCCAAAGTGCTAGGATTACAGGCGTGAGCCACCTCGACCAGCGAGGAATAATCTTATGCAGAAAATATAATTAGTACTGAGAATGAATGTAGCGCTTCATATGCAGTAAATTCAGTGTCTTGGCTCAGCTCCTGTGGCTCAAGTGGCTAAGGCACCAGCCACATACAACCAAGGTGGCGGGTTCGAATCCAGCCCGGGCCCAACAAACAACCATGATAGATAGATAAATTTTGGTACTTAAGGAAAAATGCATTATCAGGCATATTTTAATTAGAGTAAGATTTTAACACGATAGAAACAAAAAGCATCTTCTATGTAATACTGTTTTTAGGACTCATGACTTTGAAATTAACTTGGTTATACAATATTTTTCCTTGTAATTGTTCTTGTTATCATATAATTTTACCCAGAGGTCCACAATCCCTTCATTTCAATTCCAAAATCCAAAAGGCTGTGAAAAACAAGGTTTTTATTATTCATATGGTAGCAAAACCAGACAAGAAATGACATGAGGCTATGACAGCACAGTATTTATTTATGTTAGTGTGAACATTCAGCTTACTACAGAAATAGTAATGTATTTGATTAAGAGGTGCTGCCCCCATCTCTCTGGGGTGTTACACAGCATGTAGTACACGTACCACATTCCTTTTCTAAAATACAAAAATTTTTATTT
>NW_003852551.1:3594831-3599931 GCF_000181295.1 Otolemur garnettii
AAATAAATAAATAAATAATTCAGTGTCTTAACAACTATCAGATACACACAATCCTGGAAAATAAAGAATTAAAACAACTTAACAAATGACAAAGACCTAAACACCATTATTTTTCAAGTGATGGTGACTACACATCCTTTGATATCTAAACCAATTCCTTAGGTTAAAATTCACTGATTTAAGTCACAGTTAAAATATAGTCAAAGACTGAGAATCATCCACTGATGAATTAATTATCTCAGAGGGTTTAAAATTTAAAATTATTTCATTCTAGAAGACAATGTTGACCAAATTACAACTGACTTTTTCTATGAAAGTAGTTGGACATAGAGACAGGAACAGCTCCTACAATATTTCAACAGGAAGAAGAGTTTCACGGTTCTTTCCTTCCTTCCTCCTTTAGTTGCTGCTTTTCTGGTTTTAAAATTTCAAACAAAGAAATACATATTGGCTCCAATGCTAAGAAACGCCCTCTTTCTCAGCAACTTCCTCTTCCAATTTTCTTCCCCACCATTGACATATGAGAACAATACCCAAGGCCAGTCCTACCATTTTGATTAACCAAAAGCTCTGAGGCTTGGAAAAATTAAGGGCTACAATTTATAGTACCTAACTACTGCCTATCCAAACCCACAATCTTCACTTATCTAGAAGTAGATAACAGAGAGCACAAAGAAAGAAATATTAAGCTTAATCAGAGGTGGGCTATTGAACCTTTCACCCCAAGGAATCCAAAGAAATAGGAACCAACAAATGAGAAATTTTTCCCATCCCAAGAAAATGTGGCCTTCTTAGGAAAGAGAAAAAGCTATGGGGCCAGCACCAACCTGACCCAAAAGTCCAATCTATTCACTAATAGCTGGTGACATATCTTCTCTAGGCCTATGGACCAGGATTCAAATAGAGCTCTTTGAGGTTCTTATACACTTCAAAATGACTCTTACTAGCTTAGAAATTATCCTTTCCAACTCACAGACTGAACAAAGGGGATGGACTTACAATTAACCAGAGATCAAGACTTCTCCCTGCCAGAAGTCAAATCAAATGTCTGGGGCCATGCCCCTCCCCGTCATTGGTGGCAAAGCAAACTTTCCAACTTTTAAGTGGGCAGAGACTTTACCCCTGGCCAGAGATTCTCAGAGGATACTTAAGTGTGGGTAAGCTATCTACTTTACTGTGTGGCCTTGGGCAAGTTACTTAACTCCTCTGAAACTTAGTTTCCTTATAGGCAAATATTTAAAGGGGGCTGTAAAAATTAAATAAAAACATATCCCTGAGCAAGGTCTGACACATAGTAGGAGTACCATCAATGTTCTCCCTCTTCCTCCTTACCTCCCTGACCTCTGGGCCTAAATTCCAATCACAGCCAAGAGGATCCAAGGGGTCCTTCCTTCTGATTCCATGGACAATTGCATAAAAACAACCCCATCTCAGAGGCTCTAGGATTCCTGGGTGTTATATGTAGACCCCACTTCACCCCATCGTGGTCTGGGTAGCACCCATGGCCTTTCTGGAAGAGCCCGGTTAGCCAACTCTCTTCCCTGCTCTGCAGGCCATCTTGTACAGACACACTGTACTCGTTGGCCTCCCCGCTGCTCCACAACTTAGCAGGCCAAGAGATTCAACCAGCACCTAAGTGACTTCACGGTGCAGAAGCGGAAACTGAGGCTCAGGCTAGGGAAGAACTTGCCCAAGATCTCAGACAATAGCTGAGACCCAACTATTTATTTGTCGGTACAACTACCGACAAAACCTTCGTTTTACAAATGGGGAAACTAAGGCCCAGAGAGGGAAGTGACACGCCCAAGACTACACAGCGAGGTAGTGGCAGAGCCAGGTCAGAATGGGCCACTTTGACAACCTCACAGACTTGCGGGCCCCTCCAAGTCTTCGAGGGGAACTCCAGGTCATCCCCGCTCTGAGGGGGAGGGGGTGGACTAAGACACCACCCCGCGCTGACCGCTCGCCCGGCCTCTCCCGGTCCACAGCAGGAGGCGCGGCACCCACTCCCCCCGGACCCTGCGCGGCTCGTGAAGGGTGGCCCGCCTGGGGCCTCGCGCCTCAAGGCGGGGGTCTGCCCAAGGGGACTTGTTGCTCACCTGGCCTCCTGCAGTCGCCCTCAGCGACAAGAAGGGCCGGTCCGCCGCCCAGTCTCCACACGGGGTCTGCTCCTGCGGACCGCCTCGCGGGCTGCCACACAGCAGGACCCCCCTCAAAGCGATACGCCCCCAGCCGCGCTTACACGGCCCCTGTCCGCCATTATGCGATTCCCCGCCCTGGGACGCAGCCACACCCCGCCAACGGCCCTGATTGGTTCCCTGTCTGAACCGCCTGGAGCTTCCGGGCATTCCATTGGCCTGAGTGCCACGCCAGTTAAATAACTACGCAAAAGACGTACTCCGGGGAGCTGTCCCAGGAGCTACACCCGGGCGACTTCCGCAAGCGGAGTAAACAGCGGGGGGCAAACCAAGTGACAAGGGAGTGGAGACTAAAGTAAGTCAACGTCTAAGTGCAGACTAGGGAAATCCCACCTGAGAAAGTGTAAAAACTTGTATAAAGTGTGTTAAAAGATGAATGCTTCTTGATAGAGTTCCGAGAACTAGTATTTATGACGGACGGAAGGGGCCAAGCCCACAAACTTTCTGTATACACCCCTCAAGTTGGAGATAGTGTTGTCCCTTCCCTCAGGTCTCAGCCCCAGCGGAAAGTAGGGTGGGGAGAGTGAGTAATTCCGCTCCAGCCAGCCCTAAAAGATCCATCCGGGGCGAGGCCTGAGTCCTGGCACAGGAAGCTAGGTCTGAAAGGCCATGGTTAAGTGAGCTGGACCCTGATTCAACTGCCACCTCACTTTGGGCCTCAGACAACTCCTTGAACCTTTCTGGGTCTTAGTTTAAACTTGTGCAAAATAGAAACAGTCATATCTGCCTCATGACCTGGAGTGGTTTGTTGAGGATTCATGCATGAATAGACAGACTCCTCTTCTTGCTATAAAAGGCTGCAGCTAGCGTTAACATGGTGACGAATTCACAAGTTGGCAAAGATACCTCATTTCGTTCTCTAGAGCAACCTTGTCAGGCAGGTATTATCCTCGTTTTCCGAACAGAAAATGGAGTGTCCGTGACTTACCCAGGGAATTTGAAACAACGCTGGGACTTAAATCTGTATCTTTTGGCTTCCATTTCTAGATTTCTCCCTTCCAGGCCTGGTGTCACCTGAAAAAGACTTCTGTCCCTCATCCTATTAGCGTTCCAGATAAAAATCTTAAGACTGCCAGCCCAGTCCCCATCTCTCTAGTCACTCTAGACTTGGGCACAGGCCATCCGTCTAGCTATTGTTAATCACCAAGTTCTTCAGAGAAAGTGGCCCTAAGGATATACCCAAGCTATATGGGGGTAAAGGATAGTGGGTGAGTTAGGAACCTACACAAAATCCCAAATGAGAACACAGAAGTTCCAAGAGGGGCAGTGATGCCATTGTGGGCCCTCAGCAGGGCAGCCTCCACGCCAGGACTTAAATCCACGTTTCTGCTCACAGAACAGGGTTCTTTTCACCACAGGATTGTTTTTCCCAGAAGGGCCGCCTTGGCTGTAATTCCTAGTCCTTTTCCCTCCCTGGAAAGGAAGGAGGCCAAGAACAGAGTGGGAGGGAAAGCAGCCTAAGATTTTAGAAGAGCAGAGACCGCCAACAGGGTGGTGCCAACAGGGCGCCCAGTGATATCCAAGTTGGTGTCCTCCAGGCTCTAATCAGGACATGTGGTCTGACAACCAATGACTATAAATCCTGGCTGTGGCTGTTAGGTGCTGGGAGGCAGCTATGCAGAAGGCAATGGCTCTGGGGTCAAACGAACCTGAGATTGAATCTAAACTCCACCACTTTCTAGTTGTCTGAGTCTCACCTACCTTTTCTCAAAAATGGTTACAATAGAGCAGTTGTGAGTATTCAATGAGTTGATTGTGACATCAACGAGTCTTGTGTATAATGTGCCTGGTAGCTATTTATTCATTCATAGATTCGTGCATCCAATAAAAAATTATTAATCACTGACTGTGTGGAGGGCAGCCTGCCAGTGGCACAGCTACAAAGGTAAGCAGAACAGATTCAGACCCTCATTGAGCTTAGAATTTGGTGAAGGGAAAGTCATTAACTGGGCGGCATCTGTGGCTCATTGGGTAGGGTGTAAGCCCCGCATACCAAGGGTGTCAAGTTTGAACCCAGCCCCACCAAACTGCCACAAAAAAAAAACAGGCATTGTGGCGGGCACCTGCAGTCCTAGCTACTCAGGAGGCTGAGGCAAGAGAATTGCCTAAGCCCATGAGTTAGAGGTTGCTGTGAGCTATAATGCCACAGCACTCTACTGAGAGTGATAAAGTGAGATTCTGTCTCTAAAAAAAAACAAGTCATTAACCAAATGATCAGATGTATCAAAATACACTTCAAAACTGAGATAAGTAGCCTGGTGTTGTGACAGACGCCTGTGGTCCCAGCTACTCAGGAAGCTAAGGCAAGAGAATCGCCTAAGCCCAAGAACTGGAGGTTACTGTGAGCTGTAACGCCACGACACTCTACCCAGGGTGACATAGTGAGACTCTGTCTCTAAAAAAAAAAAGAAAAGAAAAGAAACCTAGATAAGGAACAAGAAGGCAAAGTACAATGCGTTTATGAGAATGGATATCAAAGAGGTGGGTGGGGTCAAAGGAGACTTCCACTCAGGAATGGGCAGGAGACTGAGAGAAGCGTTGCAGGCCAAGAGAAGGTGTGTGGAAGATATGTAGGCCAACGGAGGAGTTGTGGCAGTGGGGAAGGCAGGGCACCCAGGGCCTGTGGGCCACCAGAGAGGGTACCATGGTTATTGCTGAATAAGTTAATAAGGGTATTAACAAGAGAAGGAACTTGGCTATGGAAGTGGGCTCTTCATGGGTCTCTGTACTTTTCTGGAAGTCCCTGAAAGAAAAAGAATGTAAGGGGTTTTTTTGGTTTTTTTTAGAGACAGAGTCTCACTTTGTGACCCTCGGTAGAGTGCTGTGACGTCACAGCTCACAGCAACCTCCAGCTCTTGGGCTTAGGCGATTCTCTTGCCTCAGCCTCCCAAGTAGCTGGGAC
>NW_003852551.1:3599951-3601787 GCF_000181295.1 Otolemur garnettii
CCTCCCAAGTAGCTGGGACTATAGGCGCCCACCACAATGCCTAGTTATTTTTTTGGTTGCAGTTTGGCCAGGGCCACGTTCGAACCCACTACCCTTAGCACCCTACTCACTGAGCCACAGGTGCCGCCCAGTAAACTTCATTTTTTTTCTGAGATAGAATCTCTCAGTGTTATCTGGGCTGGAGTGCAGAGATACCATCATAGCTCACTGCAGCCACAAACTCCTGTGCTCAAGCGATAATTCTGCTTCACCCTCTTCAGCTGGGACAACAGGTACACACCACCACACCTGTCTAACTTGTCTATTTTTCGTGGAGACAGGTTCTCATTCTGTTGTCCATGCTGATCTCTAACTCCTGGCCTCAAGTGATCTTCCTGCCTCAGCCTCCCAAGTGCTAGGATTATAGGCATGAGCCACCACACCTGGCCAGAAGGGAAGATTTGACACAGACCTACCTGGATTTGAATCGTGGCTCAGCCACCTCCCCTAAAATTGTGTGACCTTGAGCCATCACTGAACCGCACTATGCCTCTCCTGTGGAATAGTGATAATGAGAGAGAGTCAGAAGGTAGAGGTGAAGATTTAATGGGAAAGGTATATAAAGTGTCTGGTACATGGAAGTCACTCCATAAATCATGCTTGGTCGTCCCAGCATGGAGAGAGGTGAGCCTGAGGCAGCAGATCCAGCAGATGGTTTGGGATAGAGCTGGTGCAGATGCCCATATACTGGGTATATTGTCACCTGACCTTAATTGTCATCAGAGGAGCCAGACAAGCCTTAGTTCCAATTACTGTTATACTACTTCCTAACTGTGTGACTTTGAGATGACTTCATCTGAGACTCAATTTCCTTATCCATAAAATGGGTGGGGGGGGCGGTGCTTGTGGCACAGTAAGTAGGGTGCCAACCCCATATACTGAGGGTGGTGAATGTAAACCCGGTCCCGGCCAAACTGCAACAAAAAAATAGCCAGGCGTTGTGGCAGGTGCCTGTAGTTCCAGCTACTCAGGAGGCTGAGGCAAGAGAATCGCCTAAGCCTAAAAGCTGGAGGTTACTGTGAGCTGTGACAGCACTCTACCATGGGCGATAAAGTGAGACTCTTGTCTCTACAAAAAAAAAAAAAAAGAAAAGAAAAGAAATGGAGGTCATAATTGTTTTTATTTCCCACAGCTATGAAGATTAAATGAGATAGTAAAGTGAACACTTAGCATAGTAATTGGCACATAGTAGGCAGTTGTTTTTGTTTGAGAGAGAGTCTGGCCTTGTCACCCAGGCAAGTGCAGTGGCATCAGCCTAGCTCACAGCAATCTCAAACTCCTGGGCTCAAGCAATCCTCTTGAGTAGCTGGGAATATAGATGCCCACCACAATGCCCCACTAATTTTTAGTTTTCTTTCTTTGGTTGAGTATTTTTTTTTTCGAGACAGAGTCATACTCTGGTGCCCTAACTAGAGTGCTGTGGCATTATGGCTCACTGCAACCTCAAGTTCTTGGGCTCAAGCAATCATCTTGCCTCAGCTTTTCTATTTTTAGTAGAGATGGAGTCTTGCTATTGCTCAGGCTAGTCTCAAAATCCTGAGCTCAAGTAATCCTTGGCTTCCTAGAGTTCTAGGATTACAGGTGTGAGCCATGGTGCTGGGCTGGCAGTTGTTGAATGTTAACTCTAATAATGACAATTATTATTGATATCTGCAGTTCCTATCTTCACTAGAGATTAAGATTCTTGAACTTTGCTTCAAGGTTGTCTGGCAGTAGGAACATTAGTCTTTTTGTTTGTTTTTTTGAGACAGTCTCACTAAGTCATCCTGGGTACAGTGCTCTGGTGTCACAGCTCAC
>NW_003852551.1:3603990-3607936 GCF_000181295.1 Otolemur garnettii
TTTTTTTTGAAACACACTCTTTGTTTCCTTCAGTAAAGTGCCCTAGTGTCACAGCTCACAGCAACCTCAAACTCTTGGGCTCAAGCAATTCTCTTGCCTCAGCCTCCCAACTAGCTAGGACTACAGTTGTCATCATAACACCCAGCTATTTTTAGAGATAAGGTCCTGCTCTGGCTCAGGCTGGTCTTAAACCTGTGAGCTCATGCTATCCACTTGCCTCAGCCTCTCCGAGTGCTAGAATTACAGGCGTGAACCACTGTGCCTGGCCCTTTTCTTTATTTTTTTACTTTATTATTTTTTGAGACAGAGTCTCACTCTGTCACCTGGGGTTGAGTACCCTAGTGTCATCATAATTCACAGCAACCTCAAACTCCTGGGCTCAAGCAATCCTCCTGCCTCAGCTTCCTGAGTAGCTGGGACTACAGGCACCTACCACAAGGCCTGGCTGGTTTTTCTATTTTTTTTTAGTAGAGACAGAGTGTTGCTCTTGTGCAAGCTGGTCTTGAACTCCTGAGCTCTAGGGATCCGCCTGTTTCAGCCTACCAGAGTGCTAGGATTACAGATGTGAACCACCATATCTGGCCTTCTTGCTGGTTCTAAAATGCAACCCTTGCCTCTTTCCTGACAGACCCTCTTCTCCTGCAAGGCAAAACAAAAAGACATTTTAAATCTAAGAACTGGGGCTGAATTCCAATTTTGCCACTTAATGGCGCTGTAAGTTAGGCCAGGTATACCATCTCTCCCGAGCCTCTGTTTCCTTACTATGAAATTGGGATAATACCTCTGTCCATGGTTATGAGAAGCAGAAGAAATATAATCTGCATAAACTCTAAAGTACAGTCCACACAAGAGTTCCTTTCATTGTTGCTATGGGGATGGCAAGCTCTTCAGGAAAGCAGCTTAAGTCAGTACTGCAGGCAAAATTGTTATCTCTGGAAACAAGCCTGTGTTCAAGTCCCAGATCTGTCTTTTATGCCCTGCCTTCCCTTGGACGAATTCTATACTCTGGCTGAGCCTCAGTTTTCTCATCTACAAAATGGAGTGAATAATACTTACCCTTACAGCTGGAGAGAAAATAAGACTAGAGAATGCATAAAGAGCCATGAACCAGTGCCAGGTACAGAACTGGCAGAGCACAGTCAGCTAAGAGATTCCAGGGGGAGGAACAAAGGCGAGGGACTAAGAATCATCCCTTTCCCCTCCACGATCCAGAGGAAGAGGGTAGAGAGCACCAAGCTTAGGGCACAGCACGTCTCCAGGATACTCCCTGCCCTCTGGCATCTTTAGCTTTTGCTAGGCCCACAGTCTCTTCTCTTTTTCTCACTCTTTCTTTCTCTCTCTCCCCTCTCCTTTCTCGTCAAACAAGTTCTTCACTGAGCAATCCCAGGGGGCCCCCAAACCTCAGTTCCAGCCAAGCTCACAGGCTTTCCCCACCTCCACATCCTTAATCCGCAGCCTTTGCATTTGCCATTCCTTCCACCTGGAATGCTCTCTCCTCCCGGAGCGCCTTTGATGGGGAGGGGGGGTGCTGGAGGGGAAGGATCTGGAATGATGCTCCCCCACCTCTTCACTCCCCTCCCCTGCATCCCCCATGCTGCATGCCTGACCTCCTCCTCCCAGCGTGGGGGATGAGGCAGTGCTGGGAGGGAGAGGGAAGGGGGGGACTCAGGGAAGGGCCCTCTGTGGGGTTTTTCACCTGCTTAGAAGAGGCAGACGGAAATGAAAGCTCTGGAAAAAAAATGCCTGCTGCTCTGCTTCCCGAGGCCCCAGCTTGGTGAAGCCTCCCTGCCTTCCCACTATGCCATCTCCTCCTTCTCCCTCTGCTCCTGCAGGCAGGTGCCACAGTCAAGGAACATGAGTGGGTGGCAGGGCCAGAGAGACCATGGTTCAAATCCCATTCCTACCACTTATCTAGCAAGTGACCTTAACAAGCTGCTTGGCCTGCTTACTCCTCATTTCTTTTTAAAAGGGGACAACAATCCCTGCCTGTTCAGGCTGCTGTGAGGACTAAGTGAGATGGCAGATAAAAGTGCCTGGCACAACTAAAGTGCTCAGCAATAGAGATAACAATGATAGCAAATACAGTGCCCATGTATACCTGGCACATCTCTCAGCACCTTGCATACATTAACCTATTCCTAAGGAGGTAGATACTATTACCATCCTCATTTTACAGATGAGGAAACTGAGGCACAGAGGGATTATATACTTACCCAAACTCCTATAGCCAGTAGGGAGTGGAGCTTAATCTGTGTTCTTATCCACCATCCTGTGGTGCACTTAGTGATAGTTGCCATGATGATGATGATTATTTGTTTATATCCATACTGACTTTATGCCCTTAGTAAGTACATGTTATTCTCTTTCCTCCCACCTTTAAAATCTTGTCTGAATTTTACCTCCTTTGCAACATCTTCTAGTCTAATAAGCATATATTGCTCCCTGCTCTAGTCATGCTTATGCAGGGCACTGGGGACCCAGGAGTCAATCCACCAACCTTCTTCCCTTGAGTGAGAAGACATACATAAAAATTACAGTAGTAGATTGCAGCAGAAGCTGTGAGTTTACAGAAGCAGAGAGAGCTTAACTCAAATAGGAGATTGGGGCAGGTTTACAGAGGAGGGGTCATTTGGATGGGGTATTGAAGGGTGAGCAGGAGTTCCTTAGAGTTACGAAGTGGGAACAGAGAATATGATGTGTAATGTAGACCTTGCAACAGGGATTGAATGAGTAAAGGCTGGAGAGCAACATGTCTGAGGCTAGTTCTACAGGGTGTCGCAAAAGTCTCCATACATAGGGAACATGGAAATTGTATCTAAATTTACCTTTATTTACAAAGTATTCATTACAAAATTTTACAAAATGTTATTTATATGTTGGTCATCTCTTTGTAAAATTTTGCATCGTGGCAGGCATCTGCAATCTCAGCTACTCAGGAGGCTGAGGCAGGAGGATTGCTTGAACCCAGGAGTTTGAGGTTCAGTGAACTATGATGGGGTGACAGAGAAAGACTCTGAGGTACTTCGGAAGCATCAAGAAGAGACCTAAACCTGTCTGGAAGAGTCGCTCATATCTAGGTTGAGACTTAAAGATCAGAGCCAGATTATGTCACCTACTGCCATACCAGCCTGAGTATAAATTTAACACTGAAACAAAGCTAACAATAAAATAAGAGGAAGGAACTCTAATAAAGATCTGATTTTTCTCACGAACATCATTTTGATTTTTTTTTAACCCAATGTCAAATTATTTTTGGGGAAAAAAGTGTTTAGTGTCCCTGCTTTGCTAGTGCTCTAAACACATGCTTGTTGTTCTGCTCATTGTGTAATCTGACAGGGAAAGAAGCCCGAGGAAGTCAGCCAGGTGAGACGTAGAGGATAAGGCAAGTGGAGGGAATTTCACATGCAAAGGCCCAGAGGCAAGAGAAAAGATGGCTCATTAAGGGGAAAGGGGAGCCTCTGATGAGAGCTGGTAAGTGGGGAGAGGGGAAAATGGAAGATTGGACTGGATTATGAGAGTGCTGGAGAGTCATGGAAAAGTTTTAACAGAGATATATCAATCAAATATCCCTTTTGCAAGACTGCCCTGAATATTTACAGAGTCCTATTTCTGGTTTGAATTCATTCATCCACAAATTCACAGCTGCAGGCCAGGCTAGACAGCTCACACCTATAATCCTAGCACCCTGGGAGGCCAAGGCAGGTGGATTGCCTGAGCTCAGAAGTTCAAGACCAGCCTGAGCAAGAGAGAGACCCTGTCTTTACTCAAAATAGAAAAATGAGCTGGGAGTTGTGGCAGGCTCCTGTAGTCCCAGCTACTTGAGAGACTGAGGTAAGAGAATTGTTTGAGCCCAAGAGTTGTGAGCATGACACCATGGCACTCTACCCAGGGTGACAGAGTGAGACTCTGTCTCAAAAAAAAAAAAAAAGATAACCCTAGTGTACCT
>NW_003852551.1:3609357-3611133 GCF_000181295.1 Otolemur garnettii
GACCCCCAAGGCCCCAGTGCCTCAATTGGAGGGCAGCACAGCTGCTGCAGCTGGTTGGAGCCAGTTGCTGGCCTCCCCACCCCACCTTATGTCATCCAACCTCTTTCCCCTGTTTTGCAGAGGACACTCAGGCCCAGAGAGGGCTGGTGATCTGCCTGAGGTCACACAGCAAGTTGGAGGCTAAGCCAAGACTCACCACAGTCTTTGGACTCCAGGTCTAAGCCTCCTTGCCTTTCCTAAATACTTGGCTGCCTCGAGGCCCACTCTTTGGAGCTGGAAGGATAGTTAGGAGCTCTATTTATTTGAAGTCATAGCTTAAGGTTGACTAAAGTGCATTTTTTTGAGACAAAAAGAAAATTCCAGGCCCCTGCCATAAGCCTGGACTTGCTCTGCTGGCAGGGAAAGGAATGCAACTCTGGCCACCACAGCTGCTGGTGGCCAGCTGCAGCCTCAGCTCCTGCTGCTCCCACCCAAGCCCGCAAGGGGACAAAGGCCTTTTCTCAGGCCTGTCCCCTCCGGCCCCTTGGATCAGCTGGCAGAGCATTGACCAAGAGCCTCATCTCCCACAGACCTGCTAAGTCGCTGTTCCTCTCTGGGCCTTAGTGCTCTTTCTGTAAAATGGAGGCAGAGTATCTGCTGACCTACTTCTCAGCACTGTTTCAAAACTCCAAAGAGGTAAAATTATAGAACTACAGGCCTCTCAGCACCTCCTTCCACTTGAGGTCTGCTACTTACTGTCCTCCTACCACAAATGTCCCTCCCTACCTCATGCCTTGCCTGGTCAGTCCCAACTCTCTCAGCTCACCTCAGCTGGGCTCAGCTGGACTCTCTCTCCCTCTGGGAAACCTTCCTCATCTCCAGACCGTAGAGCAGGGGGTCCAACCATTTGGCTTCTCTGGGCCATGTTGGAAAAAGAAGGGTTGTCTAGGGGCTACACATTAAATATACAAACATTAACAAAAGCTGATGAGCAAAAAAAGAAGGTCCCGGCATAATTTTTGTGATATCCATCACCAAAAAAGTCCTCACATAATAATCCTAATTATGCAGAGAGTCTTTTAAAATCATCCAGTAATGCCAGGCACAGTGGCTCACACCTGTAATCCTAACACTTGGGAGGCTGAGGCAGGTGGATTGCCTGAGCTTACAGGTTCCAGACCAGCCTGAGCAGAGCGAGACCCCGTCTCTATAAAATACCCAGGTGTTGGGTGACGCCTGTGGCTCAGAAGGATAGGGCACCAGCCCCATATGCCAGAGGTGGTGGGTTCAAACCCAGCCCTGGCCAAAAAAAGGAAAAACCATTCGAATAAATCTTAAAAAAAAAAAAAATACCCAGGTGTTGTGGTGGGTGCCTATAGTCCCAGCTACTTGGGAGGCTGAGGCAAGAGAATGTATTGAGCCCAAGAGTTTGAGGTTGCTGTGAGCTAAGAGGCCACGGTACTCTACCGAGGGTGACCAAGTGAGAGACTCTGTCTCAAAAATAAATAAATAAATAAATAAATAAAACAAAATAAAATCATCTAGCAAGCACTTAGAAGGCTGAGGCAGGTGGATCGCATGAGCTCATGGGTTCGATACCACCAGCCTGAGCCAAAGCAAGACTTCCTCTCAAAAAATAGCCAGGTGCTGTGGTGGGCACTTGTCCCAGCTAACTCAGGAGGCTGAGGTAAGAGAATCGCTTGAGCCCAACAGTTTGAGGCTGCTGTGAGCTATGACACCACCACAGTACTAAGGGTGGTGACAAAATGAGACTGTCTCCAAAAAAAAAAAAAAAAA
>NW_003852551.1:3611153-3612797 GCF_000181295.1 Otolemur garnettii
TTTTTTTTTTTTTGGAGACAGAGTCTCAAGCTGTCACCCTGGGTAGAGTGCTGTGGTGTCATAGCTCACAGCAATCTCCAACTCAGGCTCAAGAGATCCTTTTGCCTCAGTTTTTCTATTTTTAGTAGAGACAGGGTCTTGCTTTTGCTCAGGCTGGTCTCAAACTTGAGAGCTCCATCAGTCCACCCACCTCAGCCTCCCAGAGCGCTAGGATTACAGGAGTGAGCCTCCTTGCCTGGCTGAATTATAACTTAAAAAAATATATATATATGCTGAGAAGACAGATTTTTTTTCAGTTCCACTGTTTTGTCCCTATAACACAATCCTTCATATACATCAAATTTGGTTTGCATATTTTTTGCATATAATGCCTTTTCAAATTATACTCTTTGAAAACTTGCATAAATTTCCTATAAATTAAGCAGAGTGCCTTACTATTTGCCTCAACAAAAAAGTAGTCATCTGGGTGGTACCTGTGGCTCAAAGGAGTAGGGCGCTAGCCTGATATGCCAGAGGTGGTAGGTTCAAACCCAGCCCCGGCCAAAAAAATAAAAGTAGTCATCTGTCTACTTTTCATTAAACAATCTTCCTTCACCTGTAATTTTTCTCTTTGGGGGTTCTGTTTTATTTTGAGACATTGTAGAAGGCCATGATAAGATTGAAAACATAGTAACAGATAAGGCTCTATATTGGAGACAAAGTCTCACTCAGTTGCCCTGGAGTTGAGTACCTTGCCGTAAGTCATAGCTCACAGCAACCTCAAACTCTTGGGCTCAAGCGATCCTCTTGTCTCAACCTCCTGAGAACCTGGGACTACAGATGCCTACCACAATGCCTGGCTAGTTTTCCTATTTTTAGTAGAGACGGGGGTCTGGCTTTGTTGAGGCTGGTCTTGAACTCCTGAGCTCAGGTGATCCAACTACCTCAGCCTCCCAGAGTGCTAGGATTACAGGTATGAGCCCCGTACTCTGCCTTATATTTACTTTTTTTGTGAAAATTAATCAGTGGCACCCATAGCTCCGTGAGTAGGGTGCTGGACACATAACTGAGGCTGGTGGGTTCGAACCCAACCCAGGCCTGCTAAACGACAACCACAACCAAAAAATAGCCAGGCATTGTTGTGGGCGCCTGTAGTCCCAGCTACTTGGGAGGCTGAAGCAAGAGAATTGCTTACGCCCAAGAGTTTGAGGTTGCTGTGAGCTGTGACAGAACAGCACTCTACCCAGGGTGACAGCTTGCACCTCTGTCACAAAAAAAAAAAAAAAAAATCAACAGAAAAATAGAAAGCAAGGTTTACCAGGGGTCCTCAAACCTTTTAAACAGGGGGCCAGTTCACTGTCCCTTAGACCATTGGAGGGCTGGACTGTGGGCCCCGGGATGAGTGGGCTGCTAAGCAGGACAGGTAGCAGCAGCAAAAACACCCAGCGGGCTGGATAAATGTCTAGGCAGGCTGCATGTGGCCCGTGGGCCGTAGTTTGAGGACGCCTTAGGCCCTTCCACATCTTAGGTGCCAATGCAAGGAAGGTGAGAGGCGGAGGCCAATTTTTTTTTTTTTTTTGAAACAGAGCCTCCAGCTGTCACCCTGGGTAGAGTGCTGTAGCATCACAGCTCACAGCAACCTCCAACTCCTGGGCTCAAGTGAGT
>NW_003852551.1:3614115-3615816 GCF_000181295.1 Otolemur garnettii
AAAAAAAAAAAAAGAAAGAAATATTATTGCTAAGTTACCATGAGCACTTGTAACGTTAGGTGGTATTAATTCAATAATCTGTTTGGAAGGTAATACACTGGAAGCTGCGCACCATGTAAAACTGAAGCCACGCAATGTGTACAAATGGCAAACATGTACATATGTTCATTTTACTTGACACTGTGGCATGACGTTGTCACCTACAAAGTTCACACTCAAGAGCTGTATAATTGGGTTGAGTGCAGTGGCTCTTCCCTGTCTCCCTCCCTTGGGGGGCTCAAGAGTCCTGCAAGAAAGAAAGAGCTAAGAGGTCAGGAGCTTGCACCACACACCCCTACTCCCACACGCATCCAGTACACCCCATCCCCAAACTGGGGTGGGCCTCAGCAACAAGTTCTGGCTAAATGCAGCTGTCTCATCATCTAGGCATCTTTCCGGCCAAAAGACACTGACTGTGGTGACTACATTCAATTCAACCAACATTTATTGAGTGCCTATTGCATTCCAGGCACTGTGCTACAATCAAGAAGGGTGTTGTTAGGCCAGGTGCAGTGGCTCACGCCTGTAATCCTAGCACTCTAGGAGGCTGAGGTGGGTGGATTTCCTAAGCTCAGGAGTTTGAGACCAGCCTGAGCAAGAGAGAAACCCCATCTCTAGAAAGTATCTGGGCATTGTGGTGGGTGCCTATAGTCTCAAATACTTTGGAGGCTAAGGCAAGAGGATCATCATTTGCACCCAAGAGTTTGAGGTTGCTGTGAGCTATGACACCATGGCATTCTACCTAGGGTGGCAGAGTGACACTGTCTCAAAAAAAAAAAAAAAAAAGAGGGACCAGATGCTCACACCTGTAATCCTAGCACCCTGGAAGGCTAAGACAGGTGGATCATTCAAGCTCAGGAGTTCAAGTCCAGCCTGAGCAAAAGTGAGACCCTGTCTCTAAAAAATAGCCGGCTATTGTGGTAGGCAACTATAGTCTCAGTTACTTGGGAGGGTGAGACAAGTGGATCACTTGAGCCCAAGAGTTTGAGGTTTCTGTGAGCTATATGATGCTACAGGACTCTACTGAGGACAACAAAGTGAGACTCTGTCTAAAAAAAAAAGAAAAAAAGAATTGCACAATTAAGTACCACTAAAAAAATCTCACAATATTTTAATAAGTTTATGATTTTATGTTGGGTTGCATTGATAGCCATTCTGGTCTGCATGTGGCCTACAGGCCTTGGGTTGGATACCCCTACTAGAGACCACGAGACTACATTCAGAGTATTTATCACTGTAGTAAATAATGAAAAATTTAATTGTGAAATTGGATCTGTCGGGTGGCGCCTCTGGCTCAAGGAGTAGGGCACTGGCCCCATGTACTGGAAGTGGCGGGTTCAAACCCGGCCCCAGCCAAAAACTGCAAAAAAAAAAGAAAAAAAGAAAAGAAATTGGATCTGTTTCTCCTCACTAAAATGTGAACTCTGAAATAACAACAGCTAACAGTGACTGCCACCCAGGGCCAAGACTTGTATGAACCTATTTAATCCACGTGGTAGGTACTATTAGTATCCCCATCTTATAGATGAGAAAGCTGAAACAATGACTCACCTGAAGTCACAGCAGGTTGGGGGCTGAGCTAGGACTTGCCACAAGAAAGTTGCAGAACTAGGATTCAGATTCAGAGCCCAGCCTCTAGTCATTACGTCCGCAATGAGGCAG
>NW_003852551.1:3615836-3617258 GCF_000181295.1 Otolemur garnettii
CTGCCACAAAAAGCATTTCTTGGCTCAGCGCCTGTGGCTCAAGCGGCTAAGGCGCCAGCCACATATACCTGAGCTGGCAGGTTCGAATTCAGCCTGGGCCTGCCAAACAACAATGATGGCTGCAACAAAAAAATAACCGAGTATTGTGGTGGGCACATGTGGTCCCAGCTTCTTGGGAGGCGGAGGCAAGAGATTCGCTGGAGCCCAGGAGTTGGAGGTTGCTGTGAGCTGTGATGCTACAGTACTCTACCCAGGGGGACAGCTTGAGGCTCTGTCTCCCCCCCTAAAAAAGCATTTCTTACTAGCAATCTTAGCTATTCTTTTTTTCTTTTTGCAGTTTTTGGCCAGGGCTGGGTTTGAACCCACCACCTCCGGCACATGGGGCTGGCACCCTACTCCTTTGAGCCACAGGCACCACCCACAATCTTACCTATTCTTTATGGCCAAACTCAAATGCTCAAATGTCACTTTTTTTTTTTTTTTTTTTTTGTAGAGACAGAGTCTCACTTTATGGCCCTCGGTAGGGTGCCATGGCATCACACAGTTGCAGAACTAGGATTCAGATTCAGAGCCCAGCCTCTAGTCATTACGTCCGCAATGAGGCAGGTTTAGCTTGTTCCCTGATACGTCCCCAGTTCCCAGCACAGCATGTGACATATAGTTGGTGCTCCATATATGAATATACACAAATAGGTGATGAATATATGTGAGTATCTAGAGAAGAATAAAGCACCTTCCAGGAGTGAGTTTTGCAGGTGCCCATTATTAAAACCTGATGACTGGGCGCCCCTCTGGGACATCAGTTTGACTCCTCCCCCTACTTCCTCTGCCAAAACCAATCAGTCCCCAGTTCTGCCTGTTGTCACTCTGGTGCACCCCTCCTCTCTATTCCTCAACCCCCATCTTTCTCTTGGATTTTTGCAGCAACTCCCACACAGGTTTCTGTCTCTAATTTCTTCTCTTGTAGAGTGGTCCTCTGAAAACAGAAAGCTAATTATGTCATCTCTTTTTACCTCTCCCCTCACTAATGAACCTCCCATGGCTCCTCATTGCTCTCTGGATAAAGCCCACTCTCCTCATCAAGGCTTCCCTCACCCAACCCCTACCTATTTACCCCTCAGCCTCATCGCCTGCCCTTCTCCTCATCTCTCTACAGGTCCTTTCACTAAGCTACTGTACATAGTACAAGTTAAGCACACATAGGCAGACAGACCTGAATTCTAGTCTCAGTTCTGCCTGCCACTTACCAGCTATAGGAGCTTAAAAACAAATCAATTCCCCTCCCTAAGCCTCAGTTACCACACTTGGAAAATGGGCATCATTATACCATTTCATAGAGTCATTGTGAGGATTAAATGAATATATAAGGCACAGCATCTGCCACTCCCAGTAGTCATTATAACTCTTACACTTTTTTTTTTT
>NW_003852551.1:3620753-3621914 GCF_000181295.1 Otolemur garnettii
CAGCTACTTGGGAGGCTGAGGCAGGAGACTCGCTTGAGCCCAGGAGTTGGAGGTTGCTGTGAGCTGTGATGCTACAGTACTCTACCCAGGGGGACAGCTTGGGGCTCCTGTCTAAAAAAAAAAAAAAAAAGAATTGAATGCAGTCACCACAGTCAGTGTCTTTCCCAAGCACTTTGCAGGAAAGATGCCTAGTGGATGAGACAGCTGAATTCAGGCAGAACTTGTTGCTGAGACCCACCTCAGCTTTGGAAGCTTTGGATTGGGGTGTATTGGATGTCTGTGGGAGTAGGGGTATGTGGAAGAAGCTCCAGACCTCTGGGCTCTTTCTTTCCTGCAGGATTCTTGAGCCCTAGAAGGGAGGAAGGCAGGGAAGAGGTCCAGGTGCTGAGCAGGGGAGGGGTGGGGCTACAGCAGGAGCTGGGGCGTGGGTGGAAGCTGGCAGACTCCAGCTCCTCTAAGACCAGGGCTGGGCCCGGCAGGACAGAGCCTCACAGCCCGAGTCCCCACCTGCAATGCCCCACCTCATCCTGGCACCTGGATTAAGTGACTTTTCAAGTTGTAAAGCTACATCTTGATTGCAAAGAAGCAGAATCCAAGCCTGGCCTTGTCTTGCTGCTGAGCAGGGAGAAGGGGGCGTGTATTCTTTTATTCTCCTTTTTGTGTAGGCAATACCTTGCAATCCTGAGCACATCAAAGAAGGTAACACTAGGTTTTATAGACCCTGGTTAAAGTCACATTATCCCTAACCTTTGTTTCAAACCTCTTGGACTTCCTTTCACTTTGCTACCTTCCCTTCCCCCTCCTTCACTCCTTCTGGCCTTTTCTCAGTTCTTCTAACACACCTTGCCCCTTCTCTCCTCTGGGCCTTCACACATACTGTTTGCTCTGCCTTGAATGTTTTCCCCACCCCCAATAATTTTATCTTGTGGTTAGTACTTTGGATGCCTAAAAAAATCTTTGTCTCTCCCAAGGTCATGAAGCTATTCCCGTATGTTTCTTCTAGAGGCGTCGAAGTGTTTGCATTGCCATTCAGGTCCATGATTGATCTTGAATTCATTTTTTTTTTTTAGACAGAGCCTCAAGCTGTCCCCCTGGGTAGAGTGCCATGGCATCACAGCTCACAGCAACCTCCAACTCCTGGGCTCAAGTGAGTCTCCTGCC
>NW_003852551.1:3623732-3625225 GCF_000181295.1 Otolemur garnettii
GGCACTCTACCAAGGACGATAAAGTGAGACTCTGTCTCTAAAAAAAAAAGAACTCTACACAGAATCCTATCTCAGTTCTAGCCCCAGCTTTGTGGGGGTCCCTTCAGGAGGTCCCTTCCAGCTCTTAGTTTGCTTGTCTGTGAGGTAGAAGTAGATGGAGGGAGATTGGACTAACAACTTCTTTAGGACTTTCCAAATAGGGCATTTGGGGCAGAATTAACCCTGGGGGTTCTAACAGTACATTGTCAGAAACTATTTTGGGGTGGGGTGTATTGGATGTGTGTGGGAGTAGGGGTATGTGGCGGAAGCTCCTGACCCTTGAGCTCTTTCTTTCCTGTAGGATTCTTGAGCCTATAAGGAAGGAAAGAGGAAGGAAAGGGAGGTGAGGAGGTCCAGGTGCTGGCATTTGGGCCAGTCTGAAAATGAAAGCCTAGGAGAACTGGAAACTTGGTCCACATATAATCTCAGTGGCCTGGGCCTGGAGTTGGAGTCCTAGCCTGGCCTCTAGGTGACCCTGGACAAATCCCTCTCCTTCCTTGGGTCTCTTGGGTTTCCTCATTTAGCAAGAGAGGTGACCTGAAAAACTTAAAGAGCAGTCGTGCTGACTCCAAGCTCTCAGTGCTAAGCTTCAATTCCTGGTGCATGGGCAACTCTCTGGTTCTGCATCCCCCCTGCCAGGCACTGTCTGTCGGAGGGAGAGAGGAGCACATGAAGTGATGCTGCCCTGGGGAAGTAAACTCACAGACTGGCCAGGGAGACCCAATGTTCAGCCAGGAACCAAATGGAAAGTAGGCTGATGGTCCAAGTGGTTCTCTACGTGTGAGGTTGAAAGGAGAGGGGACTGAGTGTTCCAAGTTGGGGGTAGGAGACCTGGGGTGGGATAGGGAGAAGACAGAGATGGGTTCCTGGGGGAGAAGGCTTTAGAAATTGGCAGGGCAGACAAGGGTGCTTCCCAGAGAGGAGAGGAGGCAGGAAGAAGGAAATTGAGTCCAGGTGACCATAGAGCAGCAGCTTGGCCTGGGAGTGGGAGAGGCGTGGCTGGCTAGGGCTTGGGCAGCCGCCTTGCAGCTGGGTCTTGGAGGGGAAGGGGGGTAGCCTCTGCCTGGGCCCTGGGAAAGCACCATTTTCTCAGGACACAGGCTGGGAAGGAGAGCATAGTTTGGTGCTCAGGCCAGAGGCGCTTCCCTCTGAACAGCCCCAGGGCCCTGCCTAGCTGTCCTGTGACTTGCAGAATAGGGTGGGAGCAGGGTCAAACCCCAGTCCCCCTGCTTCTTCCACATGGTCTGCCTGATGCCTTCATCCCATTTCTTCTACTTTCTGGATTTTTAACCAGAGGACACCAAGAGCACCTTCACTGTATTCCTTTCCTCAGGCAGATGGCTGAGGTGGGTGGTTGTTAGCCAAGTTAAGGAACCGAGTTATAACTATGATAATGGCACTAGGCAGCAGAGCTCAGTATTAAGAGCTTAACTGAAAAAAAAGAAAAAAGGGCT
>NW_003852551.1:3626477-3628725 GCF_000181295.1 Otolemur garnettii
AAAAAAAAAAAAAAGAAAGAAAAACATTTAGATATAAAGCACTGCCATCTCAGAGGCAGTGAAATGAATAGACTTTGGAATCACTCCTCTGGCTGAGCCAGAGATAATTTCTAAAATGAGGCTAATAATTCCTACCTTTCGTTTGTGAAGATAAGTATGGGCAAGCTGGTCTCTAATAAGAGTGTACCAAAGGCCTTTTCCTCCCACATTTCCTCCTCACCCCATTGCTGGCATTTCACACTCTATTCACCTGCCTCTGGGTGAACAGCTGATCTTGCCCACCCCTCAGACCTAGGAATCTGCCTGACAATGTGGTTTCAGAAAGGCCTTCCCAGGCCCTGGAAGCCAGGTCAGGGTATTCTAGGATTGTGGGTACCCAGAGGTGGTCTAGAAGTGGGTAGTGGAGGGCTCTGGGTGGGCATGTCTTCTTGACAACTCTGGCATCACACTCCATGGAGAGGGCTCTAGTGGCCCTCTGAAACACTGGGATTCCTGCCTTCCTGGTTGCCTGGGTCTAAGGCTGTACTAATTGAGAATCAATGACAAAGCCTGGCACAGTACATAGCCGACACTTGGGAAATAGTCAAAATGGCTGCCACTCAATATCTTCACAATAGCCTTGAAAGGCAGGCACTATTGAACTCATTTTGAAGATGAAGAACTGAGACTCAGAAAGGTGAAATCACTTGCTATATCTAAGGGTAGAACTCAGATTCCAAGCTGAATCTGTCTGATTGTAAAGGGGCTGCCAAAGGATGGAAATCTCAATGTTATCAGCAGACCCTTTTTGATTTTTGGGTTTTTTTTTTTTTGAGACAGAGCCTCAAGCTGTCACCCTGGGTAGAGTGCCGTGGCATCACAGCTCACTGCAACCTGCAACTCCTGGGCTCAAGTGAGTCTCCTGCCTCAGCCTCCCAAGTAGCTGGGACCACAGACACCGGCCACAACGCCTGGCTATTTTTTGGTTGCAGCCATCATTATTGTTTGGCGGGCCCGGGGTGGATTCGAACCCGACACCTTAGGTGTATGTGGCTGGCGCCTTAGCCACTTGAGCCACAGGCGCCAAGCCGCAGACCCTTTTTGGATCTGGACCAGGAACTAGGTGCTGGACTAGGAGCTAGATACCATACTGGGCATGGTATCTGTCTCAGGATGATGACCAAACCCACTTAGAAGAGGGTCAAGTTACTTAGTAACTTGTCTGTGAGCCCATCTCACAACCCTCTAGTAACATTTTAGTTAAAGTTATTCATTCTACATACATTGGTGTACTCCAAATTGTGTGTGAAGCCATGTGCTGGGCCCTGGGCCCTGAATGAGTCAGCCTTGAACTTTGCCCTCCAAGTGCTGCTAGTCTGGTAGGGGAGGCAGATACAGAGCTAGCAAATCTTACTATAGGGGAATGTGGAATAGGGATTATGCATATGAGCTGTGGCAACAAATTGCCTGGTTCAAGTCCCAACTCCCTGACAATTACCTTTGGGACTTACCTTTGGCCAGTCACTTTAACCATTCTGAGCCTCAATTTCACATGAGTAAAATGGGGATGATGATAAGATATGAATATTATACTTTCTTATAAGATAGTCATAAGGGGTAGAGAGTGGTGGTTCATGCCTATAATTCCAGCACTTTGGGAGGCTAAGGTGAGAGGAATGTTTAATGCCAGGAGACCAAGACTAGGCTAGATAACATAATGAGACCCTCTCATTGCAAAAAATCCCCAAAAAAACAGTGGGGGAAAAAAAATGTATTCATAGCTGGCATTCCTGGCACCCTGGGGCTGAGGTGGTGGATTGCTAGAGCTCAGGAGTTTGATACTAACTTGAGCAAAGCTAGACTTATCTCTACTAAAAATAGAAAAACTAGCTGAGTGTTACGGTGAGTGCCTGTAGTCCCAGCTACTTGGGGGAGGCTGAGGCAAGAGGATCTCTTGAGCCCAGGATTTTGAGGTTGCTATTATGATGCCATCGCACTCTACCTCATGGCAATGGAGTTAGATTTTGTCTCAAAAAAATAAAGAAAAGAAAAAAGAAGCTACTCATCAGGATTAAGTAAGATCATGAACATGAAATGCTTATATAAAGTCTAGCACATAGAAAGAAACATTCAATGAATGTTAGCTACCTATAATTACATGTAATGGAGGCACAGCAGAGAAACTTATTTTTAGAGGGGAAGAAGGCTCCAGAGTGGCTTCTTGGTAGAGGGGACATCTATGTTGGGCCCTTAAGAATGAAGAATTCGG
>NW_003852551.1:3629153-3630551 GCF_000181295.1 Otolemur garnettii
TGGACAGAGGCCCAGAGACACAGAAGGATATGCCCTGTTGGGTGTGGCTGAGCGCTGCGTCAGCTGGGATGAGTGGTAGGAGAGGTGAGGCTGGAGAGGTGGTTTTGAGGGCCTTAAGTTCCTCACTACCGAGGTTGAACTTTAACGGGTTAGGGAGACAGAGCAGGATTTTAAGAGCTAGGAAGGGACAGGCTTATTTATTTATTTATTTATAGACAGAGTCTCACTATGTTGCCCTTGGTAGAGTGCCATGGCATCACAGCTCACAGCAACTCCAAACTCTTGGGCTTAAGCAATTCTCTTGCCGCAGGCTCCCGAGTAGCTGGGACTACAGGTACCTGCCACAATGCCTGGCTATTTTGTTGTTGTTGTTGTAGTTGTCATTGTTGTTTAGTAGGCCCAGGCTCAGTTTGAACCCTCCAGCCCCAGTGTATGTGGCCGGTGCCCTAGCCACTGAGCTATGGGTGCCGAGTTTGGCTTGTCTGTTTAGAAAGATGAGTCTAACTGCAGTGTGGACTGGAAGGAAGGAGACCAGATGTCAGGAAGCAGAACTGAGCATGCGCCCCCATGGGTTAAAGTCCCTCCACTCCCTGTACAGGCTCGACGAGGTGGTTCATGCATGTAATCCTAGCACTCTGGGAGGCTAAGGAGGGTGGATTGCCTGAGCTCACAGGTTTGAGACCAGCCTGAGCCAGAGTGAGACCCTGCCTCTAAAAATAGCCAGGCATTGTGGCGGGCACCTGTAGTCCCAGCCACACAAGAGAACCACTTGAACCCGAGTTTGAGGTTGTTGTGAGCTATGACACCACAACACTCTACTGAGGTGACAAAGTGAGACTCTGTCTCAAACCTCCCCACCCCAGTCTCTGGTGCACCCCACCCCATTGGCCTCCAGTTCAGGCTTTGGCTGCTCTGACTTCCTGCCTTCCCACATGCTCTTTCCTCTGCTTGGAACACCTTCCCTCTCCCTTTGCCTGGCTAACTAACTCCTTGTGCTCCTCTAGGACTTTCTCCCAGAAGCCGTCCCAGACTCCTCACCCCAAATCTCGATTAGGTCCTCCCACACCTCCCCTGTACTTGCAGACTGCCTGCCTTACTAACTGGATTCTGACAGAGGGCAGGGTCTGTGTGGCACTGCTCACTGCTGTATCCACATGCCCTATGGCATATTCCTGGAACTATGCCAGGGGTGCCCAGCCCATGATCCAGTTAGGGGCAGGTGTAAGAGTCAGAGTGAAAGTGATGGGGTCTGTAGTGGCAATGAGGAGAGAAGAGATGTGATAGAATTGACAGGACATAGGAATAATGAGAGGTGAGCATGGGAAGGGGAGAAGAAAGCAATGATCAGAGGTTTTTTCCTCATTTGGATAAGCCCCATGCCTTTTTTTTTTTTTTTTT
>NW_003852551.1:3630780-3637983 GCF_000181295.1 Otolemur garnettii
CCTTAGGTATATGTGGCTGGCGCCTTAGCCATTTAAGCCACAGGTGCCGAGCCAAGCCCCATGCCTTTAACAGAGATAGAAAACATGGAGGTGGAAAGGGAGGAGAGACAGGTCAAGGCAGAGTCTTCCCTTGGGAGGAGACTGGGCCCTGGCACGGGCCATTTCCTGCAATGCTCTTCCCTTTTGTCTGCCCACTGGCAGATCCTCATCCATGTTCTTGACTGCCTCCTCAGAAAAGCCACTTTGACCCCTCTAAATATTTCAGGTTGAACCCCCTACAAATCATCTACCAACACACCCTCTCCATTTCCTCTCAACTCTCCTGATTGTCTCTGTGTAGGTCTTTTCTCTCTCTCTCTCTCTTTTGAGACAGAGTCTTACTTTGTCATCCTCAGTAGAGCACTCTGGTGTCATAGCTCACAGCAACCTCAAACTCTTGGGCTCAAGCGATTCTGTAGCCTCAGCCTCCCAAGTAGCTGGGACTATAGGCACCCACAACAAAATCTGGCTATTTTTAGTAGAGAGAGTCTTGCACTGGCTCAGGCTGGTCTCAAACTCTTGAGCTCAGGCAATCCACCCGCCTCGGCCTCCCAGAGTACTAGAATTACAGGCGTGAACCTTTGTGTAGCTCTTGGTTTGTACTTTGTTTATAATGTGTCTTCCTTGCTAGATTGGAAGTTCTGTGAAGGCAGGGATTTTGCTTATTTTATTGACCACGTACACCTGGCAGGCTCACTGGCACACAGTAGGTGCTCACTAAAGATAAGTTGAGTGAATACATGAATGTCTTGAATGCCATGGTAAAGAATTTGACTCTTAGCCTCCAGGGGATGGGAAACCATGGAAAGTTCTTAAGGAAGGCAGCGTTAGGATTCAGCTCGTGTAGAAAGCTGGTCCTGGTGGCTGAGTGGAAGGACTGGGGAGGGAAGGCAGACAACTAGAGGAGGGGAAATTGAGGAGCCACTGGGGGAGACAAAGACACAGCACCTGGGGCTGGTCCTGGAAGCCCCCCTGCCTGTGAGGCTCTGAGCCCCTCCCAGTCCTTCCCCAGCCCCCTGCCAGGCCTGTTGTTTCTGAGCCCAGTGGCAGGGCGGTGGGAAGAGCAGGGCTGGCAAAGCTGACACTCACTAATCACGGCCCTCACCCCAGAGCCGCACTGACTGTCTGGTCTCCATGGAGACACGGCAACCTCCGGCCACTTGTTAATGGCAGCTCAACAAGGCTGCGGCAACAGGGATGGGCCTGACCAGCATGCCCAGCTCTGCACCACCCGTCTCAGGCTGGGCCTCTGCAGCAAACCACAAGGGTGCCTGAGTCGGGGGACAGGCCTGGAGGTCTGGTGGCTGGGAGGTTTACCCAACCCCTCCGGGGCCCCGCCTCCCCTGGCACTGCCAAGCAGTGAGAGGGCAGAGGCAGCCTCTGCCTGGGCTGACTCCTCCGCAGGGCTGCTGGGAAGCTGAGCTCATGCAGGTCACCCAGGCAAGGCCAAAGGGCTGGAGGGGGATGGTGGAGAGTCCAGAGGAGACCTGCCCGCATCCCACACACTAGCAGAAAGGAGGGGGGTGAGCTCTGTCTGCCCTGACAACCCTCTCTGCTCTGCTAGCCTGAGGCAGGGGCCCAATTGGGAACCATCTGTCCAGAACCTCTTCTTAGTGCACTGTCACTACATCTGAAATGCCACCATTAGCAATTCACTCCTTTGGGAGGCAGCGTGGCATAGCACAAAAAAACACTGGCTTTGCAGTCGCACAGGCCTGGGTATAAGGCCTGGCTCTGTCTCTGCGTCTGAGGGCTGCCTTCCCCATCTGTAAAATGGGGATCATAATTGCACATATGGCCTTACTGACTTTTCCCAGAAACCTGATCTCAATACCTGTAGTGCCTTCTCCAGAGGCCTTTCTTCACCCCCACAGACCAGGTGCATGCCTCCTCCACAGTCCCAAGGATGAATCCCATAGTGTACTCCACCCTCCGACAACTGTCTGTCCCACCTTTGTCCTTCCTACAGATAGCCTTTTGGAGCTGGGCAGAGTAAGCATCAGGAGAGGATGGAAAGAGGTGGGTGGCAGGCTACCCTGTGTCTTTCGTCTTCCTTTGTCCTCCTTAGTATCCTGCACCATGGGGCACAGAGCCCCTGGAGCACTGGCTGAAGTGTCTCTTACCTCTTCTACTTCATACTTCTGTTGGTCCATCTATCTGTCCAACTATCCATATTGCAAATGCTCCCCAAGGGCCCCCTTATGTGAAGCCTCCCAGAGGATGCAGATACTACTCCAGCCAACAGGTGAGACAGGGGCTAGATTTCTGGGATCCAGATACCTTTGGCATACTCCTGGCTGGCGGGGGATCTTGGCACACAGCTGCCTCCCCCACCATGTTTTTCCTTGGTCATTCCCTGGTGAGCACTGCAAGCTGAGAGGGCCCTTGGAAATCATTTTGTCCAGTCCCCAACAGCCAGCCAGATGAAGAAACTGAGGCCCAGAGCAGCCCCAGAGCCCATAGCAGCTCCATTTTTGAGCTGACAATGTACCAATTATATGAGCCTGTTTGGGAGGTGGCTTTTGGCTCTCTCAGCCCTGCTGACAGCTGTGTTCCCAGTGGCAGCTGGAATGCTGGTGGGAGGCCTGTCTGGCCTTTGTACCCTGACTCCCCAGGGCAGAACCAGGTGGCTCTGGTGGGGCCCAGTGCTCAGAGGTGGGGTGAGGGACAACTGTGAGGGGGCAGTCAGGGCATGGGATGCCTGGAAGGTAAGGGAGGCAGCGTTGTTTCAGAGACTAAGTCAGAAGCCCTGAGCTGCTATCCCCGCTCTGCCACTCACTGGGTAAACTTGGGTACATCATTTGACTTCTCTGAACCTTAGTTTTCTTATCTGTAAAATGATGCTACCTTCTTGGAATGAAAACATTTTGTCGATGGTTAGCTGCACAGAGGTGAGGCATTTTTATTGTTGGGCTGAAAGGCAAGGACTCAGAGGGGAAGTGACTAGCCCAAGGCCACAGAATGAGTTCTCTGCACTGAATTAGATACAAGATTTGGACCTGGAAGAAGTGTTCAGTCCATACTGTTCACTTCCTGAAGGAGGAAACAGGACCACAGAGGGGAACAAGTTGTCCAAGGTCACCCTGTGTGTCTGGGGCCAATGTGGGCCCAGAGCCCAGGCTGTGCATAAGGTCCCCCTGCCCAGCTGCCTCTCTTGTTCATCCAGCCCCCTTGGTTTTGTCTCCCCCAGTGAGTGGGCGCAGAACGGGCCCAGCTTCCTTCCTGCCTCCCTGCCCGCCGTCTGCCACGTTGGCAGCCGCCTGCAGCCTTCTCGCCCCTGCTGCTGCTGCTGCTGCTGATGCGGCATCAGCCGAGACCAACTCGCCGAGAGATTGCCCAGAGCAGCCAGGGCTGCCGGAGCTGGGGCTGGGCTGGCTGACTCTGCCAGACGGGAGGGAGTGAGCCAGAGAGGGAACACGGGCTGAGCCAGCCCCCAGCCTTCCCAGCTCTTTCCTACCCTCACAAGCCAAGGGAGGGAGATAAGAGGCTGGGTTGGGGGCCAGGGGGCTGGAATGTCTGAGAGTGAGATTCAGATGGCTGGGTCTGTTCATGGAGTGTGCACACATATGTGTGTGTATGGAAGAGCATGTTGGGGCGATTTGTGAGTCTGTGCACCTGTGAGACTAGGTGTATGAGTGTGCTGACACAGGAGCCCCGTGTGTTTGTGTAAGTTGTGTGTGTCTAAAGTTTGAACACAGGCCTAGGTACAAAAATATGCTGGGTCTAGTTGTGTATGCATAAGAAGCTGCCGTGCACCAGGTCAGTGACAAGAAATCCATGTATGCGCAAAAGGGTCAGGAAGTGGGCCGGAGTTTATATATGTCATGTCTGCTGGGCATGTTTGGGGATACCGTGCATTTGTTATAATATACAAGAGCTTAACAACGTACCTGGGTTTGAGCTTGTACAGACAAGGGACTGTGCACAAGGGACTGTGATTGTGAGTGCATAAGAGAATACTGTGTGCAATTGTGATTGTGTGTGTGTCTCCCTGGCCAAGAAGTCACCCTATAATGGTGTGGGCTAGTCCAAATGTCCAGGGGGTAGGCATGGGGTGTCTGTGTGCCCAAGGGACTTTGTAAGTGTGATTATCGATAGGGGTCAAGGAACACTGCGAGTGACTGTATAGGTGTGGTTGTGTGGACAAGGGAACAGGCAGCAAGGTATTGTGCTCCTGTGGCTGCACTGATGCAGGGTGGCAGAGGCGGTGGTGGGGATGGTGATGGTGCAGTGCAGGGAGACGCTGTGCTACAGGTTTGCGCTTGTTTTTCTATACGGCAAGGCCCTGCGTGTGACTGTGTTTGTGCGTGTCTGTGAGCTCTGTGTGCTGGAAGCTGTGCATGCTTCCGAGTCTGTAGTCTGTGGTGAGCTGAGTGTAGGAGGGGGAGGGAGGACATGGCTGTGTTTGTACTTGTCTGTGAGCCCGGGGTCAGATGCGCTCCATGTGCTACCTCCTGTGTGCACAGGTGGCCGCTGTGTCCAACCGTGTCTTTGTGTGTTTCGGGTCGCCTGAATGTGCACAGGCGGAGGACGTGGAGGGGGGATTTGAGTGCGTGCCTGTGCAGGCCCCTTTAACGTGGCAAGTCTAAGAAATGTCGGCCTTCTTGGCAGCAAATCTGGGCTTGGTTCCACTGGGGGTGTCTGCAGAGAGGGGCTCTTAGAAGGGACGTGCTTGAGTGAGAGAGACAGGAAGGGAAGGGGGGGCAGCCCCAGCTTGGGGTTTCCAGGAGGGAAAGCCAGACATTGGAACTTGTCAATGCTACCTCCTTCCCTGCCCCCATCTTCCCACTGCTGCCTCCCCTCCTGGCGCCTGAAGGCTGCTGGCAGGCAGACAGACAGACAGACAGTGCACACATAGACGGGCTCATAGCACAGGGCCAAAACCTGAGCCCCTAAATACACAAGCCTGGACACTGAGGTCCAGAAAGGGCAAGGGAAGTGGCTGAGTCTTGGAGGAGCACATGTGTTTATATGTATTGGGGGCAGGGGGTGCTGTTGGCCTCTGGTGCTTCAACTCAGAGCCCAGGCCTGGGAGGAGAGGAGGCTGCTGGGAGAACCTCTGGGGAAGGGGCTTTTATGGCTCTAACCAGGCTCCCAAGGCGCTCAGCTCCTCTCCCTATTTATTCAACTGCTGCAGTCCCATTGTCTCAGAAATCACCTACTGCAACTCCCTGTTTGTGCAGAGGCAGAAAAGGCCCAGAGAGGGGCAGCAACTGACCCAAGGTTACACAGGACTGGAACCCAGGGATTCTCCCAGCTGTGTCTGCTTGCATGTTGGCCCATGGGCCATTTAGTGCTATCTTTCCCTTGGCCCATTTAGCTTTCTCCCTCTCAGGTCTTCAGGATATGACAATGACCTCTTTTTTGTCTCAAGTGATATGTCTGTCTACTCATTAGTCCATTTGTTTGTCACAGGGTTTCAATACCCTCTCTAGCAGAACCTGGGAAGAGAAGAGGAGAGCTTAATTTTTGACCAAGAGCTACTGGCAAGGATGGGGTGATAGAGAAACAAAAAGAAAGGAATTCTAGAGGAGAGAAAGGATGAGAGGAGAGCAAAGGGAAGGGAGCTGGGGGCAGATCTGAAAAGCATAGACTTTCCTTTGCCTCTCCCTTCAGCTTGGGCCCCAGGGCAAGCCCTGAGCTCAGAGAGAGTCCTGCCTCTTGGGGACTTGGGTTAGGGACCTCAGGGCTTCTTCAGGGCCTGGGCTCAACTCCCAGACCCTGGGGGCAGAAGGGTTGGAATCTTAGGGCCAGCATTCTGAGTGTACGTGTAGGGTGCGGTGACCACACTTCCCTCATGAGGAAAGAAGGTAGGGGGCTGTGGGTGGGCAGAGTTGGCCCGAACTAGGGTGTATGTTGGTTTAGAGTGTGTGGCCTCTTTGCAGCATGGTTGCTGGGTATGTATGTGAAGTTGCATGTTAGGACTCTGTGTGTGTGAACATGTGACAAACAGGCTGGGACTTCAGTAGGGGAAGGAAGGAGGACAGCAGGCATGTGTGTCTGTGATAGGCAGGGAATGGTTGTGTGTGTGTGTGAGTTGTGTGAACTTGCACTTCCATGCTCTCGTGGAGGGTGTATCCTATATAGGTAGGTAAATTGTATAGCTATGTACAAACACATGTGTGTATGGGTGGGGTCTGGCTTTACGTGTATCATGCGTCTGTATCGCATGAGTATTTTCATGTGAAGCGTGTAACTGCATATGTGTGTAGCTGTGTACACATATGTCTATGATTGTTTTGAGGAACATGTGTGGATTTTCCTGTATGAATCTTGACTGTGGGTTGTGTGTGCAGTTGTATTTGTGGAGCAATGAATGGTAGGAAGTTGTTCACATATGTGGTTGTATATTTTGTTTTTTTGTTTTTTTTCTTGAGACAGAGCCTCAAGCTGTCCCCCTGGGTAGAGTGCTGTGGCATTGCAGCTCACAGCAACCTCCAACGCCTCAAGTGAGTCTCCTGCCTCCGCCTCCCAAGTAGCTGGGACCACAGGCGCCTGCCACAACGCCCGGCTATTTTTTGGTTACAGCCATCATTGTTGCTTGGCGGGCCCGGGCTGGATTCGAACCCGCCACCTTAGGTGTATGTGGCTGGCGCCTTAGCCACTTGAGCCACAGGCGCTGAGCCTGTTTTGTTTTGTTTTTGAAACAGAGTCTCATTTTGTCACCCTTGGTAGAGTACTGTGGTGTCATAATTCACAGAAACCTCAAACCCCTGGGCTCAAGTGATCCCCTTGCCTCAGCCTCTCAAGAGCTGGAACTACCGGCACCCGTCACAACCCCTGGCTGTTTTTTTAGAGATAGGGTCTTGCTCTTGCTCAGGCTGATCTTGAACTACTGAGCTCAAGCAATCCACCAGCCTGGGCCTCCCAGGGTTGTATGTTTTGGTGGGTTAGTTTATATAGTATATGTGGTTTTTGAAGAAATCCTTTATTTTCTGCACCTTTTCAAACTTCCCCCATCAGAATGTAAAGTATGAGGCTGAAATTTTTATCTGTTTTGTTCACAGTATCCCCACTGTCTAAAATAGTGCCCAACGCATGGTAGGCACTGGATACATATTTCTTGAATGAATAGTGAACAAGTATGTTACAGATATGAATGGAGGAGTGCCTGGGTATGTGAATGGATATATATTTTGTGTGTCCGGGGTGTGAGGTTTCTGA
>NW_003852551.1:3638173-3642573 GCF_000181295.1 Otolemur garnettii
GTGTGCCTAGGTGTGTGACTGAGTGTGCCTGTGTGTGAAGCTGTGCCAGGTTGTGAGCATTGCAAGTGTTGGGGGACACAGTTGTGTGCGTGCACAGTTGTGTGTGCATGTGCATGGGGGTGGGAAGGCGCTGTCGGCTTCTCCCAGCCTTCAGCACTCACTCAGCTTCACCCCAGGTCGCCTGCTGCGAAATGTCAGTGGCAGAGAAGCTAAAAATATCTGCTCTCCTCCTTCTGCTCACTGCTTGGGCTGATGGGACTGTGGGGCCCCAGCAGGCCCCTTGGGCCCTGGGGGGAGGAGGAACTGCTGGATGAGGGGGTTAGGGGGAGGGAGGCCTCCTCAGCACACACCCTCCCCTCTTTCCTCTTCAGCTCCAAAGCCAGGCTCCAGGCTCACCTCTTTCAGGAAGCCCTCAAGAATCCTCTATGAGGCAGCACCCATAGCTCAGTCAGTAGGGCATCAGCCACATACACCGAGGCTGGCAGGTTTGAACCCGGCCTGGGCCAGCTAAAACAACAATGACAACTGCAAAAAATATATAGCTGGGTGTTGTGGTGGGCACCTGTAGTCCCAGCTACTTGGGAGGCTGAGGCTAGAGAATTGCTTAAGCCTAAGAGTTTGAGGTTGCTGTGAGCTGTCATGCCATGGCACTCTACCCAGGGTGACAACTTGAGACTTTGCCCCCCCAAAAAAGAAAGAATCCCCCTATGAGCTGCCACATGCTAGTGTGTGTGTGTGTGTGTGTGTGTGTGTGTATACATGTGGACCTGTGTCTGTCTGTGGTATCCAGAGCAGCCCAGGAGGGAGATATAGCCTCCATCAGACTGGGGCTCCTTGGGGCAGAACTGTGACTCTTCTGCCAGTCCAGGGCCTCCAGAGGACAGTGGTGGGTCTCATCCTTTAGTGAGGGATGGGGGGAGAGCTCTCAGGGAAAGAGCTGGTGCTGTCTCTTCCCTAAGGCTGAGGGTTAGGGGTCCAGCCCAGACTATACATGGGTTTATCTAGCCCTGGTCCTGGGGCCTCTAGGCCCTTTAACCTGAGGGCAGATCTGCTGTTACTCAGAGCTTGTGGGCAGGGAAGAGTCTCAGCTCTGCTTATACCACACCCTAGGCTGGCACGGGTTTGTGCTATTGGTACTTGTGTGGGTGCAGGTGGGACATGTCAGGGCCCGTGGTCCTTTGGGTACCTGTGCCTTTTCACATGTTGGGCTTCTGGGTGTGTTTTTGCCTACATCAATGGTGTCAGCAAATGCCTGTCTTGGGCACTGTGGTCAATCAATACAAGTTTTGTAGGCTGAGGTGGGAGTTGTAGGCTCCTTGAATCTAGGAGTTCAAGTTGAGCCTAGACAACACAGTGAGACTTTGTCTCTTAAAAAAAATTGCTGGCAGTGCCCATAGGGTAGGGTGTCGGCCACATGCATCAGGGCTGGTGGTTCAAACCTAGCCCTGGCCTGCTGAAAACAAAAAAATAGCCAGGCTTTGTGGTGGGCGCCGTAGTCCCAGCTACTTGGGAGGCTGAGGCAAAAGAATCACTTAAGCCCAAGAGTTTGAGGTTGCATGAGCTGTGACGACACGGCACTCTACTGAGGGCAACCAAGTGAGACTCGGTCTCAATTTAAAAAAAATTGCTCCATTATGTGTTTCTGTGTTCTTGTATGTGCATGTGGGTTTCTGAGTTTCTGCTTTCGTTATGCAGGCCTGCAAACACTAGCAGGTATGAACTACAGTGATGCGGGTATTACTAGTGTTAACAAATGAGGTTTTTGTGTGCTTTCTGTGAGACAGTCAGTACCTGTTTGTCCTTGGTATCAAGATGTCTGTAGGTGTATCTGTGTGATGGTGTTTCCAACCCTTTGATTGCTGTGTTTCTGTGTGTTCATCTGTTTGCCTGGATATCATTATGTCTATGGGCATCTATGTCCCTGTGTTGTGTCTATGTCAGTTTCATTTTGTAGGTCTGTATGTCCCTGTGTCTGTTTGTGTTCTCTGTGTGGGTTGTAATCTGTACCCCCCCCTTTTCTTAGTCTTACACCATTTCTGTTGAAGGCCTCAGGCACTGTGTGGTGTGTGTGTGTGTGTGTGTGTATGCACCAACTTTCCCCAGCCCCAAAGCCTCCAGCCCTGAGATCTGCTCTCTCTCCCACTCTTCCTCTGTTGGACTGGAGGTGGGAGCTGAAGCAAAGAGGGCAGGCAGGCACAGAGCCCACGACAGCCGGGGGCCGGGGCCAGGCTGCCACGAGGGCCCTGCCTCAGCTTTCCTCCAAGCAAGCGCTAAGCCAGAGCCTCGGTTACATGTAAACACCAGCTGTGTCAAGACTGCGCAGCTTCTTCTAGGTCAACAGACAGCTGTGGGGTTGCTAGGCAACCGCCTGGCTCCCCCCAGTAGGCCCCCTCCCACTGCCTCTACCTGCAAGTCCTCTGCTGGCTCCCCCCACCCCAGGATGGGCCTCACCCTCCACGCCAATTAGCGCAGCAGGGCGAGAGGGTAGGGGTCAGGGCAGCTCTGGGACTGGAATCAGGTACGAAGAGGTGTTAACTCTTCATGTGCCGCCAGTCCTCAGCTATTTCACACTTCTCCCTCCACCACTCAGATTAGGGCCAAACTGGAGTGATGAAGCGCAGGTCCTGAGAGACTGGGGACCACGGAGCTATGGCCGCAACTCCCTCCGCCCTCGGGGGTCAAACCAGGACTGGAGAGATGTTGGAAGCAGATGGAGAAAGGATTGGTCAAGTCTTCTCCCCTCCCCAGCCAAGCATGAGGAAAGCAGCCTGGCGGGCGCTGTGGCAGCGGAGGGTTAAATTCCCCCCTTAATTTCACCCTGTCCCGCCCCCTTCAGGATGGCCACCCTATTTCCAAGGCAGCACCTGCGCTCCCAGCTGCGATGCCCGCTTGTTGCCTGAGCCCAGGCCAGGCAGCCCCCGCAGCGCCCTGGCCTGTCCCTGTGCCCTCCACCCCCGCCTGGGCCTTCTCTGGGGTCGAAATGAGTCAGAGCCCCAGGCCTCGGACCCTCTGTGTGAAGTGCGTGGACCGAGGCCGCGGGCCGGGTTGACCGCCAGACCTGGAGGAAGGAGTTGGAGGAGGGAGCCTGGCTGGCAAGGGGGCAGCGTGGGGGCAGTGCCCGTGGCCACCCCATTAGTATGCGGCCGCGCTCTGCGCGCCATGGCAACAGCTCCCTGCGCGCCGCGCCGCGCCAGCCCGGCAGCCCCGGGCGCAGCGCGCACCTCTCCTCCCACAGGTGGTGGCGCGCACCGACACGCACGCTGGGCCCGGGGCGCCTAGGGGAGCGCCGGGGGCGCCAGGTGCGCTGGGCCGCCCTGCCCCCATCCAGCCACCTATGGGCGGGACCACAGGTGCTCCAGAGCGAGTCCCGAGGGAGGAGGGAGGGGTGTGTACCGGAGGATATTCTTCTGCCAGTGCCAGGGCGTGTCCCTCAGTGGGTCCTTCAGTATGCTTGTTGTGCCTCCATGTCTGTCTCTCACTGTCCTGCAGGATATGTGCCTGTCTGCTCAGTTGCTTCCTTATCCCTGAATATATATGGCTCTGTATGATTGCCAGGGTTTAACTAAGTGTACCTGTGTTCCAGTGTATGATTGTGTCCGTGTGTCTCTATGTGCCTGAAAGTGTGTGTATGTTTGCATCTGTGTGCACGTTGGTGGCTCTGGGTTTTCCTCTGGAGGGATGCCCTGGATGTGCCTGTGACTATATCCATGTGTGCCTGGGTATTTGTGTGTGCGCCTTTGTATCTGAGCATATGTCTATGTGTGTGATCCGTTGATATCTGCATGTGACCCTTCTGTGTCTGGCATCGTGTGTTTCTGGGTGTTGCTGGGTGTTGAATTTTGTACCTGTGTATAGGTTTCTGTGATTGTCCTCAGGAAAACATCCCTTCATGAACGTCATTGTGTGTTCCTGTGAGTGTCCTGTGTCTCCTAGAGTGTAGCTGTGTGTCCAGGGGCTGCTGGCTCTTTGCCCTCCTCGGCTTCACTCCCTGCTGCCTGAGTGAGCCGACACCTGCTCCCTGAGCACTGGGCCCCCTCCCCCAACCTGGCAAGGACAGAGAAGGACACCAAGACAGAGGCAGACATAGAGGAAGAGACAGAGACATGGAGGGAGATACAGAGCCAAGTAGGCTGGAGAGGTGGCTATCCAGAGTCATGTGATCAGCCTCAAAGCCTGAGACCCAGAAGAGAGAAACAGAGATGCCAAGTTCCGGACATTAGAGAGAGGGAGACTCAGTCATACCAAGACCCAGAGCACCAAGTCCGGAACTGCTGAAACAGAACAGAGATCAAGGATGTGGCTCCCCAGCCTCCCTTCCTCTCTCTCTCCCTCCCACTCTAGAGTTTCCAGCCCCAGCTGTGCCTCCCCCACCTCCCCAAAGCACAGTTCTCCTGGCCCTG
>NW_003852551.1:3645251-3647401 GCF_000181295.1 Otolemur garnettii
CAAAAACCTGTTATGAGGCCAGGTGTGGTAGCTCACACTTGTAATTTTAGTACTTTGGGGGGCTGAGGTGGGAGGATCATTTGAGCTGGACCAGCCTGAGCAATAGCAAAATCCCATCGCTATCAAAAAAATAAAAAAATAAAAAATAAAATTAGCTGGTATGGTCCCAGCTACTTGGGAGGCTTAGGCAGGAAGAACACTTGAACCCAAGAGTTTGAGGCTGCAGTGAGCTGTGATGATGCCATTGCACTCTAGTTTGGGCAACAGAGCAAGACCTTGTCTTGAAAACAAAACAAAAGAAAAAAAATCCAACAAAAACTGTTATGAAAAAACAAGGGCTTGGCGCCTGGGCCAGCCTACTTCTGCTAGTAATCTTACACAAGTCACTCACTCCATGTTGTAAACCTGTATTCTCATCTATAAATGAAATGAGTATCTTTGTGTACCTCAAGGATCATTTTGAAGTATAAACACCTCAGGGAAGTATTTAATAAATGGTAGTACAAACTAAGTATCTAGTTTGCCTCTATATTCTGGGATCTCAGAGGTGCAGGGCACAGATTTTCGATCCCAAAGGCCCTGGCAGATCTCCTGAGTCTGGTCTCCAAAATATTCCTCAACCCTTGCTAAGCAGCAGACCCCAGATTGGGGTCTGGAGTCCCCTGCCCTTCCTGAGCTCCCATTCTCTTGCCTCCCGCTCCCTGCTCCTCTCATGAAGCTCCTATTCTCATCAAGACTTCCGTACATTCTCTGGATTCCCATCTCCCTCCATGTTTTCTCTTTGCAGTGAATCCCCATCCTTCCTTCATGTTAAGCAGCCTCCATTAACTCCCTTTCCTACCCAACTCCCTGAGCCCAGGGCCCCACAACCCTTCACTGCCCTTCCTCCTATTAGGACTATCCCATGTTGAGCTCTACTCTCTCCTCCCCTCACTGAAGCCTCCTCTAGGCCATTGGCCCAAGTTCCCAGGCCCCACCCTGATTCCCTGCAGTGAGCACACCACCCAGTCTGCCCCACCTGGACAGCCTCCCCCTGTCTCTTCTGCTTCCTCAGCAGCTGCTGAACATGCTCATTTTCTCCCCACAGGCCATTCTTAAGGTTGAAAGCTGGCTTCTCTTGGGTTGGCCTAACCCAGCCTCACCCACTGGTTTCTCCAATGCCACCCACCCCTCCAACCAGCCTCCACCCTACCCCAGAGTGACCATGCCAAAGCCCTCTCCCATCCCTAAACACATACGAGTCTGTTCCAAATAGACCCAACTGTGTGTGGTTTCTACCATTTGCCATTCTCTCACTCCTCTGGGCCGTTGCACATGCTTGTTCCTCCTCCAAGAACTAACTCCCTCACTTTTCTGCCCAGCACTCTAGCCATGGCTCTTTCAAAGGTTTCTCCTCTAGGAAAACCCCCTCCCTGGCCCTGGGGGGGGGTGTCCTAATGCTTCCTGTCCTTACTTGGAGCTCCATACTGGACTGTCGGCTTGACTGTGTTGATGTCTTCCTCCTCAGCAGACAGGAAGGGGAGGATGATGTTATCATCTCAGTAATGGGGACACAAGGAGGGGACTTGATCAGTGGATGAGTCTCCAGCACAGAGGCTGCAGTTTTAGGACATTGTAACCTGAGTCCTGCTGCCTCTTCTTCCAGACAGAGCTGCCCAGAAGGTAGGAGTGTGTTTCTACCTCAGACAAAGGGTTCCTCGGACTCTCTAAATCCTGGTCTTGCTGGTTTGGTCACGGAGGGTAGGTCACGGAGGGCAGGCCACGTTGAGCCATCTTTTGGTGTCTCCCTGAGCTTCGCTGAGGATGAACATGGAGAAGCTTGCTCAGCAGAGCTTTACTGTATGATAGGTCTATGGGAACAACTGCTTCCTAAAGACCGGGGAGGCCAGAGTGGGCAGTATTTGGGTGAGGGCAGCCAAGAGCTCCCCAAAGTCAGAGATGGGAAATAGCTCTGCTCTTCTAGGTGCACAGAAATGGACAAACGGGTTAGGAGTTTTCCTTTCAAAATTTGCCAAAGCTGGGAGGAAATACAGACCCAGCACTTTAGAGTTCAAGGTAGAAAGAAAAAGAAGGGCAAAGAAACATTGGGGTTGGCCAGGCGTGGTGGTTCACACCTATAATCCTAGCACTCTGGGAGACCAAGGTGAGAG
>NW_003852551.1:3648315-3651506 GCF_000181295.1 Otolemur garnettii
GACCTGGGACACAATGGAAGTTCCTCAGGGAGAAGAAACTCAGGATTTGGGGACATAAAAAAGGGCCTGGACAGAGGGACAACTTGGGACTTGGGATAGAATAGGGGGGGTCTCAGAGTCAGGGACACCCATGATCTAGGGCAAAGGGAAGGTCCAAGAGGCAGAATCGCTGGATCTGGGACAGAATGCATGGACCAGGGACCAGAAAGTCTTTAGGAGCAGAGTGGGGAGCTCAGCAGAGGCAGGGGAGGCCCACAGCCTGGGAGAGAAAGGGGGTGTGTGTCCCAGATCTCAGGCAGGAGGGAGAACTCGCTGGTAGGGAATGTATGTATGTATTTCAACTCCTTTGAGGAACCAGTGGCTGGCGTCAAAACCCAGCCATGTCTTTCCCATTCCATCCACCCTCCTCATTCTTCCCCTTTCACAAGACACAAGTTGGTTTGTTTTTTTTTTTTTTTTTTTTGCTTTTTTTCATTTCTTTTTAATACAAACTTGGATCTTTGGGTGTGTCCTGCCAACAGAAAACAACAACAACAACAACAGAAGAGAAAACCCAAAAGAGTGAAAAATAAGAAAGAAAGAAAGAAAAAAAAAAAAAAGCTCCCGCAAGAGGTTCTTCTCCCTCCCCCCCACCATGCGAATTTGCACACCACGGGACCACAGCAGGTTTACAGAATGCAATATACAATCCACGATTTATAATAAAACAGTATATACAATAAATAGGATATTGTTCATTTTTGTCAAACGACCTGTAGATAAATTTCTCAGTGCATACTTGCAGGGGCTCTGGACACCTCGGGGCCCCGCTCGCAACCTCTTGCACACGCTCGCTCTCTCGCTCTCTCTCTCTTTTTTTTTTTTGTCTTTTTCTAAAACTGTGTTTTGTTTTTAAGTTTTGTACATTTTTAAAAAGTATTTACAATTGCTGGTTTTGTGCAGAAAGGGCTCACCTTCGGCTTCTGCGTGGAGGAGATGGGCAGGGAGGGGTGGGGGGAAATGGGGCTGTGGGGGGTGCAGGGTGGGAGGCAGAGGGGCAGGCGCTCCTGCCAGAGGACGATGTGGACGCGGGGAGGGGTCTTGGCGTTGGTTTTCTGAAAGCTGCAAAGAAACACAAGAAAAGAGGAAGAGTTTAGCAGCATGAACCGACCCTGAGAGCTCCGAGATCAGGGAGTCAGGAGGAAGATCCCCACTGCATTATTCCTTCTCCCAGAAAACTTGGACTGTGGAACTGCTTCTGCCCCTCTCTTAGGCTCAGTTCCCCCATCTGTAAAACAGGCATGTTCAAGCCCCACACCAACAGGTGGAGGAGGCACTGGGTGAGGAGTCAGGGGTCCAGGCAGTGAGATTTAAGAGTTTGGGCTCTGGAGTCAGACGCAGCTGAGTTCAAATAACACCACTTACTAGCTCTATGACCTTGGGCAAGTTGTTGAACTACTGTGAGCCTCAGTTTACTCATCTGTACAAAGGGGATAACAGAACTTCCTCACAGTTTTGCTGGAAGAATTCAGCAGTTTAAGGCAGATGAAGCCTGATACATAAATGCACAATAAATGATTCTAAATACAGTTTGTTATTATTTTTCTGGGGCCAGTTGAGCTCTCCAAACCTGGTTCTTCATGTACAATGAGTTTAATATTCCTCCAACCTAAGCTGTTCTGAAGGATGACATAATGAGGAAGACAGGGCATGAACAGGTGTGAACTACTACTTTCATTTCTTCTAAGCCCAGCTCTCTTCCCAGTCCCCACCAATGCCATTCTGTTCTTCAGAACAGATGAAGAACCAGAAAAACTGCCTGACATGCCATCTACGTTTGGCCGAACTCTGCCTTCCTGAAGCTCAGACTCCCAAGTCCCCAGTCCTTATAATTACCAGACTTTTTTTTTTTTTGTAGAGACAGAGCCTCACTTTATCGTCCTTGGTAGAGTGCCGTGGTGTCACACAGCTCAAAGAAACCTCTAGCTCTAGGGCTAAGGCAATTCTCTTGCCTCAGCCTCCCGAGTAGCTGGGACTACTGCCGCCTGCCACAACACCCGGCTATTTTTTTGTTGCAGCCAGGGCCGGGTTTGAACCTGCCACTTTTGGTATATGGGGCCGGTGCCCTACCCATTGAGCCACAGGCACCACACTAACTGCCAGACTCTTAACGCTGGAGATACCTCCTTTTCCTAGATACCCTTAATTTTGTTTGTGTGGTACCTGACTTCCCTATCCAGGCCCTCATCTTGGCTAGACCATTTAGCTTCCCAGCTGTGCTGGGGTGAACAAGAAAGTGCCCAGAGGACAGGGCTGGGCTTGATCACTTCCAAGACCTTCAGCCATTGTCCGTTTGGAGTTCTGCTGTCTTCCTCTCAGAGCACAGAGATGCACATCCCCCACACTGTGTGTGATTAGGGTTGGGTGTGCTAAAACTGCCTAAGACTCTTCAACAAGCCCATCCAGCCTCCCCCACTCAGACATGAACCAGGCGGTGACAGAAAGCCTCTCCTCTCTTGTACTTTCTTGGCTTTCCTTTCCAACAGGACCACATTTAAATTCTGCTCAGCCTTGGCTGCTGTCTGCTGGGCAGTCAGCCCTGGGGACGACTTTTGTCCTGAGGTTGGACTTGCCAGGAGTCCCCTAAGGGACAGAAGAACCAGGTGGGCTCCTGCAAAGGCAGGGGCAGCACCCCATCCAGGTTTATCAGAGCAGGTGGCAAGCAGAGGCATGAGAGGGAGGGTAAGAGCTGCACCTTTGTTAAGCTGTCAGGTCTCCTGCAGTTGCAGAAAGGAGGGAACATTAGCCGTAGGGGTAAGCAGTGTACCTGGGAGGAGGACAGCAATGGGGGTGATAGGGAGAAAGCAGCTTTGGTGGCAGGGATTCAGGTGAAGATAAGAGGGGTGTTCATTGGAGACAGGACTGTGGTATCTGGGGTGACTGGTTGACCCAGGGGGTTGGGGCATCGAAGCAAAGGACAGCTTTTACTATGGTGGAAGAACAGTTGCCAAACTAAAGAACCTCTGCTGGGGTGACACATGAGGGGGAGGATTGAGATGATCTGCTCCAAACCACTTGGCAAGCTGATGGTGCTGAACCCCAGCCTTCCCTGTCTCTCCGAGGGCTCAGGGCAGGCTGGGAGCCTCTGCACAAATCCCTGCTGCCACCGCCCCCCCCCCCCCCCCCCCCCCCCCCACCAGCCCTTAGCCACT
>NW_003852551.1:3651526-3654854 GCF_000181295.1 Otolemur garnettii
GGCTACTCCTGCCAGAACCATCCCCGGTGCCTGCTTCCCTCCCCCCCCCCCCCCCCCCCACCAGCCCTTAGCCACTGCCAGTGACCCTCTCCAAGCCAGGTCTCCATGGTGATCTCAGCCCAGCAGGCTACTCCTGCCAGAACCATCCCCGGTGCCTGCGGCCAGGCAGCAGGAGGCTTTCTCACCCTCTGCTAAGCCGCCCATCGCCTCTCACCTTCCTCCTCCCACAGCCCTCCCCAGCTCTCAGGAGTAAGCCAGCCAGAGACTCTTTGGCAGAATCTGGGGGATGGGAGAGAGTAGGGAAGGGGGGCACATCAAAGCCTAGGGGTTCTTGCAGAAGGGGTGAAAAGGGAGAAGGGAAAAGGGAGACTGGAGGGGGTGAGAAGGGAGAACCATTATGGCTATGTACAGTCCTCCCTTTACTAGGTTCAACTCTCCACGAAACAGAACCAAACATTAATAGGCCAGGTGGCCTGGTGTGGGGCACTGGGGACAAAGCAGACACCAAGACAGATCTGGTCTCTGCCCTTAAGAGGCTCACAGAGCAGAGGGGGAAGCAAAGCAGACCCCAAACCAGGCAATTAATTACCATGCAAGGAGGTGGGGGCTGTGCCAAGGGAAGTCCTGGGGGGCACCTAACCTGGTCTTGGAGGAGGGACTATAGCTCTTCAGCTCACTATTGAGTAGCACCAGGCACATGCAGGGGTCAAGAACATGTGCAGAAGGAATGACAGTGTGATGACTGATCTAAGTCCTGTCAGCGTGTCAAGGTCCAGCTCGGGTCTTGCATACCTCCAGGACACCTCCTTAGACTACCCTACTACCACAGCTAGGGTGCCCTGGCCACCTCTGGGGCAGAGACCTATACGTGGCACCTCTGCTCCTCCAGTGCCAGCATGTACTTGGACCCCGGGACACCAACCACTGTTGATAAGACTTCACCTTTAAGTGCCTCGGTGACAAAAACTGCACAGCCTCACTGCAGAGTCCTCACGCTTCAGCAGTTTTACCATCTGAGGTGCCAGGGCATTAAGTGGTCTCTGCCTGTCAATGGGGGCTGGCGCTGGCAGCACCAAGGGACAGCCAAGCAGAGATTCAAAGTGCTGCAGGTCGTGTATAAATCAGGTTGTCCAGAGAGCTGCTCTCCCCAGAAAACGAGCACACATTTGTGCATCTATTTGAGCAACCAGCGAACGTTTATTCATACCCACTAACCGCCAGGGCATGAGTTAAGGTCTGACCTCTACTCTCCATTTTCTGCCCTCCAGAGGAGAGTCTCAATGTCAGATGAGGCAGTAAGAGCAGAAGGCAAAGAGAGAATATAAGATTTTGAAAGACTGATTTGCTGTGTGTGACCTAAAGCAAGAACCTTCTCTGGGCTTCAGTTTCTATTCTGCAAAATAAAGGGGTTGAACAGGTGCTGGGAGAGATCTTTAGGCACTGAGATGGTGCCCAAAAGACAAGGGGTCAGAGGCAAATCATAGCTGCCCAAAGGCTAATCCACCCTCCCAACATTTTTTTTTTTTTTTGAGACCGAGTCTTACTTTGTTGCCCTCGGTGGAGTGCCGTAGCATCAGAGCTCACAGCAACCTTAAACCCTTGGGCTTAAAGTGATTCTCTTGCCTCAGCTTCCCAAGTAGCTAGGACGATAGGCATCCACCACAATGCCTGGCTGTTTTTTGTTGTTGTTGTTGTTGTAGTTGTCACTGTTGTTTAGCAAGCTCGGGCCAGGTTTGAACCCACTGGCCCCAGCGTATGTGGCCAGTGCCCTAACCACTGAGCTACAGGCACCAAGCCACTCTCCCAACATTTTTAAGCAGTCTGGTCTGTGAGCCACTGGATGTGGAGAGGATCCTGCTTCCTGGGCACCCAGACTACACTTGACATGCAGAAATACCATCAAGTAGGGTGGACCTGTAGTTTCCTGAAGTATCAGTGAGGCTCGCAAGTGGGGATTGTGGGGGTGTTGATGTGTATGGCTCTCCCCCAATTCCAGAGAAATTTTTCAAAATCTGGGTTCACTACTGACCAGAGGCAGTCCTTAACTCTGGCCCTGTCAGGTACTCCCTCCTCAGGGCACTTCCTCTGTCTCCTCACTGCTGGGACTGAGGGGGTTCATATCCATGGTTATCCACCAGCTCTGGAGCCTCACATTACTTGCTTGCCTGGGGTGGAGGCTAGATTCACCCTCCATCCTTCTCACACATGCAGACACACAGTCTCCACTGTCTCCACCCTTGGGCTGGAGATGCCATGCTGAGCAAAGAACAAGAGCCATGGAGCTAGAGTAGGCGATTCCCGAGGGCCCTTCTTGGCTCTACCTTTCTGTGCGTCAGTGTCTGGGCGGCTCAGTCTTCAGGCGAGTCCCTTTCCCTCTCTGTAAACTGGGAGGGGCTGTCCTTGGAGAACTCCAAAAGCCCAGTTAGCCCTGAGAGTCTGAATTGACTTATATAAATACCCCATTCCTGCCCCACTTTTAGGAGCACTTCCCAATGACCTGGGTGAAAGTGTCCCATACCCACCCCAGTACTTAACTTTTCCTTTTAAGTCTCCCTATTCTACAAGCTTTTCTTCTACTCAAAACAAAAACAAAAAACCTAAACGGTCTGTGGCAGGATAAGACACTGGGGTGGAGGAGGGAAGGGTGGTGTGAAGAGACGAATAACTGGCCTAAAGGAGTTGATGGCATGGTGACAAGGACATTCCCAGGAAGGGCTGTCATGGAGGCATACAGGGCTAATATTAACTGGGCCTGGGAAAAATCCTGGAATGATTCTTGGGGGAGGTATATCTGAGTGAAAGACAAGAACTGACAGGTAGGAGAGGATGGTGGGTAGGAAAGGGCCATCCAGGGAACAGCGAAAGCACATGGCTCATTTAGGAAAGAGCCTCTTTGAAAGCTCCCTCCTGATTCGACCCCTTCTCAGGACTGGTAAGAGTGGTTTGGGCTGAAAAAGAGGCAGGATGCCAGGACAGAAGCTTCAGATGCCATGCTAGGAAGGTGGGACTTTATTTTGTAGGCAAGGAAGCTAGAGAGGGGAGGGATGCAATCAAAAGGCTTTAAGCAATGGAGTCACAGGAGCAGATGTGTTTTAATCAATTCCTCCAATAAATATTTTAGGGGCTTTAGATACTATGCATCTAAAAATGCTGAAAAGCAAGCACTCTGGCGGCCATAATGAGAGAAGGGGATTCGGATAACCCAGATGGCCGGGCCAGGGCTATAGCCCTTGAAGTCTCAAATTTGTCAAGACCCATTTCCACCTTCAGGAAGGTCCTGCTGCCTATCTTGCTCCAGTGGTCCCCGATCATCATTCCTTTTTTTTTT
>NW_003852551.1:3655426-3661314 GCF_000181295.1 Otolemur garnettii
CGCCCACCACAACGCCTGGCTATTTTTTTGGTTGCAGCCGTCATTGTTGTTTGGTGGGTCCGGGCTGGATTCGAACCAGCCACCTTAGGTGTACGTGGCTGGTGCCTTAGCCGGTTGAGCTACAGGCGCCGAGCCCCACCTGGAGGTTTCTAACCAACACCTGTGTAAAGGCGATAAGCCCCAAGAGTGCAGGGCAGTGCCTGTCTTAGTGAGGGGTACCCTCAGTGCTGGATGTAATGCCTGGCCTGAGCAGATCCCTAGTTCATCCCTAATTCTGTTGAACACAGAATTAGCTTGCTTTCTGTGAAACAAATACAGGGCACTATGGCAGCAAAGGTTATGTCGACAAAGATAGCAGATACACCAGGAGAAAAATCACAACATATTGGTCACGAGAAAATATTTTTCTGATTATTTGTAATGGGGGAAGAGAATTGATATGGATGACTGTGTGGACAGAGATCCTAGCTAACCCAGGTCATTTTTGAGTCTTGGTCTGGTTGTCCATGAGGCTTCTGGTCTCTTGGAATGGGCATATGACTTATCTTGTCTCTGGCAAAGAACTAGGTAGAATTATAAAGCCTCTTTCCAAGGCCCGAACCCACAGTAGAATACATGGTTCTTCCTAGGAGGGAAGCAGGTGAGGGAGGGCTGGTGGCTACCTGGTCCTGAATGAAAGTACGAGAGCAAAGGTCAGAAGTGTGTGACACAGAGATTGGGTTAGAGGCCCTAGAATTCAGTCTGTGGGGAGGTATTTATCCACCCATCACCAACCACTGATTACGTGCTTACTGTGTGTCAGAGACCGGACTAAGGGCTTCATGCATAATCTCATTTAATTCTCATGAGAGATGCAGAGAGGTGATGTGACTCATCAGGTGACATGACTCACAGGTCACTAAGCTGCTAAGGGATGGAACCAGGTTGTGGGCCTATGTGCATCCACAGGCAGGCTGCTAGCCAGTTCCAGAGCCCTGCTCTGGGATGTGGAGAGATGGGAGAGGAGAGTAAGGGCACGTTCATGGAGAGATTTACAGAAAACGAGAGCCAGAACGAGGGCTAGAACGAGGGCCTGGCCTGAACATGGCTGCAGGAGAGGTAAGAGATAGGTCTGGAGGGAGGATGGCCTCAGAGAGTAGGAAAGAATGTGCACCCAGAAGAGGCAGGGAAGGACCGGCTGAGCCTTAATGTGAAGCCTCTTACTCAGAGCCAAAGGCAATATCAAGTGACCTCTTGAGGTTTTGAGACTTTAAGAGACAAAGCCCAGAGCAGCCGGGAGCTGGCCCAGGCCCCGGGCATGCCTGCTGACCCCGGCTGGATGGTGGCCTTGGAAATTGCTTCCTGCTCTGGTTAGGCCCCAGCTGGTGTAACCTTACAGGACCTGTGACATTTCTGTTGGCCTCAGGTCAGGCCTAAAAGGATTAAGGAGAGGACAGGGACTCAAGATTCCTGAACACCTTGGAGGACTCCACCACCTCCAAGGATCTGGTAGGGCTGATCTTTAGCCCATGGGGCCCAATATGGAGCCAGTCTGTCTAGCTTAACTTTCCATCTAGAAGACCAGAGAAGGTGTTTGCCTGGGTATAAGGCCTACTCCTCCCCTTTTTTGGAGACAGAATCTCACTCTGTCACCCTGGGTAAAGTGCCACGGCATCATCATAGCTTACAGAAACCTCAAACTCTTGGGCTTAAACCATCCTCCTGTCCCAGCCTCCCAAGTAGCTGGGACTACAGCCACCTACCCCAACACCTAGGTAGTTTTTCTGTCGTTTAGTAGAGATGGGGTCTCACTCCTGCTCAGGCTGGTCTTGAACTCCTGAGCACAAGCAATCTACCTGCCTCAGCCTCCCAGAGTGCTAGGATTACAGGCAAGAGCCACAGTGCCCAGCTAACCTCCCCTTTCTTTTTCTTTCCTTTTTTTTTTTGAGACAGAGTCTCACCATGTTGCCCTCAGTAGAGTGCAGTGGCATCACAGCTCACTGCAACCTCCAGCTCCTGGGCTTAGGCGATTCTCTTGCCTCAGCCTCCCAAGTAGCTAGGACTACAGGCGCCCACCACAACTCCTGGCTATTTTTTTTTATTTCTGTGGAATAAGACACTGGGCCCAGTGTATGTGGCTGGCTCCCTAACCACTCAGCTATGGGTGCAGAGCCAACCTCCCCTTTCTTGATGAGTTCTTTTCTTTTCAGAAGTCGTCCCACACTTCTCACTGCCTCCTCTGAGCTTTCATCTTCTAATTCACATGGGGATGTGACCTGCCTTTGCCCACAGCTCCCTGTGCCTGGAATGCCCATCCCCCAGGCTCTGTGTGTCCAAATCTTGCCTATTCTTCAAGGTCGAGCTCCAGTGCAGCTTCTTCCTCAGAACCTCCAAATCCATTTAAAATGTCAGACCCAGAAGGAGTTGTAGGGATTATTCAATCCAACCCGTCATTTTGCAGATGGGGATTCAGGAGCATGGAGTGGAGAGAGACAGGCGTGTGGCAGAGCACTCAGGCTCTGGACGGGTCCAATCCCGACCCCCCCTACTTACTAACTATAGATGACCTGGGTAAGGTTCATAGCTGCACCCTCTTTTCCAACTCTCTGATGAAGGTGGGAGACATGTCCACCTCACAGGCTGAAGTGTCAGTGAGGTGGTGTCACACAAAGGGCTCAGGGATAGATATGTGTCCCTTTTCTCACCAAGGGAACAAAAGGATGACTTCTGACCACAACACCTAGCTGCCTGGTGCACAATCTTTGTTTCTCACAGCCTCCGGGCACTTGCCACTTTATACTAGGTCCTTCATACTAGGTTCAGGTTCTTTGTTTACTTGTATTACCCTCTGGGGGTGAATGCTGACTTTGAGGATATGGGCCATGGCTGCTTTGCCTCCCAGTGCCTGGCGTTGGATGGGCAGGGAGGCTGAGCTGAATTCCCATTTCTCCAGTGCCCAGCCCAGCATCAAATCTGCTCGCTGCCTGTTGGTGAACTAGTGTGTCATTGTCCTCCCTGCTCAAGCCCTCTGTTGACAATGTGACTACCTCTATTAATACTTCTTCCTTATATCCCCAACTCATTCTTACCCCCACAATGATTCTGATCATTCCCTGGCACTGGAGGGTCGCCCTAGATGAGGGAGTCTGTGTGCCATCTTAGAGACATGAGGTTGTCTAGACCACTATCATTGCTTGTCTGGATGATTGCAGCTAGCCTCCCCACTTCAGAGCTTGCCTTGCTACACAGTGACCCATGGCATCCCAGCTGAGAACCCTTCAGTGGCTTCCTGTTTATCTGGGAATAAAGTTCAAACTCCTTCCAATGCCTGCACGACCTGGCCCAGCCTGCCTTGCCCCTCACTTGGCTGTACCACGCTCCCATCAGTTCCTCAAAACTCAGCCCCTGCCTGGCTCACAGCTTTACATACTGCTGTTCCCTCTGCCCAAGGTGCTCTTCCCACTGCCCACCTGGCTCTCTAACCCCCTCATCCCTCATGCATCAGCTTTAGGGTTTGGTCCGCCTTGGCTCTGGGTTTGGTCAGCCTTGGCTTTTACTGGCTCCTGCTTTTTTTCTTATTGCTGTAATTATCAAATGCTTTGTCATTCTGTTTACTGTCTTTGCCTTGAAACTGAAAGCCCCCTGAGGACCAGCACCTCATTTATGGTGTTCACTATGGTGCCCCCAATTCCTGGCCTACAGGAGGTGGTGGACAGATGTCTCTTGAACAACTGAATGCACTGGTTTGAGGACAGTGCTGTTAACTCCCAGCCCTGAGTGGGGAGCAGGGCCAGAATGTGGGGCTGGATGGCATCCCAGTTCCTCCTGTGTTCAGGCCTCACTGGGTGGTTCCATTATGTATTTCACTGAGCTGTGACCTGCCCAAACACCCAGCCCCCACACCCGTCCATATTCCCACCCAGAGCTTGGGAGGAACGATTTTTTGGATTATTTCACATTTCTGGATTATCCAGGAGACATCTCCCCTCCACTGAGAAGGATCAAGAGTTTGACATTTTAAACCCTAAGCAGCTTCTCCCTGGCCTGTGTCAGAGCTGCGGCTCTGCTTGCAGTGAGAGGCATGGGGAATGGAAGGCCATTTTAATCTTGGCCTGGCTTCATTAGGAAGGAAAATATGCTGCCAAAAAAAAAAAAAAAAGTTTGGTCCATTGTCTATGCCATGCAGGGTTGCAAAAGCCTAGGGGATTATCAAAGTCAATTTCCTTGAACAGATGGGGAAATAGAGGCCCAGGGAGGGGCAAAAGCTTAGTCAAGGGCATGTAGCAAGTTGATGGTCAATCAGGGAATGGTCCTCCCCCAGTCTTCCTGATTCCTACCTGCTGCCCTTTACCACCCTCAGGCACCAGGGGTCTAGAGAGGGAGTCATAAGTTTCCACTGACGTGACTTCAGCACCCTGAGTCACCCTAGCCTTGAGTGGCCTCCACAGAGCAGCTCTGGGGCTTTCCATGAGCCCCTACTGGTCCTTCTCCAGGAAGAAAAACTCCCTGGAGGCTTTGGCAGCAGAGGTGAAGGGTGAGGGGCTTGGACATGCCCCTAGCTCAACCTACCACCAACTATTGTATGGGAGCCAATTTTATGACAGATCTGTTGTCCACAAGTGGGGCCAGTTGTAGGCCAGCTGAGGTGGCTCATGCCTGTAATCCTAGTGCTCTGGGAGGCTGAGGCAGGTGGAATGCCTGAGCTTACAGGTTCGAGACCAGCCTGAGGCAGAGTGAGATGTCGTCTCTAAAAACAACCAGGTATTGTGGTGGGTGCCTGTAGCCCCAGCTACTTGGGAGGCTGAGGCAAGAGAATCGCTTGAGCCCAAAGTTTGAGGTTGCTGTGAGCTGTGATGCCAAGGCAATCTACCAAGGGTGACAAAGTGAGAGTCTCAAAAAAAAAAGAAAGAAAAGAAAAGTGAGGCCACTTGTGATTGTATTTCTGAAGCAGATTGTACTTCAAGATGATTCCTTTAATCCTGTTCCCTTTTACCACTCTGGGGGTATTTTCTTTTATTGTCCCTTTTAAAAAACATTAAATCTTGAGAATTTGAAAACTAACTCTAACAAATGAGGTCACAACTTCTGACAAAAACAGAATCTAAATAACCATATTTAACTAAACTCTGGGAAAAGCATCTGGCATCAGAAAAGAAAGGGACTGGCTCTTCTAGGGTCAAAACATCCTGCCTGGGGAGAGACCCTCTGGCTGCAAGTTCCCAGGGACAATAGGATCCCAATCCCACATACTCCTCACCACATTAAACCTACACCAGGCCGAAGATCAGGGAGAGCAAAAGAGGACACTTTGGGCCATTCTGTAAGGCCCTTGCAAAGTATGTGACGCTCTGGCTGCAAGTTCCCAGGGATAATAGGATCCCAATCCCACATACTCCTTACCACATTGAACCTACCCCAGGCTGAACCCAGGGAGAGCAAAAGAGGACACTTTGGGCCATTCTGTAAGGCCCTTGCAAAGTATGTGACCAAGCCATATTGGCTAGTCCTTGCCTGGCCCTTGCCAGGTGGCATCTTGGAATCAATGAGGCTCCCAGGGTGCCAGTGTGGATGGCTAGTTCTGGGGACAGACTTGGGTAGATGACTGTCCACCCTGCTTCCCCCTCACCTGTCTCACATAGGGTGATGCAAATACCCACCCTTCTTGGGAAATTCTCTCAATGCCCAAGACCTACCATCGGCTTGGCGCCTGTGGCTCAAGTGGCTAAGGCGCCAGCCACGTACACCTAAGGTGGCAGGTTCGAATCCAGCCCAGGCCCGCCAAACAACAATGATGGTTGCAACCGAAAAAGAATAGCCAGGAGTTGTGGCCGGTGCCTGTGGTCCCAGCAACTTGGGAGGTGGAGGCAAGAGACTGGCTTGAGCCCAGGAGTTGGAGGTTGCTGTGAGCT
>NW_003852551.1:3661334-3673985 GCF_000181295.1 Otolemur garnettii
GCACTCTACCCAGGGGGACAGCTTGAGGCTCTGTCTCAAAAAAAAAAAAAAAAAAAGACCTACCATCAACGAGGGAAATGTTTAATGAACCAAATTAGGTGGGCCCATCCAGTCTGTAGTCCTCTATCCACTTCAATTAACAGGATTCCATGAATGTCCAAGTAGCCATCTCCTACCACCCCCAAGACTATTTATAACACTAGATCCTAAATCCCTGCCCCTTGTCTCCTATTTTGCCCTTAAATCCTGCCCATGACTCCTGCTCCTCTGTGTACTTCTCCCTTTGACTAGGCTCTAATGTCCTAACCTCCCATCCCAGTCCTCTGTTCCCTACACCCATATCCCAGACTCACCCAGGAATAAAACCTCGCGGTCCAGTCGGCACTTCAGTTGGCACTACAGGGAGGTGACGGTGAATGTGTCCTCAGGGTGAGGTTCCGCCATAGGCCCCAGGAAGCCGCTCTTGGGGCCCCCACCCAGGCCGGGATGGGCCTGTGGCATAAAGCCTGGATACCTGTAGGCGGTGTCCTGCAGGGGCAGCAGCGAGTCCCTCGGCACGGGGGACAGGGTCAAGTCACTAAGGAGCGGGCAGCCATAGCCAGCAGCGGCTGCAGCAGGGCCACGGGGTGGGCCAGGTGGCCGGGCCATCTCCAGTGGCTCCTTGTCGGCCTTGGGCGTGGCCGGTGGGCTAGCCAGGTGGGGGGCACTGAGGCACGCAGCCTCCGTCCTGCCCAGGAAGTCAGCCAGCAGCCCCGTACCCACCTTGCCTTCATAGGGTGGGCTGCGGGCAGCTGAGCCTGGTGGGTACCAATAAGCCGTGCCCTTGCAGCTGGGGGAGTCATAGTGGGGCTGGCCCAGAGGCAGGTCCCGGCAGCTCAGGTGGGCCTGGGCTGCAGCTGCGTGGCCCAGGCTGGCTCCCTGGAGCCCATGCTTAAGGGGCTCGCAGGCAGCTAGCTTTGTGGGTGGCGGCCGCAGCTCTTCCTTGAAGCCCAGTGTGGGCGAGCAGGTGGGTGAGTATGCCTTCTGCAGGCCAGCATCGAACACCGTGGGCGGGTGGGCCAGTGGTGGGAAATGCTTGCTGTCAAGCTCAGGAGCACCCAGGCTGGGCGAATCGCAGTGGAAACCTTGGCCAAAGGTGCCATCAGAAGGCGTGGACGGGTTCATGGAGTAGGGTCCCATGAAGTCACAAGGGTCTCGCTCTCCCACGCCAAAGGCCCTCGACTGTGAGGGGAGCGGTGACATGCTGCTATCCCCGCTGTAGTAGTCCAGGCCAAGGTCTGGACTGTCCTGGAACAGCGGGTTGACTGGCTGTGGTTTGGGGATGAACTTAGCTTTGGCTGCTGCACCACCCCGCTCCTTCTTAGCTGAGCAGGCCCCACCACCCCGTCCACCCCGTGGCTGGCGGGGCCCAGTGCTCCGTTTGGAGGGGTAGCCTGAGGCAGCAGCTGAGGCAGACGTGGGGAAGCCCAGATGCGAGGCCTCAAACAGGTCCACCTTCTTCCGTCGTCCACGGCCTGGCTTGGAGCTGCTCTGGAAGAGGACACTCTGGTTCCAGTTGTAGCCGGGGGCAGATGATGCCTCGTTCCAGTCCATCATCAGTTTCTCCAGGCTGGACAGGCTAGACTGGCCCTCACTGCTTGAGGCCTCACTGTTGGCACGCCGAAACCCGCCACCACCAACTGGCTGATTAAACTGGGTGCTGTCAGAGGATGACTCGGAGAAGGTCTCAGATACAGCCGTCTGCTGCTTCACTTTCTGTGGTGTGTAGTTGGAGATGTCCAGGATGACATTGGGCTCACTGACGTGGCAGTCGAAATTGGGATTGTAGAGCTGACTAAAGGCCTCTGAGGCCCAATCCAGGCCTCCATAGCCCTGCCGGAAAGGCCACTGAGAAGCCCCCGAAAACTGCCGACAGTTCTCAGGTGAGGGCTGGAAGGAGGAGGAGGAGGAGGAGGCGGCAGAGGCTGCGGAGGTGGCAGAGGCTGTGGTGCCCTTGGGTACCATGTAGCCACCGGGTGAGACAGTGCTGGCCCGGCTGTCACAGCGCAGGGGCGTAGGGACCGAACCAGAGAAGGGGGCTCCCTCAGAATTGTTGAAGAAGGAAGCCTTGCTTGGTGGCAGGCAGGGGGCCCCAGTAGGTGGTGGGGCATAGCCAGCACTGTGGGCGCTGCTGGGTGAGGCAGGGAGGCTGTTGCCACTGCCATAGGCAAAGCTGCAGTCCTTGCTGTTGGCACAGTCCTGACCCGTGAAGGGCTTAGCTGGGGCAAATACGCTTTGTCCAGCCCCAAAGCCACCATACTGGGAGTAGGTGTTTGCGGGTGGGTGGGTTGTAGGTGAGCGGGCCACAGCAGAAGGTGGGGGAACCAGCTTTGGGAAAGTCTCTGCTGCTCGGCAGTCTGAAGTGGCTGGAGTTATCCCATAACTTGCTGCCCGTCCTGGTGGGAAGGACTGGCGAGTAGGCAGGACAGGCTGGAAGGAGGGGTCCGCCCCAGCCCCACTGCTACCCACTGCCACTGGGCTGGCCTTGGTTCCTCGGCTGGGAAAGGTGGCCAAGCCCCGCTGGGCAGACAGGGCACTGGCAGGAGGCCCTGCATAGGTGCCTGATGCCTTCCGGGACTCTGGGCGAGAGGCTGAGAGGGCAAAGTCCAAGAGGTCAGAGGAGTCATCCGAATCAAGCAGCGAGCGAAAATAGCCGGTGAAGAGGTTTTGGCGCTCCTGGCTGAGCTCAGTCTGGCTCGAAGGTGTGCCCGTGCTATAGTAGCTGCCACGGCCTGAAGCTCCACTCTCCAGTCCAGTGGAGGCAAAGGCCCGGGCCTCAGTCCCCTGGAACCCACAGTTTCGGCCAGCTTGCCCACCTGGGTGCCCATGGTGAGGGGCCCAGCCGCCACCCTTGTCCCCGGCCCACTCGGCGCCTGCCTCCCCAAAGCCTGGGCCACTGGGCATCTGTTCTGGGAACAAAGTCCCATTCTTCCGGGACCGCCTCTTGCGCTTGGGCTTCCCAGTCACAGCGTCCACCTCCCCCCGGCCCCGTTTGCGTGGATGCCCCAATTCGGTGAGGCCAGGACCCCCAACCCCAGCAGCTGCCACTGCTACCACCTTCTTTTTCTTGCCGATGCCCTCAAAGAAGTCACTGAAGGAGCATCGAGCTGCCTTGGCTGCGTGGCTCCCACCCCGGCCACCAAAACCTCCTGCTTTGCCCCCACGCCGCCGGAAGCCCTGCACACGGTGCAAGAAGTGGGAGATGCTCTGGGTGTCAGGGGCCTGGTGCACTGACTCGGGCTCACTGGGTGTCCAGCAGCGGGGTGGTGAGCACCGTCCAGCGCATTGGCTCTGGCGGTTCAGGAAGGCCAGTTTGGCGAGCACATCTGAGTACTCGGCCTTGCTGTCGTTGGCATCAGCGGCATAGGAGGGCTGGGGAGACGCGAGCTTCTGCTTCCGCCGCCGTCGTTTCTTTACCTCTGGCATGGCCATGGTAGCTGCTGCCACAGTGGCCACCTCAGCTGCCACCACAGCTGGCTCCTTGGGCTTGCCAGGACCCAGGAGCAGGTTCTTAGGAGGGCGGCCACGCTTACGCTTGAGAATAATGGGCATCTCACCAGGTGGGAAGACCACCACCACATTCCGCCCATTGTTCTTCATCTTCAGCAAGGGGGTGGGCTCAGCTGATACACGCAGGCCCAGCTCCTTGCCCTCCACACTCAGGCTGCTGCTCAAGGATGACACTTTGTACGTGGTCTTGTTCCGCCGTCCCAGGGATACAGGAATCTTTGCCATCTTCACCACCATGCGCCGCACACCTCGGCACTTGCCTTTGCGGGGAGGAACCACTGGGGTCTGGGAAGATTCTGGCTCCAGTTCTGGGACTGGGCCTGGCAGGGCAGGAGGTGGTGGAGGTGGTGGTGGTGGGGGCTCGGCCAGTGCGGCCGCCAGCCCTGTGGGCATAGGCAGGGGCAGCAGGCGGCCTTCAGGTCCAGCGTCTGCCTTGCGCCCTCGTCCGGCTTTCCGCCGGCGACACAGGATCTTTGGTCTATCAGTGCGCCGCAAGGCGTACTTGGGGTGACCGTCAGGCCCAGGAGGGCCGTGGGGTGAGCACAAGTCCAGGCGTAAGGGCTCGGCCAATGGGCAGTGCCCCAGGGGCTGTTGGGGTTCTAGACGGCGACCCGGGACGTCAAGCAACTTGGGTAGGGGATCAAGTGCCTGGGGATCAAGCAGCTGTGACTCTAGGGAGTCAGGCAAGGAATCCAGGGCTTGAAGGGCCAGGCTAGGCAGCCCTAGAGGGTCAGCAAGAGGCTGCAGGGGTGGCAGCTCCAAAGCTTCCCCGAGTGGCTCTAGGGCCTGTGGGTCCAGGAAGCGGGGCTGAGGGTCCAGAAGCTGAGGTTCCGGCTCAGGTGATGGTGGCTCGAGGGCAGGGGCCTCTAGCAGCTGGGCCTCAGGGCAAGTAAGAGAGGCCAGCTCACTGAGGATGTCAGCATCAGCAAGTTCTGAGTAATCAGGGCCATCTGGCTCAGGCTCTGGAGGCAGGCCGGTGGCTGCAGCCGTAGCTCCAGGACTATGGCCTTGGCCAGGCTGGGGACTGTCCCTAGGCTCAGGCTCAGGCTCATAGAGGGGGTGGCTGGGTCTCTCTGACTTGGCATGGGGGGTGGCCCTCTCCTCAGGGCTGCGGATGCTGTTGGCCAGGCTGGGTGAAGAGAAGAAGCTGTACTGTAGGTCGCCAGGTGGCGGAGCTGGTGGGCGGCTAAGCCGGAGCCCACCGCAGTCCAGGTGCACACCACTGTGCTGCAGGTCCTGGGAGAGCCGCGTCAGGTCCTTCATGATGTCAATCAGCTGCACCACTGGACGCAGGTTCACCCGCCCGTTGTCCCAGCGGCGTCGGGAGCTGCTGCCGTCTCCGGCCGGTGTGGGGCAGCGGGCCTGTGAGACAGGACGGGCTGCCCGTGGGGGCAGCGGGTCGTCCCCCTTGGCAAGGACTGGTAGGCGCCGGGTGCTGGGGTCCCGGCGTGGGGGCGGACGTGGGTTCTCAGAGAAGGTGTGGGTAGAAAAGGCCTTGTCGGGTGGGCTGGCAGGGGGCCGGGTGGGAAGCAAGGGCCGGGGGGTGGGGGGGCCGCCGGGGTAGTACTTGGGCTCCCGGAGGTAGTCAGGAGAGCTGCACACGGCACTGGAAGTCACCACCAGGCCCTGGGGCTTCACACGCATCCTGACCTTGTCCTCCGCGGGCCGCCGGGCGGGGCCGGGGCTGACATGAGGGTGCGAGAAGCCGGGACCAGGACCTGGTGGACAGGACAGGCAAGAGGTTTCTCACTGAATACCCAAGTCCTCACCAGCTTCCAAACCCTCAATAAGCTCCTGGACCCCTCCCAAGGGGTCTCATCCCACTTACCAAGTTCCAGCCCCTTCTAAGCCCAACCCCCTTGGTAGACTCTCAGTCTTTGCCAAATCATGCACACAACGACCCTCTTACAGGCCCCATTTTTCACTTAGTGACAGCTCATCCCTTTCTAGAATCTGGCTATGTGCTCAGGAAGCATGGGACCCAGCCTTTGAGAGGGAAACCAAACTTCAGGCAAGGTGACCACTCCAGATCAGACTTAAGGAGAAGGCTGGAAGTCCTATCAAGGGCATGGCCTCCCTCCTTCTTGCCCATCCCCAGGGCTCCAGCAGAAGCCCAGCCACTCACCCTCGGCTCTGCCGCCTGGGCTGTCACACTGGAGATCTCTGTGGGCAACAAGACAGGCAATAGATCTGAATTCCCCAAATGGTCTGGTGGCCACCGCTCAACCCCTGTTTATCAGCCCAGCTCTTCCAGATAACCCCCCCACCCCCTCCAACGCATACACCCTGCTGACCTGGGAGAGAGAGAGCCCCCGTGCCTGGGGGCTCTGCCAGGTGCTGGCTGTCAGCTGGGGATGCTGTGCAGCAACTTCGGCCTGGGCCCAGGCCTCGGGGCGTGGACAGCGCCTGGAAAGGACCATCGCAGCTCGGTTTAGTGAGCACCTACTGTGCGCCAGGCACTGGGCTGGAAGTTGTCCAGGCATCGTTTCATTTAATTCTTCATACCAATCCTGTGAGGTAGGGGCTATTAATAACCCCATTTTGCAGATGAAGAAACGGAAGCTCAGAGATAAAGTAACATCATTCATTCATATACTCATTATTTATGGAGTGCCTACTCTGTGTAAGGACTAGGTAGACAGACATTGGTCAGATCTTTCTAAATTAGCAGGATAAGAGCTGCAAAGAAAAAGTAAAAGAGTACCTAAGGTCAGTGGTTTAGCAATCACACCAGGGCATCAATAACAATAAAAGTCCATACTTTGGGGATATGTTCTCTATTGCCAAAAACTGGGCCAAGCACTTCATACAGATTTTCTTATCTAATACTCCATACAAACTTGAGATCAATAACATATATATATATATTTTTGGAGACAAGAGTCTCACTCTATTGCCCAGGCTAGAGTACTGTGCTCACAACAACCTCAAACTCCTGGGTTCAAGCGATTCTCCTGCTTCAGCCTCCTGAGTAGCTGGGACTATAGGCACCTGCCACAATGGCCAACTAATTCTTCTATTCTTAGTAGAGACAGGGTCTCGCTCTTGCTTGGCTGGTCTTGAACTCCTGAGCTCAAGTGATCATCTGGCCTCAGTCTCCCAGAGTGCTAGGATTACAAGCATGAGTCACTGTGCCTGTGCTCAGAGAAAATTGCTAAATGAATGAGACACACAGAGCCATCAACCCTAACTTTTCCACAAGTCTCTTCTTTTTCATATCCAAGAAGAACACTGAAGGAGGGAAAGAGATAAGAATATGGAAAGGGGGTCGGCACCTGTAGCTCAAGTGGCCAGGGTGCCAGCCACATACACTGGAGGTGGTGGGTTCAAATCCAGCCCAGGCCTGCCAAACAACGACAACCATAACCAAAAAATAGCCAGGTGTTATGGTGGGTGCCTGTAGTCCCAACTACTTGGGAGGCTGAGGCAAGAGAATCGCTTAAACTCAAGAGTTTGAGGTTGCTGTGAGCTGTGACGCCATAGCATTCTACCCAGGGTGACAGCTTGAGACTGTCTCAAGAAAAAAAAAAAGAATGTGGAAAGGGACCTTGGTTAGGTGCAGTGGCTCATGCCTATAATCCTCGCACTTTGGGAGGCCAAGGTGAGAAGACTGCTTGAGGCCAGGAGTTCAAGATCACCCTGGACTACACAGTGAGACCCTGTCTCTCTCTCTAAAAAAAAAAAAAAATCAGCCAGCTGTGGTATGTGCCTGTAGTCTTGGCTACTTGGGAGGCTGAGACAGGAGGATCATGTGAGCCTGCAGTGAACTACGGTCATACCAACATGCTCAAACTTCGTATTCTCAGAGCCCTATCTATTTCACCTTTATAGTGTTTATCACAACTGCAATCGATTACTTTGTGACTGGCTATTTAGTATGTTTCCCCTAAGAGTGCAGGCTCTTTAAGGGCAGGGATCTTGTCTATCTTATTTACTGCTATATCTTCTGACCCAGGGCCTGGGCTATGCTAGATGCTACGTAAATATTTATCAACTATCTCCCTGAGCAGGAGGGTAGAGCTAGAATTTAGATCTAGGCATGTCTGACTCCCAGGAGAGCTTGGGGACTCAGGGCCATGGCTCATCTCCAGAAGCTGGGATCTTGGGGAACAGGGAGCTGCATGGGCTCCAACCACTGCAAGGGTCTTAAAGATTGACCCTAGTCATTTTCTTGTGTTTGGCCTGACCTGGCATTCCATCTCCAGGGCCCACCCCCTATGGACATATGTAGACTTTTCACTGGCTGCCATACCAACTAGTGCTATCACCTCACAGGAAGACTACAGAGCTGACAGAATAGAGTGGAAAGGAACACTCCCCTGCTCCCCTTTGGTGGGCAGTGTTTTGCAGTCTACAAAGCACTTCCATATACGTGACCCACTAATCTTCACTGCAGCCCCCTGGGAGGCATGGTTTATTATGTCCCTGTTACAGAGCAAACAGGCTCAGAGTGGTTGTGTAACTTGCTTTAAGTCACATAGCTGCTAAGTGGTAGGATTCCTAATTCTGCCCTAAGTCCAAAGCCTCTTTCCATGCCCAGCTCTTATAACTCTCCTTCTGAAAATGCTCCTTCTAGAGCTGTGGTCTAATTTAAGGCTGGGAGGAATCTTAAAATTATCTAACCCATTGGCTTCCAAACCCTGGGCCTGGGGGGAGCCATGTAACGTTCCAGATACCCAGGCCCTAGTCCAGGGGATTCTGACTCATAGATCTGGAGGGACATCTGGGAATCTGTATTTTTAATCAACTACCCCACTGGGTACACTTTCTAGTGCTATCTTATGTCCCTCCCATTTTAGAGATGAGGAAACTGAGACCTGAAGAGGGAAAGAGACTTTGTCCAAGGCCACAAAATGGCATGAGAAGGGTCTTATTTTTGCTTGTACAGGTGAAACATCTCTCTGTCCTCTGCCCCTTCCCTCTCTGCAGGTCCCGGGTCTCAGGTGCTTCTCCTCGTCCTACTTATGAGTTCACTCAGGGCCCTGTGCTCTCCCATGCTGGGCTGTGGACCTCCTAGGTCAGGTCTCTACTCCAAGGACTTGGAGCACTGCTGCTCTTGTGGGAAGGCAAGAGGAGCAGACTCTGTACTCTTCAAGTCTCATTCCCCACAGTATGGCTGATCATGGCTCCTGATGCCCTCTCTGAGATGCTTACCAGAAGCCACCATCCCTCCCTCCCTGAGGACCAGGCTTGCCAAGACTTCCTTGCTCTGGAGACCTCCCACTTGGGGCCTGAGGGTATGATCTTGGCATAAGAGAAAAGCCTCCTCTCCAGTGGTGGCTTCTGTTCCACCCACCCGTGAAGACCTTTGGGCATGTCCTCCTGCCAGGCCTCCTGACTCTATCCACTGCTCTCTCTGCAGCCTTCAGGATCTGAGGGAAGCAGCTGGCTCCTCTCCTCACCACACCCTAGCAGCCATTCTGCTGGACCCTTCCCAAGGGTACCACCTATCCCTGGTCTGTGAACAAAGTAAAAAGGGTCCTTCTGTCCGTCTGTCTGCTTCTGGGTCAGTGTGTCTGAGTGCACCCATGGGGACACCAGCTGGTTGGAAGGGGGCTGGGGGCCCCAACCTGCTGTGCACAGTGCCGGGAAGCGCCAGCCCACATCCTTGAGTCCCCAGCCCCACCCTCCCCGGCTGTGGCTGTGACCACCCCACCCCTTCCCCAGCGCTCCCCCCTCCCCCACCCGCAGCCTCCCCAGGGGAGCTGGGCTGCCAGCCCCAGCTCTCACTTCCGGCCCCATGACCCTCTCTCCTAGCCTGCATACTCCTCCCCCCTCTCCATTTCCCTCCTAGGCTGGTTTGAAGGCCCAGGGATGTCCTCAAATGGAAAACACTGCATCAAAGGAGCTGTTACTAGTACTTTGAGACCGTCCCCATCACCTCCCATCTCCTCCTGGGGCTTTATCTCTTAGGATCTGCTCCTCAGGGGCTAGTCATTGCTCCTTCAAATCTCCTTCCCTTCAGGCCCCTACCTGCCCATCAGTTTTTACCTGCAGATCTTCTTCCAACCTGATTCTAACTCCAAATCACAACAAAAATAACGATGGAAATAATAATGGCAGCTGTCACTCATTTGGTATTTAAATAGCGGCACAGAGAGGGTAAGTTACGTCCTTAAGGACAAACAGCCATATCACTCATTTCAGCTGGTCTCAATTTAGTTTTGTTGGGCTCCTTTAAACCTAAATGCATTGCTGAGGGCACGAGAGATTTGGTGCCCGCCCATGCAGCCTCCTCCAACTGCCCTAGTCCCAACCATCAGTTCTAATTTTTGACTTCTAATCTACCCTCTCAGCTTGTAGTCACCACCTCCCACTGGCCATCCAGATGCACTACTTTCCCTTGCCACTAGGTGTCCCCTTGGAGCCACTGATGCCCCCAAGGGGAGTTGGTCCTGCCCTGCCCCCTCCCCAGGGCCATCGTGAGCTCCCCCACAGTACAGCACACCCCACCCACCCCATCCTACCCCCAGCCACACAGAGCTCCTTTGTGCAGCCCTCGCCCACCCCCTTCCTGCCCGAAGCAGGGCACCTGGCAAGCAGGTCTGCCCCAGAACCGCCCCCTGCCAGCCCCCTGCCCTGGGTGCCAGGTGTGCGGGCGCCACGGCCAGCTCTGGCTGGACCTGAGGGTCACCCTGCTGGCGGCCCTCCCTTCCTCCCTCTGAGGTCACCCAGGGACTGTGCTTCCCGCCCTGCTCCGCCCTCATCCCCTCCTGCCCTTGGCCCTTCCAGACTCCTGTCCTTGTCTTTCCTTCTGTCTCTGGAGGACTCCCCTCCTCCAGCCCCACCAGGCCCTCCCCCCAGCCTCACACCCCCCGCCTACCTCCTTCCCCTGAGAGCTCCTCGTTCCGCCCCCCCCTCCCCGCCCAGGTCTGAAGAACTCCTCCTCCTGGAAAGTTGCTGCTGGAAAGGAAGTGACTTCAGCTATTTGGCCACAAGGCTGGGCACTGCTGAGCCCAGCTCAGCTCCAGGCTCGCCCAGCCCACCTTCAAAGCAAAAACTGAGCCATGTGCACACACCACCCCCACTGTGCACCCAGAGCTCTGAACACATACTCCTCATGTGTACACGTAGACCACCTGCACACATGCCACACCTCCCAGTGTATTCAGATCTGGTCTATACATTCTCTCTCCAGTGTATACTGCCCCCCCCAACACCATCCAGTGTGGCACACACAACACCCTGGTATTCCCACACCTGCCTAATACACACCTGGAATCTTGCACATTCACCATTCCAATTTACCATATACACAGCCCTTGAACATCCCCCAGCCCACTTACATAACCACTGTATACAAGACCCTGTGCACCTAAGACACAGCCCTACATATACACACCTGCTTGCACACGAGCCTGAGTGCCCTGTAGAAGGGTACACACAGCCTTGCATCCTCCCACAGCTGTACCTCCCCACCCTTACAATCCCAGGAGGCCCCACCCCCAGACCTCAGGCCCCAGGAATGCTCCTTTGGAAGCTGGGTGGGGTCCCCAAGCAGGCCAGGCTCTAGGGAGCTTCCTGGAGCCTGAGGCTTCATGTGTCAGTGCAGGGAGTTGCCTCTGCAGGGCAGGGCAGCCTCACCTGGCTCCGTGGCTCTTGAGCCTGGGTGGGCTAATCTGAGTGAGAAGATGAGAGGCAGGTCCTGCTACTGCCACTGTCCCTCCCCCACTCCCTGTCCTATGAGGGCACCCTAGCACACATAGCTGGGCTACCCAGGTCCTCCCAGTACCTCACCTTGGCCTCCCAGCTCTCTGCTTCATCAGACTCCAGTAGAGAGGTGTCCTGGGGGATCAGCAGCTGCACACATCAGGCACTCTGGTTTCCACCTCTGCCCTGAGTCTTGGTCACTGTCACAACCCCTTTCTCCTCCCAGGTCATCAAGATGCAGGGAAGAGTCCTCAGGCTAGGAAGTAGGACTCATTGTATATCCATGAGCCTCAGTTCCCCTTTCTGGATAATGGGGAGTTTGAGTAAGCTGGGTTAATATCTTTTGATTCTACAAAGGACCTCTTTTTGGCCTAAGCTGGGAGGGAATTGCTGCTGGGTCTGGGAGGCAAGTTCCCCTGATCCCCACTTCCTGGAGGTGGCCTAGGCCCAGGCCTGGCTGCCCTGCACACTGTTACCTGAGCAGGCTGTGCAGACAGGCCCGGCTCAGCAGGAAAGGCCTGTCTTCACCAATGTCTCCAGGGTGGTCTCTGCAGCAGCCCAAGTGATACCCCACACTTGGGGCCCTCTGCTCAGCTGGGTGGGCTCTGGGGTCCAGGCCGATGGGTAGACAATCAGGCAAGCTCCCATCTGTAGAAGCAAACACAGTACCCCAGGCATAAGCATGGATGTAGGGCAAGCAAGCCAGAGGGCAGGGTACAGAGGGACACTGAGCCAGGAGGCTGCTCTAGATGGGGTTCCAATCGAGTGCCAATCTCATCCCTTTGGGGAATTGTGAGCCTGTCTCTTGAGGCTCTACTGGGAAACAATGTTTTTGTTCATCCGTGTACACACATGCATATATAGGCATACACGCTATAATAGAAGGAATCTGCCCTTTATGACTCAAGACTTAAAGCTCACTGTGTGACGTTAGGCAAGTCAGTTTACTGATCTGTTTCTTAGATTTCTCATCTATAAAATGGGAAGAATTAAGATCTCATGAATGGGAGGAGTGCTTTGGGGAAGCTATCATCACTAAGCTTATTTAAAATGCAGGTGTGAGAGTTGCTGTAAGGAGTGATGGTGGATGCAGATTTCCAGGAGGGTGTGTATGCAGCTGGTGTTTACCCATCTCCATCAGTACTGGTTATGTCTATTTCTTTCTTTTTTCTTTGAGACGAGTCTCACTATGTCACCCTCAGTAGAGTGCTGTCGCATCACAGCTCACAGCAACCTCAAGCTTTTAGGCTTAAGCAATTCTTTTGCCTCAGCCTCCTAAGTAGCTGGGGCTACAGGCACCCGCCATGACACCCAGCTATTTTCTTTGTTGCAGTTGTTCAGCTGACCCGGGCTGGGTTCAAACCTGCCACCCTCAGTGTATGTGGCTGGTGCTGTAACCACTGTGCAATGGACGCCGATCCAGGTTATGCCTATTTCTTTTTTTTTTTTTTT
>NW_003852551.1:3674005-3715432 GCF_000181295.1 Otolemur garnettii
GTTTTTTTGAGACAGAGCCTCAAGCTGTCCCCCTGGGTAGAATGCCATGGCATCACAGCTCACAGCAACCTCCAACTCCTGGGCTCAAGCGAGTCGCCTGCCTCAGCCTCCCAAGTAGCTAGGACCACAGGCGCCCGCCACAACGCCTGGCTCTTTTTTGGTTGCAGCCATCATTGTTGTTTGGCGGGTCCAGGCTGGGGATTCGAACCTGCCACCTTAGGTGTAGGTGGCTGGCGCCTTAGCCAGTTGAGCTATAGGCACCGAGCCGCCTATTTCTTTGAAGACCCAACCCATGGCCTTCCTCAACACCTCCCTGCTTCCTGCTCTCATGTATGCCTCTCTAACGACTGTACTAAAGCTCAGAGGGGGTCCAGAAACCAGGCATCATGTGATGCTCAGAGGTTCTGGTTGCCTGGGAATTTGCATATGTGTGATAGAGATTCTGCCACATAACTGCATGTCTGAATGTTCAACTGCCTGGATGAACACACCTGTATGTTGGTTTCTGGATGCAGCCTATTTGTATGTCTCTGTGTGTATTTCTTGTATGTGTGGGCACATACATACTTAAGAATGTACACATGTGGGCTTGTTGTGTTTGCTCAGTCGAGGTTGGAGTGGTCAGCAGTGTGTGTACATGTATGAGGCCAGACTGACTGTGTACTGGTGTCAGTGTCTTCAGTTGTTTCTGTGTGGGTATGTGCACTATTTACATTTCTTTCTACCCAGCTTTGTGTGTGTCTGTGTGTGTATGTGTCTAGCTGAGCCAGTGTGTGACAAGGTGGGCCCAGCTGTCCTCAATGTGAGAGTGCCTGGGATTGCGCACACTCCGCCTGGCTCTCTGCATCCTCTGTGTCAGAAGCCAAGCCGGCTCCTGCCTGTCTCAGAGCTCTCTGGATGTGTGTTTGGCAGGGCATGGGGGCGTGCAGCGGATCCTCTGCGGTCCCTGCAGGTTTCCAATCTCGAGGCCTGTGACTGCGGGCACTGGTGTCACTGTGGATCAGTGTTGCCTCCCTCCTACCTCTGCCTTTCTCTGGGTTTTCAGGGTCATGGTGTGGCAGCGTGACTGGTCACAGTGTCCCTGTGGGTCTCTTTCACCACGGGCCAGTCAGTGCTTGTGCATGAGACCATGCATGTGTGGATTTATATGACCTTGTCATAGTGTGTCTGTACATCACTATGTCTCTGTGTATGTCAGTAGGTCCTTGTGCTAGGTCATTGTATGTCTGTGCCAGTAAAGCTATGTGTCATGTGACAGTGTCAACATGTGTGAGCAGGTCTATGTGTCTCAGTGTTTGCGTGGTACCTTTGTGTAACTCAGCAGCATGTGCGAATGTGTGTCTACATGTGAGAGACCCTTTGTGAGACAGTGTGTATGTCTGTGTCACTGTGTTTGTATGTGCCTGCTTCCCTCCTCCCTCCTTCCTTCGCTCACCCTCCCTCTCTCTCTCTCTTTCTCTCTTTCTCTGTAGGAGCCAGACAACTCCCCAAGCCTGGATTAGGGACAATTTATCCACAGGCAGAGAAGGAGAATTCCAACCTGCCAGAGCCTCCCTCCTCTGATCCATCCCCCCTTTCCCTGTGGTTGGGTGGGCACAGAAACACAGCCCAGCAGCTCCCAAGCCCTTGGGGAGCCCCCACCTCTGCAGCTCCCCAGAGGCTCAGGAAGAAGGAAAAGATGGAAATCTGGGTGGCCCCAGAGCCCTCCAATGGGGGTGGACTGGCTGCCCCCCATCTAGGTCCCCACAGCTCAGCTCATCTTGGCCCTGTTCTCCTACATATGGTGGTGGCGATGCAGGGTGTGTGTGTGGGGAGTCTCCATGGGGTCTGCCTGGCCCTAGGGGGGGACACCTAAGGAACAAAGCTGCCCCCAGCCCCTCCACAACCTGATACTTCCTGGTTGATAAACAGCAGTCCCCCAAATTTAAGTGACTGAGAACCTTATGATTCTGCCCACACAGGCTGGGGGGGACGCTGGGGACGCTGGGAGGCAGAGGACAGTGTGGTGGGGGAAATGTGGCAAGGGGGGAGCAGAGGCTGGGCTGGGACCAAGGCTCCCTTCACGGTGCTCCAGGCGCAAGGCAGAATCACATGTTTCCCATTAGCTGCTCTGGCCTCCTTGTTCAGGGGGTGTTGGCTGGGGGAGATTTGTTCTGGTTGCAGACACCAGCCGAGACCACACAAGAGAGAGAGAGGGAAAGACAGAGAGAGAGAGCGCTCACCAGAATGAAAGAGGAAAAGACAGAAGAGGGAGAAAGATATACAGGGAGACATAGACACACAGAGGAAGAGAAAGAGAGACAGAGAGACTTGAGAGACAGACAGAGATGAACCCAAACTGACAGAGACAGTAACACAAACATGGAGACTAGGGATGAGAGGGCTGACAGAGAAGGAAGAGAGGAAGATAGGGAGGGGCTGAGGCTCGGTCAGAGGCTGAAGAGAGGGTGCCTGAGGCAGGCCCAGAATGAGCCAGAAAGGAGGCTCGCCGCCGAGGAGAGACCGATGGAGATGCAGGAAAGGGGAGGACCAGGGGCTGGATGTTTCCACGGGAGCCTGAGAAAGAGATGGCGAGGCAGAGATAGGGTGGGCTGGGGAGCAGGCTGGGGTGAGGCCCGTGTGGGCAGCAGACAGGCTGGAGCTGGTGTGAGTGGGCAGGGGGAATGACGCCCGGCCTGGCTGGGCGGGGGTGGCCAGGCGCCCAGTCTCCCGCCTCCTGACCCTCGAGCCTCAGAGAGATAACAGGCCCGAATAGTGCTGACTTGCGGTTCAGAAATCCAATATCCTCCTCGGCGCACTAATCGACTACCTGAGCTCCTGGCCCGCGCCGAGCTGCCCCGATTAATCCTGCGGCTCCACAGCCTTAATTAGTTTAACAGTTTCAGGGGCAGAAGAGGCAGGGAATAGGGTCCCCAGGTCCTTGGGGACATAGCCCCTCTACAAACCCCGCTTGGTATGACACTTCTGTAGTCACACACCTGCCCCAGCCCCAGAGGCTCCTTCCTGCTTATCTTTAAAAATAGGGTCTTTCTCCTGGGGAATGGAATGGTCCCAAGGCATGGCATCTGGGTCAGAAGGTAGGTTATGAGGGACTGGGACTCCCCAGCCCACACTTATCCCCATGGCCAGGGTTTCACCGTTTCCTCTGGCCAGCCCTCTGGTGCTCTGTGGTCTGCAAGGGAAGGCCCTGCCAACTGCCAGCCCCATATCACTGGGCAACATGTTGTCTCTTAAGGGTGAGAGACGAGCTCCCAAGTTACTGACAACTTCCCAACAGCATGAGATAATCACACATGTCACTCCCCACAACAGCATGAGACAGGCACATGGTGACACCTCTCACACACAACAGCCACAGAGACAGGCACATGGTGACAACCCTTCCTAACAGGATGAGCTAAGCACATAACCTGTAGCTTCACCACAAAACATAAGACGGGCACATCTGACACTCCCAGATAGTATGGTACAGGTACACAGGCTGTTGCATCTTACAACAGTATAGCTAACACACAACCAGGGAACACTACACCCACAGACAGGATGTAGGATGCATGGAGAACTTGTACACACATAAGGTGTGTGAGGTGTTAGGAAGGCATAGACCCCTTCACCTACCATATAGCACGAGGCAAGGACACAGCCTCACCTCTTCCCTATGAATCCTCCTTCCAGACTGCAAGATGGGTACATGACGTGTCACTTCCCTGACTGCTTTGGACAGGTGATAGCCCACCTTACCCCTCCCATCACTGTCACCAGCCTGGGTGGTGCTGTCCTCTGTCTGCAGAGGCGTCACAGCTCACAAGGCATGAATGTCACCCCAGCACTGCCAGAGCTGGGCACAGCTACACGTTGCCCCAGTGACAAACACCACTGGCCCCAAGAGGAGGTTGGAGGCACACAGGCTCTGGGTGTGACCTTGGTCCCTGGACACCAGAAGGGGAGGTGCTGTGGTTTCCAGCCTGGGCAACCCAGTGGTGCTGGGGGAGAGCAGTGCTGGGGAGGAAGCTGCCTGGGTACACAGACTACCTGGAAATGCCACCTCCCCCACCCCCTACCCTACCCCACTTCTAATTTAATGTCTGTGTATCTAGAGAGGGTGGAGAATGAGTGGTGGAGGGAGGGCCGAAAGGAGCTGTTTCTGCGAGACTACTTAGAGAGGTATAGAGGGTGGGGGCTATCGGCTGCTGTCACCATGTACTCACTGAGATGGGACAATAGCTTGAGACCCCCACTGCCTGGGGAGCCCCTCTTCCTTACAAAGGTCCTCCTCTCCAAACTTTAGGCCACAGAGCTGGGGACAAGGAGGCCAAAGTCCAGGGGCATGACTCACTCAGGGAACAGGCCCAGCCTGCTGGCCATAGTGGTGAGGGAGGCCCAGAGCCAAGAGGCCTGGGTTCAAGTCTGCACTCCTCAGGGGCAAAGCTGAGTGACCTTGGAGCAGCAGCTCAGCCTCTTTGGCTTTGAGGAGAGGGAAGGAGGAAAGGATGGCAGCAGGCAAGTGCCAGGGTCAGAAAGAAGCTGAAGCTGGAGGACAGCAGCAGTGTACTGCAGGGCTGTGTGAAGGACAAAGTAGTTCAACTCTGGCTCCACTGCTCCCTTACAAGGATCCTCATTTTTGTGTACCTCAGTTTCCTCATCTGTACAGTAGGGACAATGGTGCCAGCCTCATAAGACAATGTGGCACAAAGTGGCCAGGTGTTGCATAAATGGGAAGCTTCTTCAAGTGGGAGAAACAGGATAAGAGAAGACTAGAGACTACTCACCCAAGATACAGAGCAAGTATCAACTGAACTCAGCTGCTACCGCCTGGCTTCCCACATGGAACTATTTCCTTAAGACTGATAGATTGTGTGCGTGCACATGCACATGTGTACAGGGGTGAGGGAGGAGGAATGTCGGGGTGTTGTTGGATACAGTGCTGCCCTACCACTTAGCAAAGACGGAGGAATCTGACAAGAGTTTCATACATGCCCCCACCTTTATCCTAAACTCCACTTGCCCCACCTTCAAATAATGGACAAGAGGAGCAGCTCTAAGGGAGGAAGGCAGCCCTTACCACTTCCAGCACTTGGTGCTTGGAAGGAGTAGGGACTCTAGGATGTTAGTGTTCAGGGTCCCCTCGTCATGTAGGAGCCCAGAGAGGTACAGGCCTAACCTGAGGTCACACAGCATGACAGCAGAAGAGCCCAGAGCCCTAGTCAGGGACAGCCTCAGAGCGTAGTCCCTCTAGCCCCTGGGGGTGGCTAGAGCTGGGGGGCCCTGGGGGACTGAGCAAAACGTGGCGACAGATGGCCTGCCGAGGCAGCGGCGATCTGGGCGGCTGGCAGGCATGCTCGCTCCCGCGCAGGGAAGCGGCTAATTTTAGCTGAGGCCTCGATGCCAGCTTTGTTCCCCCCACCCACCCGCCGAGGGGGCCCAGCATGCCTTGCGTGCAACCCGCCTCCCCCAGGCACCCCTACTCCCCCGCCTGGTCCCTTGGTAAGTAGTGCCCAGACCCCAGGGTCCTAGAACTGTCTGTCTGACCAGACCTCACCACACCCAGAGGCAAGGCCTGGGCTCTGGAGGCTTGGCTCCTCCACCCCAGGGCCTGTTTGCCTATGACTCCAAGCTCATGCCTTGAAGAGGGACAAGGGAGGAAGGACAGAGGCCACTGCCCAGATTGGGAGGGAGGGCCCGGCAGGGCCGCTAGTCTAGGGGGGAGGCGGGGCGCTATCCTCCACCCAACACTTAAGGAGACAGGACTTGATTCTATCCATGCCCTGAGACAAATTCTTCTGTGTGGAGTCCCCTGGAGCTGGTAAGCAAGGGGGCTGGAGTCACTCTAGCCTTTCCTTGTTCCTCATAACTTTGACTTTGCTCCGGGAACTCAAAGTACTTTCAAGAAGTCAGATATAGAGCACGGGTAATATCCCTGTATCACTGGGGGAAACTGAGGCATAGTCTGAGACAGCCACCATTATGGCAAAAGAGGGGACAAATCTCAGTTACCAGTGAGGCCTAGATAAGCCCTCCTCTGCATCCTTATAGCTAGGGAGCTTCTTGGGCAAGCTTAGGCCCTAGGACTACCCTCTGCCCCCACTAGGCTAAAGGAAGGTAGACTAGATGAATGGAGTGCATCCTCTGAAACCCTGCAATGGGAAGCCTTGCACTTGTTTCTTGGTGTCCCACTCTCTGCAAACTCTTTAACCTTAGACTCCTGCCTCATTTTTTTTTTTTTTTTTTGAGACAGAGCCTCAAGCTGTCCCCCTGGGTAGAGTGCTATGGCATTACAGCTCACAGCAACCTCCAACTCCTGGGCTCAAGCGAGTCTCCTGCCTCTGCCTCCCAAGTAGCTGGGACCACAGGCGCCCGCCACAACGCCCGGCTATTTTTTGGTTGCAGCCGTCATTGTTGTTTGGCAGGTCCGGGCTGGGGATTCGAACCTGCCACCTTAGGTGTACGTGGCTGGCGCCTTAGCCGGTTGAGCTATAGGCGCCGAGCCAGACTCCTGCCTCATTTCAGTTCTACTACATATGCTCAATGGGGCTTCCAGGACATTTGGCTCCTACTAGAAGGGGTACTAACTCTGGAAGCCCCCCCCCCAAGCTCCCTAACCAGGGGCTGTGAAAAAAAAAGATCACATAGGAAATAGAGGAAGGAGAACTGAAAGGCCCAGCCCTGAAAGAAATCTATATATTTAGAAGAGAGAGTCAAAGAGAAGAGAGCAAGGGGGAGATTCAGATCCAGGGAGAGAGAGAATGAACATGGGGGCAAGAGAAACAGAGCAGAGTAAGGCTTAAGGAGAAAGAGATAGGGAGGGAAAGGGTGAGAGACAGACAGAGGGAGAGAGGACCAGCATGCCAGTGGAAAGAAAATAGCAAGAAAGAGACTCAGGAAGAGAGAGATAGAGAAGGAGAAAGAAAAAGACAAAGAGAGAGACAAGCAGGATGATGCAGAGACAAAGACACACACACACACACACACACACAGAGGGGAAGAGATGGATAAGGAGCCTGAGGAGCTTGCCACAGACAGGCTGAGGCAGAGAACCAGCAACCCCAGGAGCTGGAGACAGAGGGATTGACACACCCAGAGACCAACAGAGACAGTCTGAGGGTGAGACACACTGGGATGGGGCGGGAAGATGGGAAAGACACTGAGTGATAGAGTGTAGGGGGGAACAGCAGGAGTAGGCAGAGGAGAGGAAGGAGGGGGCGTTGAGGGAGGAGGAGGAGGAGGAGGACAGGAGATGTCGTCGCCAGAACTGGGGGGGACAGAGGACAGAAATGGAATGTGGGTCTGGGCATGAGGCTCACAGATGCATCGGCTCCGGTTTCAGCTGGGGCAGTTGGCTGCTAGTGTGGGGGGAGGAAGGAGCAGAGCTGGTAAGGGAGGGGGCCTGTTGCCATGGCGGCGGGCACGGCAGGGGCACAGTCTGCTGGCACTTGGAGCTCTGGGCATGGTAGGGGGCTGACTGAGGGGGAAAAAGGGGGGTAAATGAAGAAGCCTCGCCTCTGCTTTCCGGGCTCCACCAGAAAGAAAGTTTCCAGGGAGTAGATAGAAGACCTCATAAGTGGAATAGGGCTTTGGACCCTGCTCAACCCTCTGGAGGCTGCCAAGGGGGCACCACTCTCCAAGTCACCTGTGTGCATCCCAGGTTCTCACCATATCTCAGGCTGGCCCCTGGGGACCCTTCTTCTCTGTCCCCTTCAGTCTAGCTGAAGATCCTGCATGTTGCCACTGCTGCTGCTTGCAGGGGAGCAGCAAGATTGTGAATTCAGGATCTGTAATCCTAACGCAGAGCCCAGGCCTACCGGGCTCCAGTTGCCAAGGCGACGGCAGGTCAGAGGGCAGTGCAGGGCGCCCGCTCCTCCAAGTCAGAATCCCAATTGTTAAAGCCCAAGAATAAACAGCTGAAGCGGCTGTGGGGGGGCTGTGAGGGGGGCTGAGGTCTGCATCAGCTCAGTGTGGTGTTGTCAAGCGAGATGTCACTAATTGTCTGAAGGAACAGGCTGAGGCAGCTCTTAACTGCTTCCGTGCCACCATGCCACTGGAGACACCTTGGCTGCCTGGCCCCGTCCCTGGGGCCTCTCAGCATTCCACTGGGCCAGCTTGTTGGTAGGGGGGAGTGCTGGCCCAGTACAATCCCTGCCTCCCTTGCACTGAACCCCACATACTTTGGTTCCCAATACTCCTCTTTGCCCAACTTGGAGCCTCTCACCTGTAATCCTTATGGATGTCCCCAGCACCAGTAAACCCCCAGGTCAATGAGCTCACAATACTCCTGGTAGCTCAGAACTGCCCTTTGGCCTAGAAAAGCCCTTCTGGCTTCCCCAATATCCTCTCACCCTCCTCCCAGAAGTCCGGGTCCTGAATGCAGAGCAAGACAGGCCTGGAGTTCTCCTACGGGTCAAAGGAAGGTCTAAAGCAACCCTCTTGCTCTCACGCACAGAGCCAAATGCCTGAAGGGAGCTTGAAAGCAGTTTCCAGCTTTGATTGTTCTACATACTTGTTGTGTGACTTTAGACAAGGTAATTTCCCTCCACAGTCCTGACTCTTCATCTGCTATCCATCCTAAACATTTAGTGGTTCCCTATTCTGAGCCAGGCTGTGTCTGTAACCCCCAATGCAGTGGGTGAGAAGGGCTCAATAATACAAGGTAGAAAGCCAGCAGAAATGCATCAGGTGAGATGTTCCTGGAAAAACACAGAGCAGTGCCTGGTGCTCAGTAAACTGTTTAGTGGACCGCGGTGGTGTTAACTGGTAGTACCATTATCACAGAGGACTACTAAAAAGATGTAGGTAGTCAGGAAAAAAGTTGGGGGCGGCTCAGTTCTGGAAAATCTTCCTGCAGCAAGTGGCACTTGGCAAGGTTTGGACAGGTGAGCACGAAGGCCGTGTACTCCAGGTAGAGAATCCGGTGAGGCGCTTCAAGGGGAGCTGAGCTGCAAGGTTTCAGGGTCGCGTGTTCGGCCTCTCCCAGAGCAGGAAGGGAGAGGCATTCAACAGTTTCCCCGCCCCATGGGCCGGCCCTGCCTCTCCTTCCACCTCCCGCCGACTCCACCCACGCCGCGTCCAGAACACCGGAGCCGTGCTTGCGAGGGGGCGGGCCGCCCGCGGGCAGGGCTCCCGGAGATTGGTAGCACCTGGAGTGATGTCGCGGAGGCGGGGTCAGGGCTTCGGGCACGCCCCCGCCCCGACCCTTTGCCCAACCCTCAGCTCTGGTCTCCGGGAGGGGGCGCTCAGCCGGGTTCGCTACGCCTCTCAGGTGGGGGCCTGGGCGCTGTCCGTGGGCGGGGAGCTGGGCGCGGAAATAGGGGATCCCCCAGAGAGAGGGCCCAGCCCAGCCCCAGGCTGGACGTGTACAAAAGGAGACTTGTTCTTTCTCGGGATGCCTGCGCCTTCTCAAACATACCTACAGCCACACTCCAGGGACAGCTACACCCACAGTCCACAAAGCCTGCCAGGGTGGGAAGATGGAGGAGGGGACTGTAAGAAGAGTCCTGCTCCGAGCCACATACTCAACACCATTCACCTCACCTCATCCCACCCCAAATAACCTGGATACCCTCAGAGCTTTATGCAAAGCCCTGGGGACACAGACACAGTCACATTTTCAAAATTACCTCCTTCCTCATACAGTCTATAGCTCACAAACTCCTGCTCTGGAGTCAAGACTGCCAGCTGCAATCCAGGCTCCACACTGTGTGACCTTGACATCCAATAAGGCTTATTAAGATTACTTTTTTCCTCAGACACTCCGATGGGGGGGGGGGAAGGAAAAAGAAAGATTACTTTTTACTGAGCACTTACTCTGCCAATCCTCAAATTATCATATATAGTTACTACTATTGGTCCTATTTTGTAGATGGGGAAACTGAGGCTTAGTTTGCCTAAGACAGAGGCAAGGATCTGAACTCCTATGTTCTCCAATGTCATCTCAGCCTCCCATTACACCTTACACCCTAGCACTCCACCACACACAACCACAGACAGCAAAGCCACCTCAGAGTTGAAGTGTAATTCTCCACCCCAAACACATCTCAGTGTCTAGTACCACACAGTTTTTCTCACTACTCAGTGTGTGTGTGGGGGGGGGGAGCATCTCCTACCTCTAAGCTTCCTGTCCCTGATGCTGGCCGTCAGAGTCATTATAAATGGGGCACAGAGTGAGAGCAGGGCCAGAACAGGCTACCTCTAACCTTTCCAGCAGGCTCACCTCCACCTCTCCTGACCCCAGGATGACAAAGCACTGCCATACTGGTTGGGGCACCTGGCCTGCAGCTCTCCCTGACCCCATGGGTCTGGACTCTCCCCCAGCTCCCAACCCCTACTGAGAACAAGTTGAAACAAACTCCTTCCTGGGGTTGTCAAAGCACCTTTCCTGGGGGAGGCGGCACTGTGATCCCCTGAGCCTGGCTAGGGAGAAGGATCGGGTTACTCTTTCCCCAGCTGTGCCTGGACTCCTTGGGACTGACCTTTCACCTCATCCAGGCCAGGACCCAAAGGGGGCCAGAGTCCAGCCCTCACCTCCTGTTAACCCTCTGCATTCCTCCTCTTTCCATTCCTGGGCCCCCCAGAGGGTCTCAGGAAGCCGATCAGAGCATGCCAACCTTTCCCTACCCTCCCATCCAGGGGTCTGGTTTCCCAGAGAGCTTTTTATGCTCCTCCCTGCCCCCTGCCCAAGCTGCCCTGCTGGGATCAGATACCTCCGCCCAAGCAGCTGAAAATGACCTGGGCTATTTTCGCTCTGGGATCACGTTGCAAACTCCCCCTTGAGCAGCTTCCCACACCCCTCCAGACCATTGCCCCCAACATTTCATCCCTCAACAAGGGTCATTAACAGTACAGGAGGGCTTTTAGAGACCAATGGCCTAAGCCCCTCAAATGGGGAGACAGACCATGAGGAGCCAGGCACAGGGCTGGGCAGAGAACCAGGTTTCCTGAGTCCCCGCCCAGGTCTCTTTCTACTGTCTAGCACAGCCTGCTCTGTACCCTAGATCTCAAAGCCTCTGACCCAGCCAGAAACCCAGCCAACCTCCCCCAAGCACCAGAAAGTCACACCAGCAGCTACCCACAAGTCCCTGTGCTGCCCTGCATGTCAGGAACCACCTTTGCCACACTCTTCTCTTTGTTTAGTATAGGGACCAGGTCTGTTCCTGTGTCACAGACCACTGGAATGTTTTAGAGGGTAAACACTGGCAAACTGGGAAGATGGGGAAGTTGAGGCCCAGGGGAATGGGAGGTAGATTCAGGATTTATATAGCTTAATACTTCCATGTTCCCAGCAGCCCCTTCCTCCAGCTTCTTGGTCAACCCCCCGCTCTTCCATTCCTACAAACTCAGCCCTCTTCAGGCCACTGCCCCTAACCCTATGCCTCAAGCCCCAGCCCTTCTGGGCAGGAATGTGACTGGTCAGGTCTGAGCTGACCACATGAGTAGCCATAAGGTGACAGACCCCCATCTTCCCATCCCCCCAGCCTGGGGGAGCTCACATACCAAGGTAAGGGGTGGGGGGGGAGCCGTTTTAACCCTTTGCAGCCTGGCTTTCAGGGAGAAAAGGAGGGATATTCTACTTCTTATGGTCAGTTCCATAGGAGGACTGCCAAGTGGGTGGGGGGGAGTTCAAGCAGAATCTACTTCAACAAGGTGGGGTACTGCCCAGCCAGTCCCCATTAAGAAAAACTATTCTTTACCACCTTGTATGTTTAATCTCATCTCCCATGACATCTCGAAAATCAGTCATGAGCTGGCATTGAGGGCAGAGAAAGAAAAGAGGCATCATGAACCCTAACCTCAGGAGCCCCTAGACTGATGGGAGAAACACAACCCTGCCCTGGGGAGTCTGATGGGGAAGACCAGGCACAGAGGCTAGGACAAAGAGCTGGGCGCAGAGAGGAACATGGAGCTGCAGTAGAAGTGAGGAGGAAGCCAGGGCAGCAGAACAAGCCAGGTGGGGTCAGACCGGGCAGGCTTCCCGGAGGCCCCTCAGCCCACACCCCTCCCCCCAGGCTCTGGAATCTCGGGGGTCAGGGCTGAGGGACAGCCCCACCCCCTGCTCCCCTCAGGCTCAGGAATTCCACCAGCCAAGGGGGGGAATGGCTGCTTCGGCCTCAGTCCAAGTTGGCTCCCACTGGACCGGGAACTACAGCTCTTCCTCGGCCCCCCACCCCCACACCAGCCTGGGGGCTGGCCCCCAGCCCCTTTCCCTCCCCCTCCCTGGCTGGCACGGTGTGTGCCAGGCGCTGGCAGAAAACAAACCCGCCGGGGTGGGTTTGCAGGGAGCGGGGTAACCTTGACACAGTTGCGGCAGTCGCTAATGGCAGACACACACTCCGCCTGTTCTGGGGGGACTGTTGCTGTTGCTAGGAAACCAGCAGCCGCGTGAATGGAAATGGGTCAGTAAACCTGGGGAGAGATAGTGTGACACTCGAACCACTGCAGCTGCTCCAGCCCACACCGAAATCCCTCCTCTTCAATATTTATCACTCCCGCCTGGGCCCTCAGCTCCTGCCAGACCCTGCACCAGCCTGGCCCTCAGGCCCCCCCCCCAGGGCCCAACAGAGGTGGAAGGAGAAAAGAGATGAGGGGGTTGCTTATCCATGGGGCGGGTGGGCAGGATGGAACTGGTTCTGGAGGAGATTGAACAGGAAACAGAGTCTAATCCCGTGGTGGGGAAGGGGTTAAAAGGTCAATTCACGCCTGTTCCTGACTTAGGCACCGTGTTAAAATTACTTCAAGAGTGAGCAGGCTTGTAGCTGGCTGGCTGGTTGGCTGCGTGCCTACCTGCCTACCTGAGGAGGGACTGATTAGGACAGGAGACTTTCCTTCCAGTGTCCTGGGGCCTCCCTCTGTATAAGGGATGGAGGAGGAAGAAGTACCCAAAACATGGTTAGGATCAACTCAGCCTGAAAACACCAGTTGATGGTTCCAAGTACAACCCAACAGCAGCCCAAGTGGCCATGGGCTGTCTATTGCCTTACAACACCATCCTGTACAGCTACACACACCTCAGACAGCCAGACACCTTCTGTTCAGAAAACCTTGACAACACCCCTACACAGATACCCCCACGATAGAACATGACAATTGCAATTCAGAACAGTGCCTTTCAGCTCAACACCCATAAACAAACTGACAAAACTAGGCATGTGCAAAACTGTGCTGTGTCAGACTGTGCTGACTCTTCTATTACTTCCCTAAAAGCCTGCCTTGACCCAAAGCCTGGTTCCGTGGTTCATGTATGTTTTTTGCCCCCCTCCCTCCCCAGCCTCCTCATCTTGCACACACCCCAATACCCTGCTCCTGTGGTTGCTTTTCTGAAGACATCATCCCACAAGCTAGCTGCCTTATTCGCCTTAGCTGGGTTCCCTGGAGGTTGACTGGTCACTTGACACACACATTCCCCTCCCATAGAAGCATGTGGTTCCACAGCACCTCCTGACACAAGCTCTTGTTCTTATGCACAGGCCTCTCTACAGACAACAGGGACCCTGGGAATCAGCAGTGCCACTCACTTAGGAGATATGCTCCCTCCACCCGCCACAATCTCCACCAGTATCCCAGAAGGGTGTGTCTTGAGAAGGGAGCTACTCCAGTCTTCTGGAGGAGGGGGATACCTTGACAAGAATCTCCCAGCTGACTTAGTTCTGTGTGCTCCTATCTCCTAGGATACATCAGTCAACACAGGCTCAGAGCCTGTCACAGCTAGAAGGTGCCTTAGGGAATTACTAATCCAGCCTCTTCTGCTATGCAGAAGGAAAACAAAGCCCAGAGAGGGGAAGCAGCCTACCTAAAGTCACACAGCCCAACTGCTGGTTTCAGCCCCTTTATCTTTTACAGTCCCTAACTGGGAGCCCTTGAAGGGTTGGAGAGAAATTGGAGGAGTGAGGTTCAAGTCAGCCATGGAGAGCTTTCCTGAGGCAGAGGGAGGTGGAACTGGTCTATAGTCCCAGAGAGGTGGTTTATGAGAACTGCCCAATGGTGCATTCAGAGACACAAACACCTGGCAGCCCTGGAATCTGGGCCACATAAATTTGGTCAAACCCAGGTTTTGCCAAAAGGATCTGGTGGACACTTATCCCTCCCCCAATTCCTATCCCAAGGCCCCATAGACCTGTCTCCCCAAACCAAAGGGAAGTTTACCCTATTCCCAATACCTGGCCTTGAATGCAAGTTCAAGGGCATCAGCTGCCTTTTATTTAAGACAGACCTCTGCCAAGAAGATGAATGAGTAAAAAGGTGTTCTTCTAGGTAGTTTTTATTTCAATTCCATTTTGCAGAAGCACAAACTGAGGCTCACAGAGGTAGGGTAATTTGTTCAAGCTTACACAGAGAACAAATAGAGCCTTGAGCTCCTTCCAGTACACCAGGGTCTTTCCCAGTGGACAAGGCAGGCCAGTCAAACAGGAAACAAGAACTGGAGTTGGGGGAGGTTGGGAGTTGACACAGGCCCAGGCGACATCCTGGGTTGAGGGGAGCCCAGAGGCATCTTAAGTTGAATCTGGTATCTGGCAGTGGTGGAGCAAAAGGTCAGCAAGGAGATGGGAGGGAGAAAAAAGCAGAATTCCACCAGCTTCACAGCCTGCCTGGGCTGTACCCTGGGGAGCCAGCCCAGAGTACTCTGCCAGCCCCCCCCCCCACCATTGGAACAGCAGAAGGAGCATTGTGAGGAGACCAGTGGGACAGAGACCTTGGGAAGCAAACTCTCACAGGGTTGTACAAGGGGCAAGGGATTCAAATACTCTTGAGGGCTGACTCTGCTCCCTGGATGGGACTGGATGTTTCACAGGTGCCCTTTATTTCCCACCCTTACTTAACTATGTGCAGACACTATGCCAATTGCTTTAAATATTATGCAACTTTAAGCTCCACTATGAGACCATGGCATATCTACTGTTATCTAGTTTTTTGTTTTTGTTTTTGCAGTTTTTGGCTGGGGCTAGGTTTGAACCCACCACCTCTGGAATATGGGGCCAGTGCCCTACTCCTTTGAGCCACAGGCACTACCTTATTATCTAGTTTTTCAAATAAGGGAAACTCAGGAGGGAAGGGACTTGTTCAAGGTCACACAGCCAGTGAGTGGCAGAGAAGACATTCCAACTGTGCCTGTCCCCACAGCTTTTGTTAACATAGTGAGGCAGGAAATGGAATTGAACAGGGGCCAGTGGTAGGGGGAGAAGGGGTCCACTTTGGGCAGGGGAAATGCCTGCTGAGTTGCCAAAAGGTTCATCAGTTTGCAGAGCACCAAATGGTGCTAGCAGTTAGCAAAGTTGTGGGAAAGCATACCTTCCCCTCCTCCACAAAGTGTAGGGTAACCCTATTTTCCTCCCCAAACCCACAGTGCCAAGAATGAGCCCTGAGAGTTCACTTACCTACTCCCCTGGATCTCAGGGTTCCTGTAAAAATAAGCCCCTCTCATCCAGGAGCCCATTACTGGACTCTAGGACCTGCAAGGTGCAGAGCCACCCCGCAAAGAATGCGGCGCTGCCGTTGCCGTCGGAGAAAGTGTCCAGGATTTTTCCTGCACGCCTCCCCCCACCTCAACAACTCGGCAGTTGAGGATGAGAGGGGTATTGAGAGAAGACTGCCTTCCCTCTCTCCTAGAAGCCCTTTTCGACTCTGCCTCTTGTTCGAGCGGGAGGCTCGAGGGGGCAGGCCCGATCGTTCTCAGGCAGTCTCTGAGTTTTCCCGCCGCTGCCTCACGGGCTACCTGGCAGGCTAAGCTGCCCCCATCCCTGCCACCCCCGCCCCTCCCCCAGATGAGGCCACGAAGTATCTGACTCCTGGATGAGGTGACGGGCCGAGAGGGAAACCAGGCAGCTGGGGGAGGGGCATTGCCTGCACCTGGCCCCTCTCCGCCGCCCAGGCCGGGAGGGACGCGACTGGACCCCCACCAGACCCGAAAAGCGCGGCCGGGGACGAGGCTATCCCCTCCTTTCCCGCAGTCTGCGGCCGTGCGCTCCCCCCAACCCTCGCTGCGAAGGCGCCCCCTAGGGTCGGGCAGCTAAGCGCCCCTTCCCCAGCCGCGCGCTCAGCCCTCTCCCCTGGCCGGCTGCGCTCTCCAGCTGCAGGAAATTCCAGAAGCTCTCCATCATCCCCGCGCAGCGCGCAGCCCGGGCTGCCAAGGCTCCCCGAAGGAGAGCCACATGCCGGCCGGCCGCGCGGCCCGCCCTCGCTCCCCCCTCCACTCCCGGGTCCAAACCGGCCGGGTAGCCACGTCGGGCCGGGCGGGGGCCGAGCGGGCCGCCCCTTCCCGCGCCCCGGGCCGGGCGGAATGCGTGGCAGCCCCGGCCGGGGGTTATTTTGAGCGGGCGGGGAGCGGCCCAAGCTCGGTGTTTTCGGCTTTTTCCTGGCCCCCGGCCCGCCAGCCTGGGCCTCGGCTGCCCACGAAGTAGGGGCGGGGGTGTCACGTGGCGGAGGAAGGGGAGGGCCGCCGCGATCCGGCCGGAGCACGGGCCGGGACCCAGGAGGCGCCCGGCTGCGGCTCGGACCTGTGCTCGCCATCTACAGGGCTGAGCCACGGAATTATTAATAGCGCGCCGGCTCGGGCTCCGGCGGTGGCCCCGGGGCGCCCGCTACCTGGATGCCCCTCCTCCGGTGAACGCGGCGGCCAGGGCACTCCCTCCCCAGTGGCGGACTCAGGCCTAACTGGATAGCGCCACTGTGCACCAGTGGCCAATCACCAGCCTCGATTTCCTTACCTGTACATTGGGGTTGAGCTACCTGGCTTTATACCATGGGTACCATATAAAGGATTTGTTTCCTGTGTCCTTCTCCATGGGAAAAATGTCTACACGTTTGGGGGGTCTCAGTTTTCCCATTTATAAAGTGAGGGGGTCTGAGAAGGCCCTTTCCTGGGAAAGAATCCTTCATATTTGAACAAAGCATTTTGACTGACAGCCCATTTGTGCCTAGTGACTTGATTACTCAATGGTCGCTGCCACACTGAGCACTTGCCCTACATTATTAACATGCATTAACTCATTAGATTATAAGATCCCCATAAAAAGGTAGTATTATCCCTCCCCCTTTTTTTTTGCTGATGAGGAAACTGAAGTTCAGGAAGGTTAGTTAGTGACCTGCCAAAGGTCACACAATGGTAGAGCCTAAAGTCTGAAACCTCTGGCTCCAGAGGCTGAGTAAACCACTGAACACACAGTGTTCACCCTGAAACAAGCAGAACAAGCATTGCACCTTATTTACAGAGGAGGAAAATGAGGCTCAAAGTGTGATTTACCCAAAGTTGCCTTTGGCCAGTTAGTGGCAGAGGTGGCGTCCAAGAAAAATCTTCCAACTTCTTCTAGACCAAAGCCCCACTGCAGCCCTTGAATCTGTTCAGTTCCTGTCATGGTGCAGGTAGTGGGGCTCCCAGGACATGGTGCTTGAAATCTAAACCAAGCTGGGTCCAGGACCCTAGGGACAACCCTCTGCTGCCAAGTGTCAGTCCTAGACTACTGGGTACCCAGGGTTCACTTCACTAATCCATCAAATTCTAGACTCAGCCCAGCCTCAGAACCATGAGGTAGTGGTATTGGGGGTGAGGGGAGATAGGGGAAACAGCCTGGGACAGGGCCTAGAACTGCTTCCTGCTCCCTCCTCCCCCCTCAAGCAAGGAAGCTGCCAGGTCCCCCACTCTGCCCCGGAAACCTGGCAGTTTATTTCTGTCTCTGGGCCCCCTGTTTCCACAGAGTCAGTCCAGGAAGGCCTGCAGCAGCTGGCTTGGAGGGGTGGAGCTCCTTCTCCCTCAAGGGTCCAGCTGCCACCCTGCCTCCCCTACAACACACCTGCCAGGCCAGGCCAAACCAGACTAGAATCAGGAGTGACATTGCAATGAGGGAGAGGGAAGCTGGGGGCCAGTGCTCCAAAGTGACACCAAATACTGTGAGAGGCCCAGAGTCCCAACAGAGATTCCACCTGAGGTCAGCCAATCAGGACTCCAAGAGAAGCAACCCCTATTCCCCAACCTACAGCCCAGATGTTCTCCTGGGCCGAGTCATTCTACACCCAAGCTGCTAAGGGTGTAACCTCTGGCAAGTCTGACCCTATTTACTCCAGATCATTCTGGCTCATGGCTCCTCTGGACTCTGGTCCCAAAGAAATGCCTGCTTCTAAATCTGTGCTATCCAATTGGGTAGCCACTAGCCATGTGTGGCTACCACACACTGGGAATGTGGCTAGTCCACACTGGGATGTGCTGTGAGTATAAAATATACACCAGATTCTAAAGTCCCAGAATTGACAAGATGTAAAATATGTCCTTAGTACTTTTATAATGATTGTATGTTGAAATAATATTTTGGATCTATTAAGTTACATAAGATGCATTATTAAAATTAATTTCACTTATTTGTTTTTGCTTTCTTGAATGTGGCTACTAGAAAATTTAAATTTACTTATGTGGCTTCCATTATATTTCTATTGGATAGTGCTGTTCTGGATAGTATGGTGCTCTGGCTTAGGACCAGGGCTTTGCCTACTCTAGATCAATATCTCTGAGGCTTTAGCTTACCCACTTCCCCATATCCAGACCACAGCCTTATGTGTGGGTCTAAATCTCACCGCCCCATACTACCCTACCCCAGCTTTCTGTGGACGTAGACTCGGCCAGAGATGAAGGCTTAGGCTGCTTTTAAAGTACTATCTACTACATTTCTTGCTCACCAATTACCAATATCTAGATCCCAGTCAGAGTGTGGCTCCTGGCTCGGCGCCTGTGGCTCAAGCGGCTAAGGCGCCAGCCACATACACCTAAGGTGGCAAGTTTGAATCCAGCCCGGACCCGCCAAACAAAAATAATGGCTGCAACCAAAAATAGCCGGGCGTTATGGCGGGCGCCTGTGGTCCCAGCTACTTGGGAGGCAGAGGCAGGAGACTTGCTTGAGCCCAGGAGTTGGAGGTTGCTTTGAGCAGTGAAGCCATGGCACTCTACCCAGGGTGACAGCTTGAAGCTCTGTCTCAAAAAAAAAAAAAGAGTGTGGCTCCAGATCATTTTCCACGTGAACCTGCCATAGATCTAGTTCCAACTTGACATACCAATCTTGTTGGCATAGATCATTGTCTAATAAGGTTTAAAATCTATACATACCCCTCAGGGGGAGTAGGCTTCTAGATCAGGGGATGGCAAACTACAGCTCGTGGGCCAAATCCGGCTTGTTTTCTGTTTTTATAATTCAAGTTTTAGTGGAAGACTGCCAGCTCATTCGTTTATGCCTTGTCTATGACTGCTTTCAAGGTACAATGGCAGAGTTGAGTAATCATGACAGAGAGTGAATGGACTACAAAGTCTAAAATTTTTACTATCTAGGTATTTACAGAAATACCATGTTCTAGATGAACAGAAGTTCAACACACCATAAATTTAGATTCCAGCCAAAGCTCATGGTTTACTTTAATCTAGATCACCTTCTGCCATAGTTCTAGATAGTGCTACTGATGAGGATGTAAGCCAGGGCCTAACATGAATCCCCTGATATTTAGTTTCCACATTCTACTCAGTTCTCAGCAGATGGGCCCCAGAGTACTCCACTTTGGGATGGAAAAGGTGTCTCCCCCACAGAACTACCCTAGAGAGAGTAAGGCCCATAAGTCCTTCTCAATTGCCTTGTGATGGGAGAGGAGGGTAGATTCCAGAAAGCACTGGAGGCTGAGTCAAAGAGTCAGGGGTAAGGCCTTATACACAACAGGGGGCAGAACAAAATCAGGCCAAGATGATAACAGTAGTAGGGGTGTGCAACACGGATTATTTGAGGTATGCTTTGCTTAGCTGTGGTGTTGGATATTACAAAAAGTATGCGTGAACCTTTTCTTTTACTCATCAACTTTCATTAGTGTTAGTGTATGTAATGCCCAAGACAACTCCTATTCTTCCAATGTGCAACAGAGAAGAAAAAAGGTGGAGTAGCCCCACGCTCTATGCCTTCCCAGTAGGTTCTAGAGTTGAGGGTCATGGGGCGGATAGAAGCCAGCCCAGGGGCCTCTAGGGGAAATCTTTATCTCCAGCCACCTCATGTGTCTCACATTACAGCTGAGCTGGCACCACTATTTCCTTACCCATTCCCTCCCTCCAGCCCTGCCCTGTCCATGGCTTTCTTTGAAAACCCTCCCACACCTGTCCTCTCCTTTGGCATTTCTCCTTCTCAATCCTAGAATCCCAGGCTAACCTTTATGGTTAAGGCCTCAAGCTCTGGAGCTGATAAGCCCAGGCTTAAATTTCAGGTCTGACTCTGGGCAAGTCACTTCACTGCTCTAGGCCTCCTCAGTTTCCTCATCTGTAAAACAGAAAATAAAAATGGTATTTATTTTGTAGGTTGTTGTATGACTCTAACAAGATCATGAGGCCAATCACTTTGCCCAGCACCAGGCCCATAAAAAGCATTTAATGCTATTTGCTATTTTATTATTATTGATCATCTAGCTTGGTTCCATCGATGGGCTTTGGGAGGTCTGTAAACCTCATTGATTTTCACCAAAACCTTTTTTGTTTTTCTGGAAAGCCCCTAACCCTCAACATCTTCTCAAAATGGCTCCTTAACCCAAATGGTAAAATAGGAGGGATGCCTTTTAGTTCAATCCAAATGGGAAAGCAAAGGCAAATAGAGGATGGGGGACTAGCTGCAGGTCCCTTGGACTCAAGGCTAGAACCCAGAATATCCTCTCCCAAGCTGTCTCCTTCCACTAGTCCTAGCTGTCTCTCTGATCTGACCTCGTCACTTCTCACCCGCTCAGCTGTGACAGCCTCCCAGAGGACTGCCCACCTCCAGTCGCCTCCACTGAATCTCCTCCACCTAGTGCCAGCTACATCTTCCTCAAATCCCATTCTCGTGACACTGCATCTCTGCCCTGAAACCTTTAATAGCTCCCTACTGCTGATGACAACATCAAGGCTGAGGTCTTTAGCCTGACATTCAAGGGCCTTCACAGCCAGCTCTGGCCCCACCAACCTCCTCGCTGTTCCCTCTCATCTGGTCAGTGGGGCTGGCTTCTTCCTGTCCTCTCTTCCCTCCCCTTAGTCTCAACACCACCCACACACTCAGTTCTGGACACATTCTGCTCCTTTGCTCAATCACACAGTGTCTCAGGCCTTGCCTGCTGCCCCTGCTCTGCCCTCAGGGTTGCCCCTGGGTCCTGCTACCCTCTGAACTCACCCTGATCTGGCCAGGCCAGGGTATGCTGACCGTAGCTCTGGCTCCAGGAAACAGGTCCTGCCCCTGCTCTCTAGCTCAGCTCCAACCTGGACACTGACTGACCTCAGCACTTGCCCATATCCTCTCTAGTTCACCTCTCTCTCCTGTCCTCTAGACTTTGAAGAACAGCACTCTGCCCCCTTCCCCCAATCACAAAGAAACACCAGGAGCCAGCCAGATTAGCACTGTCCTCAAAGTCATGACTCCTGGGTCACTCAGATTGTCCTCTCTGAGCTGCAATTTCCTCATCTTTAAAATGGGGGCAGCAATGCCTACATGTCACATAATTCTCATGAGGGATAAATTGCCTTATAAATTGGAAAATGCTTTTTCTACTAAAACCTGCCATACAAATTATACTAATGATAGCCTCCATTTGTAAATGTATTTAAAATTGCAATAACCCTAGAACTTGGGCACTCCGTATGTCCCTTCCTTGATTCATTTTTCCTCATTGGCACTTATCATTGTCTAACAAACCACGTATTTTACTTGTTTTTGTGTTGTCTGTTTTACCCTCTAGATGTAAGCTCCTTGAGGGAAGATTTTGTCTACTTTGTTCACTGCAGTGTGTCGTAGAAAAGTGCCTGAATGTTAATCCGGGTTCACAGAGCACCTCAACTGAGGAGAGGGTACTTTGATGACCCTCATTTTGAAATGAGATGTTAAGTGACTTGTCCTGATCACACAGAGGGAAGTGGCCTGGCTAGGGTTTGACTCCTGAGCCTGCCCTCCTGATCACTATGCTCTATTTCCTGTCCAGATGGGGGGTTGTTTCTATTTCTACATTAGCTAAGCCTCTCGAATCTGTCACCCTCCCTATGCCCCTGAGGCCACCAGCCATTCCAACCCTCATTTCACCTCACTCAGCCATTTCCTCCTACTTCTCAGCCCCAAGCCTCAATGTTCATCCTTACCTCAGGGCCCTTTACTGAGGTCCTATGCCTTGCCTAGAAATGTTCTGGCTCTCCATCTCTTTCAATTCACCCATTTCTCAAGACCCACCTCTTCTGGGTCTCCCTTCAGACTTGACTTGCTCCCTTCCCTGAGCTTAGGCCTTGTTTATTGCTAGAGAAACCTACTTGGGGAGCATACGCTGACTTAGCCCATGTTCTAATTGTTTTCTGAATTTGAAGGCCTTGTCGTCCACCTTGGTCCCTCCTTTCTACTCCCTCTGCCCCTCTCCTGGCCAGGTCTCCTTCTCCTTCCTCTGCTGGATCAACGCCCTCACCCCCACCCCATTTCTTAATCAAGTTTAAAGCTTTGTGAATAAGAGCATGGCTCGGGCAGCGCCTGTGGCTCAAAAGGGTAGGGCACCAGTCTCATATGCTGGAGGTGGCAGGTTCAAACCCAGCCCCAGCCAAAATAAATAAATAAATAAATAAATAAAAATAAAGTCTATTAAAAAAAAAAAGAAAGAGCATGGCTCTAAGTCTCTCAAATTGCAGCTCCATCCTCTACTAGCTGTTTCTTTGGGCATGTCACTATACCTCTCTGAACCTGTTTCCTAACTTTGAAATGGAGATAATGTGAGCACTGCCTCCTGAGTGAATGTGCCTGGCATATAGTAAACACTCAGTATCAGCCCATTGTTATTCCTATAGCATTTCATCATGTTGCTATTCTCCATTCTAAAAGCCTCAGCCTCCTCTATTCCTCCTCCCTGATCAGTTCCCCCTCTTTCCAGATTATGATGATTATAAGACTGCTAACATATATTGACCCTTTATTATCTGCAGTGACTGGAAACATGTCTGACACCCAGCAGGTGCTTGATATTCATTGCTGAATAAGTTAATTAGCTAATTTAATCCTCATAACACCCCATGGAGGGGGAGAACTACTATTAGACTCATTTTACAGACAAGGAAATCAAGGTCCAGAGAGAGAAAGAAATTTGCTGTGTTTGTGGCTGTGGCTGGCTGGGATTTGAACCCCAGCAGTCTGACTCTAGTGATAAGCCTCTTGATGCCCTTCCCATCCTCACTATCCCATTCTAATCTGCTTGGACATCAACCCCAGGGATGCTGGGACACTTTCTCTCTCCAGGGGTTAGGTCTCAGAATCTAGACAGAATGGATCCCCACTGAGCCCCTACTCCAGGGCTCAAACCCTTCATGTTTTATCTCATTTGAGCCTCACCAAACCCGGTAGCATCCATGCCATTAATATTTTCCCTTAACAGGTCAGGAAACTGAGGCTCAGAGAGGAGTTCAAGTAACTAAGGACATACAGGATTCAAAGCCCAAATTCTTTGAATTACGTCATGTTTTTGTGATGTTTTTCCCCCACTGTCTTATACAACCTTTGAGAGCTATTCACACATATCTGCCTTGTTTTTCCAGTTAGTTAAGACAACAAGCTCTCTGGGGCCAACCCCTCCCATGTCCCCCACTGATGGCCAACACCATAGTGGCAGGGGCCATGTCCCACAGAGGCTTCCTAACCACTGATCTGCACCCTCCTAGCCAAGCACAACCTGACACTCTGCCTGTTTTCCCCAATAACAGGTCTTGATTTATGCGCTTTCCAGCCCTAACAGACTTACGGTTGGCAAAAGCAGGCCTAGGTCTCCCCGAGCATCTCCCCTAGAGGCTCCCCAAAGATGCCTTATCTTCTGGGAATTCAGGGCTCCCATCTCCCACCTAGGGCACAAACCAGGCAGGATAGCATGATGGTTCAGAACAAGAACTCTGGATCCCAATCTACCAAGTTCAAAGGCTGGCTCCATCAGAAACTGGCTGTGTGACCTTGAGCAAGTCAGTTAACCTTTCTAAGCCTCAGTTTTCTCACATGTAAAATAAGGACAATAATAATAAGTATGCGAGGATGATTAAGTGAGTATATCTATTTATAAACTTGGGAGAATGTCTGAGACATGGTAAATAAATAAAAGTTCATTAAATAAATGAAAGTAGGGCTCCACCTAACCATGGCAGGGACCTCATGGTAGGGTACAGAGTCAGTGACAAAGCAAATCTCAATTCCAAATAGATAACTGAAGACACACAAGGAAATGGAAAGAAGTGGCAGAGACCTCACACCTTCAGGAAGCCCCTTGTGGCAGGGACCGGCTTCTTCTCTCCCCACATCCTCCAGAGCCAGAAGACCCCATTTCCTGGCCTAATCAGTCTTCTGACCTAATCCCCCCACCCTAATCCCCAAGCCACTTCCCCTCCTGTCCCTCCAATTGTTAACTCTTTCCATGCAGCTAGACAGGTTATGGCCAGAAATCACGCCCTGCTACTTTTGGTTGCTGTGTGAACTTGAGTAAATCACTTAGCCTCTCTGAGCCTCAGCTTTCTCATCTAGCCAGTGCAGTAATCTAAACCTCCTTGGAGTCCTAGGGATTAACTAATAACTAAAATCATGCCCACGTGTGTGTGTCCACAGGTACTTGGACATGTTAGTGTCCTACAGGTCTGACCACATGGATGAGGATGGGGGGGGGATGCTCTTAAAAATTGACCCCCCCCAACTTCAAAATTTCCCCCAACAGTCCATAAGCTCCACCTAGGGTAAGTTCCCTGTCCCTTTGACCTCTGCCCTATGACACTAAAATACCATTTACTGGAGGACAGGCAAGGCTGCAGACCAGGCCCCTCATGCCACAGTTACTTTATCTGAGGCCTTGAAGTAGACTTGGTGGGGGAGAGGGAGGGACAGAAAGAACCTCAGGTGAGGGGAGAGGGGAAGGTCCCCTGGAGGGATAAGCAGGGAGAGGGGGAAGGTTGGGAAGAGAAGGGGGATAGGCCCCCAGGGTCCTCCCTCTCCCCCAGGGCAAACCCAGCAATCACTTGGTCTGGCCTTCCACTCTTTTGAAAAGGAAGAGGTGCCAGCGGCAGCAAGTTACAGTAGGTGATTACCCATCGTTAATTAATTAAAATAAACAGCAAATTAAATACAGCAAAATTAAAATAGCTCAGGAAATTAATTCTCTACCAGCCCCACCTCTCACAGGTGAGATGCTTAAAGGGCCCCTTGCAGCCAGGATCCAGGGCAGCTGAGGGGTGTCACCAGAAGCTGCCTTATATGTACCACGACTCCCAGCAACCCCAGGTATCAATGGCAGAACCCAGCTGCCCATGGACACTGCCACTCCAAAATTGGCCTCTTGACTCCTTACCCCCAGGGGACCCCAAGCCTTGCTATGTAGTCAGTGGCAAGAAGGGTGCTGACATTCTCTAGGCCAGTGATGGGGCACTGTGCCCTTCTGAGCATATGGCCCACATCTACTGCCACACAGGGCAGGGGAGGAGAGAAAAGGGACCTTGGGCTCTCTTCTGGGTCCCCTCTGGGACTGTGAGTCAGATCCTGACAAGACCCTTCTCTTCTGGGGTAAACTCCTGGCCCCTTATTCTGGGTGCTCAAAATCCATCTCTGGGGACCCTTCACTTTGCCCCTTTTCTTTTGCTTAGCATTTTCTGTAAGAAAACCAAGTGCTAAGGCCCAGAATCCCAAGCCAGAATATTCACAACCAAGGTGGCTTGACCAGCCCCTAGGACATGATGCCAGAACTCCTCCTTATAAGACTAATCAGCTTATTGCAAAAATGGGGAAACTGAGGCCAAGGAGAAGGCATTTGTTTGTGGTCACACAATGACTTAATATCAGAATCTGAAGCTGAATCGTTATGGGGACGTTCCATGTCACCACTGTAACACTGGAGTTTTAAAAGGCAGCTCAGCCCCATACTGACCTCCAGCAGCCAGCAACCAGGGCCTCGCCTTCACATTCCCATCCCACAAGTCTCCCCAGAGACTCCTCACCCAAACTCTCAGTTCCTACCCTTGGGCTGCTGTTCACATAGTTTGCTCTACCTGAAGCTCCTTCGCCATCCTCTGCTTGCCCAAATTCTCCCAGCTGGCTCAATACCAGCTCCTCTGTGAGCCACTCAGGGCCCTGAAAAGTGCTGCCTCACCCTCCTTTAAGCTCCCAGGATGCTTCACCTCCACCCTCACCCTGGCCCTCTCTGCTGTCTGTGGGATGTGTCTATCAGGTGAGCAGGGCGAAGCTGTAGACTACCTGCCTCTGGGCCCCAGCACCTGGCGCAGCACCCAGCCTTCAGCTGGGGCTCACTGCATATCCTCACCTGAGACCCCCACTTCCCACTGGGGACTGACAACAAGACTAGCATCTGCACTGTCCCATTGTTACATGACAGACCTCATTCACAGAGGCTGTGTGATTTTCCTGAGGCCACACAGCTCTGGAAGTGGAACCCCACTAATCCTTCCTCCTAAACGAATTGCCTCTCCATCCCACTCAACCTCTTCAAGGTTAGACCACCATCCCACCAGTACTACTCAAGCATTTTGACTTGCTTCCCTGCCTCTGGTTTCTCCCTGCACTAGCCTGTCACTACAAACTTCCTATGACTCCTTGTGGCCCACTGGACAAAACTCAAGCACTGAACATGGCATCTAATGACTGTGATATCTGCTTCTTGCCCTCTTTGCAGCATCTCCCCCAGTCTGTCGATGTCATTCCATCTTCCCAGCATCTCATACTCAATTCACTGCCAGGCTCTGCATATGCTATTCCCTCTACTTGGAGCACCCTTCCCACATTCTTCCTCTTATGCATTTCTATACAATCCTCAATATCCAAGATCAAGGGTTTACCTTAAATTTAGTTGGAAGAGACAGGTGACAAACAAACAAATAGGCTGGTCTCAAAACTGAGAGCTCAGTGAGGGAAGGGCCTATGTCTATCTTGGTCACCACAGTATCCCCAGGGCTTAACTCATAATCAAAGCTCAATCAATATTTGTTGAATGAATGAATGCTCCATATATACTTGTTGACTAAACAGAAATGACAAAAGAATACAAGGCCACAGCATACAGGGCCACAGGTAGACAGATGGGGAAAGACTGAGGCCAGAAAGGCCAAGGACACGGTAAAGAGCAGTGACAAATACCATCAAGGCTAATCTGCAGCAGAGCCACTCACTCTTGGCAGAGGGAGTGTTTGTGAGAGACAGAGGAAGGAAAATGATGGTGTGAGGGAGGCTCTGAATGCGTGTATGCACATGTGGGGGGGAAGGTGAGGATCCACATAAGGGAGTGTATGTGTGTGCTGTGTGCTGCATTTGGGGAGTAGTCTGTGTGAGAAAGCAAAGAAGTATGCAAACACACGTGTGTGTGTGTGTGTGTGTGTGTGTCCGTGCATGCATGCCATGAAGGCTGTGGGTATGTTTAAGTAAGTGAGGAAAGCTGTGTGTGTGTGTGCACGCAAGAGGCCATAAATGTGACAGAGGTTGTATTAGTCTGCTGGGGGGAGTGGCTGAGAAAGATGGGGTCATGTGAGGGAGGGGTGAGTGGGGGGGGGCGCTGTGAGCATGTGCAGGAGGAGATGGTGTTACCAATGGGGAAGGTAGGTAAGAGGTGTCAGGGCTCTGCTGAGGGTGTGGCTGCTGTGGCCTCAGCCACAGGCCCAGTGCCAGAGGTGGGGGGCTGGCCCTGGGCCCAGGGTGGGGGCTCTGACAGAAGATTCCTCAGAGGCCTCCCTGAAGCCACAGGCGCCAGATTATCATGACCCTAGGCAGGGAGGTTGAGGAGGAGGCCCAGATGTGCATGCGCCTCTACATCTGTCCACAGAAAAACCTCTGGGCATTTATTTGTCTTTATCTGTGTCCGGTTGTGCACGCCTGTGCTTGTGTGAGCACCGCCAGCTGTGTGTCTGTGCCTGTCTTTGTCTCTGTATGTATCTGGGCCTTTGTCTTAGTGTGGTGTGTGTGGTGTTGATCTATGCCGGTCTGCGTGACTGTGTCTGGTTTTGTGAGTGTCTAAGTGTGTCTTTGGGGTGCTGTGTGTCCCTGACTCCGCACATGTCTAAATAGGGGTTACATGTGCCGTCTGCCCCCAGAACACTTGCCTGCCTCTGTGAGTCTATGAGGTCTCAATGTGAGCACAGACACACTGTGCTTTTGAGGCTGTGGATTTAGACTTCAGTATATCTAAGTGTGAGTGCCTGTGTCTATGTGTGCCTGTGTCTAAGTGCCTGTGTCTATGTGTGCAGGAACATGCCACATACTGCAGTATGGAAATGCTTATCTGTGTGATGTGTGTGTGAAACCAAGGATATGTGTGTGTCTCTGTGCCTGTTCGCGTGCATGTGTGTTGGTGTGAGGGGTTTGTCACAGACTGGTGAGCAAGTTAATCTCAGACTCTGTGACACGTGGAATAAAATCACGCTCCCATAATGGGATCATTCGTCTTCCTGTCCAAGGAGAGAACCAACTCTTTACCCTCCGCCCTGGGGGAGCCAGTGGGGCCAGGGCCAGGCACTGGCCCCCACCCAGGCCCCTTTCTGGCCTCAGCACCCCACCCCCATCCCTCCTCTGTTGCACCAGGCTCATTCTGCCTCCAGAGTGCCCCAGTGCCCACTGTGGGCTGGGCAGGCCTCCAGGACATGTGACCAGGCCTTAGAGGCCTGCCCTGGGCCCTCCCCAGTCCCCCCCCACTGCTGAAGAGGGCCCTGCCCCAGATGAGGGGGGGGTACAGGAAGAACTCTTTGGGCCTCTCCTCCTCCCGGAGGGGAGGGATGAGCTGCAGGCCCAGCCGGGATTTTCCATCTCTCAGCAACAAGATTCCTGGTGAGCAGGCTATGGGGTTTGGCAGGGTTCCTGCTGGAGACCCGCCCTCACCCACCAGGATGCCTGGGTCCCTGGGGCCAGGCAGCAATGGGTTCCCTGGGGAGCCTGGAGGGCCCCAGAACTTTGGCTTACTGCTGCTTGGGCCTGTGGGAAAGCCAGACCCTTCCAGGCCCCTACCTTCCAACTAAACATGGCTCCCTGGCCCCAGAGGCAAACTACCACCCTTCCTCTGGCCTTCTCCAAGCCCCAACCTTTGCTTGAGAAAGACTTCCCAGGTGAGCCACCGGGCCCTTAGAGGGCCTCTAAGTAATCATCTCCCCAGCTCCCTGCCCAAACCTCAGCACACAACCAACCTGGGTTCTAGACCTCACCTTTGCAAGGTCAGGGCTATGCATTTCCTCTCAGATGTGGGGTTCTGAAGTCAAGGCTATGTGTTCTTCATCTGTCAAATCTCTCAGTCTTAGCTTTCCTTCCTGAGAGGCACCAGGATTTCAAAGCCAAAGTTGGGGAAACAGAGGCAGTAAAGCCCTCTGCCCTACCTACCACAATGAATCAAGAAGCAAATCCAGTAGTCTGGAATACTGTCCTAATCCTACCCAGCAACACTGGCTGTGACTCTTCCTTTCCCATGGGAGAGTGCAATTTCAAGATGGGGTGGGCATCAGCTGGAGGTTGTGGGAAATGGGCTGAGGGGCTTCCTCAAACCCCAGCACCTTGGATGAGCAGTTGGAGAGCAGGTTTGGTAAGAGATTAAGAGTAAGGAGGAAAATTGCTCTAGATTTATGAGCCTAATTCTTTTCCCTTAAATTCCCCTCCAAGCACCCCCAGTCTCAGTCTGGTTCCTCCAGGGCCATGCTGTGGCCCCAGGCCAATGTCAAGGCCCTAACCCATCCATCAGCCATTGCCAGGGAGTTTCCACCCCAGCGGGTTCCAAAGGGAGGGGCTCAACTGACATTAGGGGCCCAGATGGATAGGGAGGGGGCATGGCCCTAAGGAGTCAGCTGACAGACCCCTGAAGCTGGGGGCACACAACCTCCAAGGACGAAACTAGGCTGGTGGGTGGGGCCCAAGAGGAGGTGGCCTCCCAGCCCTGGCACCACACCCAGCCCCACCCTTCCAACAGGCTAAAAGACCTGGGATCCCATGGGGCACCACACACACAGAGTATGTGACCTTGGGTGGTTGCTGCATCTCTCCAAGCCTCAGCCTCTCTACTGCTCAGTGAAGACGGGGCTCAGATATCCCAGGTATCCTCCTCCTTAGCACTAAGCCTTGCTCTCTCTCCAATACAAGGATGCCACCTAGAATCTATGCCAGATGGGGTGAGTTCCTGAAGCCACCCAAATCAGAGCTGAAGAGCTTATTATCCCTCCACCACACACCCACTGTCCAAAAGAGTAAAACTGAGGTCCTAACACAGGGTCTGGGTCTGCACCAAGATCTGAGTTTTACTGGTGGAGTGATTAAGAGCACAAGACCTGGGGACAGAAAGACATGGATTAAAATTCTAGTTGCACCAATAACTTGTTATGTGACATCCCTTCTGCGCTTTTGCTCAAACCTCAGATTTCTCATCTGTAAAATGGGGTAATAGTGCCTCCCTCCTTGGACTGTTGAGCTGAAATGAGAAAATACATGCAAAGGGCTTGGCACAGAGCCTGACACATAATAAGCGTTTGAACAATGGTAGCTATCATAATTGTGGTTAGTATTAACATAAATCAGTGGCAGGGGGAGGGGAGGAGAGGGTCCCCAATGTGGCTAGAGGATGAGGCCAGCTTCATCCTTGAGCCGGGTCAGGACTCCCAGGGCCTCAGCCCAGGAGGGCCAGCCAAATTCCTCGAAGCCCCCCAGCTGTCTCCCCTATTCGTTAAAGGCCCCTCATTAGCGTGCCTGGGCACCTGCCCCTCCACGCCTAATAAGCCTCATTAGTATCTTAGCCCCAAGCTCTGAGCCCAGAGTCTATGTGTGTGCACACGAGTAAGGTAAGGGCTGCAACAGGCCACCAGCCAGGAGACGGCATCCTCGCCAACCACACCCCCTGCCTGTCATCCCCAGAGCCCGTCACCACCCAGCTTGTCACCTGCCCGCCTCGCACCCGCACCACCTGTCACCCACCCAGCTCATCACCCACCTAGCAGATCACCTGCACCACCTGTCACCCACCCAGCCTGTCACTGGAGCCTCCTGACAGGCATCTGGGTGGGGGACAGGAGATGGGGCGGAGAAGACCACAGGGGTGTGGAGCTGGGGGCCCCAGAGACCCTGTGGGACCCCCACTTCAGCTCGGCATCCTGCAGCATCACCATGGCAACCTCTCAGCCGCAACCACTTTCCCAAACATCCCCCGCCCTCCCCCCCCAGGCCCTGCTCTTAGCTGAGCTGAGGCTGAGAAGAGCCTGAGTGACAGCAGAATGGGGCAGGAAGGAGGGGGCTCCTCAGCTGACTGGCCTTGGTCATCCTTCCACACTCTGGACTTGGTTACTCCATCTGCAAAATGGAGGGGCCCGAACAGGACAGGCGGTCTCTCTCCAGCCTGAACTGGCTAAGCTGGGCGCTGGTTAAACTATGAGGGCTGGAGGTAGGTAGGACAAAAGGATAGGGGATTCTGGGTTCTTCCACACTCCTTTGCCCCCGGCCCAGCCCAGAGACGCTAGGCCTCTGGCCCAAGCTCACACAGCAGAAGAAGAGAAGGCGGCTGCAAGGGAGAGGAGCTCTGCCAAAGGATTGCCAGCTGGAGGCGCCACACTGGGTGACCCAAGGTGACCAGGGGCAGACTTGGCCCGACCTCTGCACTGAATTATTTATAAAACCCAGAGCTCCCAGCTGAGCAACAGCTGCAGTGATGCCTCTCCAGGGGGCACATGCCCTGGTGGACCGGAGAAGACAACGTGCCTCCTCAGAGAAGGCCCCTGAGGTCCCCGAGGGCCGGCTAGGGCAGAGGCTGAGGTGGGAAAGGGGCAGTTGTTCCATCCTTCCCTCCCCCTCCCCCAGGCAGGCAGCGATAGGATTACTTCTGCATGACTGCCCGCTCCACAGGGTTCCAGAGACCCTCCTGCCTGCAGCAATCTTTAAAATTCCTCCAGCCCAACCTCTCTCCCTCTTTCCCAGAAGGGAATGCTCCAGAGTCTACCACGGTATGCCTACTGCTGCCCCTGGCACCACACAGCAGGCTGATGCTCAGGTCCCATAAGCAAAGATGGACCCACCCTCATGGTGTAGCCCTGTGTCCCTCAGAACCCTCAGGGCATTGGTACTGACCCAGTCCACAGTCCATGGTTCCTGCTGGGGCAGGCGTGCCAGCTGTGCCAAGGTGGATGGGCACATATATGCAAATACCCTGGTGGGTATTGGCATGCCCACCCAGGTCCTCTGCTGCCAGACCCTAGCTGCCCCACTCTGCTCTAACCCCTTTCCTTGCTCACTAATCCCTGCTACTACCCCCAGGGTGGGCAGACAGCTGGGCCAAACCATTGCCTGTGGTTCCCCAGGGCACAAGAGGCAGGCAGGAGATCGATCCACTGAATTTTTTAAGGCCCTAATGGAGCCTGAATCCCAGGACTTGCTAGACTGGGACACAGGTGATGTCTTGGGGACCCTCCCCACAGCACTGCAGTTGTGTCCTCTTTCAGGTCTTGGGGGTCCAGAGAGCCCTTCTATGAGCCTTCCCCCAGTAAGAGGCATAAGAGACCTTTAGGAAAGAGATGGGATTGGGGGGCTGTGAGCAATACCCAGAGCCCCCCCTATCTCCCCATCCCTAATGCAGGCAGAAGCAGCTCAGCCTCTAAATCACTCCCCTCATGCTGCCCTCTGAGGCGGATTCTGTGCATCTGTAATTAGGGGGTGGAACAGATGGTGGAGATTCCGTTTAAAATCATGCATCTAGTAAAGTAACCTTCACTGTCGGAACTGACTCCCAGGGAGACCAAGCCCGCAGCCTGGATTGGGGGGTGGGGGGAGTGTGTCAACCCAGCACCTTCCTCATCTCTTTCCCTGAAGCCTGGGGCCCCACATCCCTCTCAGGTGAGCTAAGGGTGGGGGGAGTGATGTGGCAAGCACTTGAAAAAGTACAGGCTAGGAGTAACTCCCCCTGCCCCCCACCCCCACATACGTGCCAGAGCTAGGGCAGGGCTGGGTACTCATAGAGTTCCTGGTTGAGAAACCAGGGTGACCAGGTGCCAAGGAGCTCTACCCTAGCCCTATAAGGGATCCAAACTCCTAAGCCCAGGCCAGGGTGCCCAGAGCACAGGGTCCTGGGTGTGGCAGCTTTGAACCAGATGTCCAGCCTCTCTGTTGAGGAATGAAAGGCCTGGGGCAGTGAGGGAGTGGAGATGCCTCCCCAGGCAGAGAAGACTCTGGGAAGTGGGGGAGGTCTGGGCAGCAGAGAGAGAGAACAAGCACACACGCACACAAGAGTGAGCAATGTGTGTGAAAGGCTGAGACTGTCTAGGGGAACAAGTTGGGGTGGGGGAGGGTGTGCTGGAATGTGTGAAGGGTGGGAGGGCTGCAGAAGAATTGAGGTGGGTTATTTGACAGAATGTCCTGGGGTACTGGCAGAGCAGAGCTCTAAGGGGTGAATGGGTGCAGGGTTGTGACCAGTGGAGGCTGTACATACTTATGTATAAGCATGGCATCAGTGTTTGAAGAGGTGTGGAGCACCCCTGGGCCCTTAGACAGCTGAGGGAAATAGGAGCTGGGACTCTGCTGGAGAGTTGTTGGGACATTATCTGGGAGGTTGCCTGTGGGGATCCAGGGGGAGCATGCATGTGGCACCCGCAAGCTTGAGGAGGTATTAGGAAGGAGCTGCGGGGCTGTAATCTGTTCATGCTAGAACTGAAGCTAAGTCTGTGTGTCTGCGGTACATGTTGTGGCTACAGTGGGTGTTCTTATTTGAGTGGGTGTTGAAGCGGTAAGTGTGTGTGTGTGTTGCTGGGGGAGGCTGTGTGTTTGGAAGGGTGTAGGGGGTGGTATGGGTGTGTTTGGGGAGTCCTGGGCTGCAGCTGGGAAATGTTGGGACTGCAGGCAGAGTTTGTGTGTCTGGGGAGATGTCGGGGCTCTGAGCAGATGAGTCTGAGGGAAGGGATGAGGCTGTAGCTGGGTCCTGGGTATATCTGGTTAGGTGTTGGGGTTGAAGAAGGAGTTGATATGCTAAGGATGAGGTAGAAGCTGTGCGTGTGTGTTTGTGTTGGGGTGTTTAAGGCTGTATTGGGGGTCATAAAAATCTGGGTTCTGGTTACATACTAGGGCTGTAAATGTCTTTGGAAGGTGCTATGTTGTTGAGGGAATACACTGTGGTTTGGGGGAGGAGTTGGGGCAGGGTGTCTGGAAAGATTATTGGGACTCTACCTGGGTCTGTGCATGGGTTCCCGGGAGGTGTCAGAGGTCTGCAGCTCCTCTGCATCTGGGAAGGGGAGAATGGGTCCCTGATGTCAGCTGTGCTGGAGGCTGCAGCCTGTGTGTGGGAAGGGATCATGGCCATAACTGGGATCTTGGTGTTTGGGGAGGTGTTGCAGCTATGGCAGTAGGCATGTGGTGGTTGTGTGTTTGGGGGTGCGTTGGGGCTGTGTGTGTATGTGAGGCAGTTGGACGCTAGAGAGGTGTTTGTATGTAGAGTGGTTGTGTGTTTGTGGAAGTGTGTGGGCTGGGTGTTTGTAGGTGGAGCAGTTGTGTTTAGAGGTGCTGGAGCTGTGAGTGTGTATATGGGGCAGTTGTATATTTAGGAGGTGTTGGGAGCTGTAGTTGGGTCCGCATGCCCAGAGGGGTGATGTGGCTAGAGGGGGAGAGTGGGTGCCCCTCTGGGGAGAAGAAGGGCAGAGCACTGCCTTTGCTGCCCACTAGAACCCCCATGCTATGGGGTGTCTGCATAGAGGTGTTGAGACAGGCAGTCCATCTGTCTCAGCCTGTGCCCAAGCCCAAGGAGCAGAGCCGCCTCCTCACTCCCTGGGGGGCCTTGTGGATCCCAGCCTGCCCATCTGCCTTCAGATGGTCGAGGCAGGAGCCTCCCCAAAGCTGCCTGGAGGGCATCGCTGTGTTTGAAGAGGCACAGGCTAGGGCTGGGGGAACTGCACAGCAAACAGTCCTCATGGAGGCCCTCAGAAAACCACTGATGCCAGGAGAGAGGAAGAGGGAGGACAAGGGTGGGTATGTCTGTCCTTGTCCATCCGTGTGGGTCAGTGCCCTACTGTGAGCCCTGGGGCCTGTCCCATGTGTTCTTGTGTCCCTATTCAGGTAGCACCCACGCCTGGGAAAACACTGCTCTGACCCAGGCAACAGGCTCACAGCCTCACACCTGCAGCTACCCCCTCATCTATACACATTCCCCACCTTCATGCACAAACACCCACTTAGCCTCCTGCAAGCAGGCAGTCCCCTCCTATGCCCAGACCTTAATCTGTGTATGCCCCATCATACCCCCGATTCTGCAAAACCCTATACAGTCACATACCCATCACAGAAACATGCATATACACACACACACACCTGACAAGTAGCTCTCACACACACACCCACATGCTCCATACCTTGGAGCTCCCTGTCACACCCATAACCCATCTCACATGCGCCCCATTTCTCTCTCACACCCCATGAGACACTGGCCATCCCTTAATCCCACACGTGAGCACATGTTTGTATATGTACACACACATTCACCCTCACCACCTTCCATCTTTCCCGCTACCCAACCCACCAGACAGACTCCTGCTGACTGTAGGGGGGGCTTGCTTCCCCATCCTGCCAGTTGGGTTGGAGGGAAGGAACCCTCTCTCCACTGTGTGTGCCTGCCCCTGTATGTGTGAAGATGCGACTCTGTGTATGTGTGTGACAAGATGTCCTGAGACCTATGACTGGGCTTGTGGGTCATAGCCTGTATGGAGAAGGAAGAAGAGGGATGTGTCCACCAGTTATATTTGCAAGATGCAGAACAAGCGTGAGGGTAGAGATCTATATGTCACCAAATTGTATGTGTGTGTGTATGCGTGTGTGAAGCAGGGCTTATGTAGATAGGTGTGAGTATGGAGGGCGCATTCATACAAGGAGACATCCCTCTGGTGGGTGGAGAGTGTCAGGGGATATTTTCTGAGACAAGAGAGACCTGTGTTTGCAGGGGTCAGCAAACACCTCCCCCCACAAAAAGAAGAGCAGGGAGCAAGGGGCTCTAGGAGGCTTCTCTTTCTCTCTCTTTCCCTGACCTCTTTAGCAGCTGGAAACTGAGCTGGGGGTGGAAGGAATGGAGACTTGGCTGGCCTGGGGGTTTGGGGAGGGAAGAGGGAGAAAACACCTTCCAGATTCTCATCAAATCCCTGTTTGTGGTTTGTAGCCCCAAGTCTCTCCTTTCTCCTTCCTCCCTCTCTGTCTGTCTGTCTGGGTTTCCCCCTTTCTTTATCTCTTCCTGTGTCTCACTCTCTCCTTCTCCCATCTCAGTCTCTTTTCTTGTCTCTAAGTCTCTGTCTCTCTGTCTCTCTCTCCTCAGCCCTTCCATTTTTGACTCCTCCTCTCTCCGCCAGCACCTCTGTCTGTCTGTCTCTCCCTGTCCCGGTCCATCTGTCCGTCTCTCTCCGTCTGTCTGTGTGTGGGTGTCTCTGTCCATCTGTTCTACCACCCATCTGTCTGGCTGTCTGTGTTAGTCCTTCCAAGGGTGCCCACTCATTCCCCAAGGCACCCTCCTCCAGGTCAGCAAGGCCTCTCCTGGCTCAGTGGGGAGAGGGTGCAGAGCTACAGCTTCTGGAAGCTTCAGTAGCAGCTGGGCTGAACTGGGAGTTCAGGGCCAGCCAGCTGCAGAAGCAGCCCCTCCCCTGAGCTCCCAGGCCAAGGACCCCAAAGCAGAAAAAGAAAAGAAAACAGGGCCTCACAGCAGCTGAGTTTGTACATGGGGGTTGGGGTACAGGGGTCTTACTTCACTATTTCTCCCAAAGCCTGGCCCTATAGATGATCCTCAGATCCACCTTCCCCATCCTTAGCCTATGTAAAAGATGAGGATCCAGGAGGGAGGGGCAGGAGAGGTCAGGCCTTGAGGGAAGGAGGGGCTGGGAGCCTGGGCTTCCTGTCAGCTGGGTTGCTGAGGGGCTCCTTCCCTCTTCCTTTCCAGGCAGTCCCTGGGGACCCCTTCTCCTCTGGTCCCAGTTCCAGGCATGAGGGGCTATACAGGCAGTTCTTGCCAGCTCCACTGGGACCTTCCTACCTCCCAGCCACAGGGACACAAGGGATGATACCAGTGTCTCCCCCTCAACAGTGGAGTGTGGTTCTGGCCCTGTCTAGGCACTGGCCATCCTGAGAAGCCCCACATCCTGGGAGCCCACCTACCACTACCTGACCACACCTCCCACATACACAGGGCATCCCAGTGCTCAGTGCCTGCCCACCGCCCCCCACGTCAGTCAACCACAGTCAGCCACGGTTGCAACAACAACTCCGAAGGCTCAACAGGGGGCCGTACCCCAGAGAGCTGCACCCTACCTTGCACTGGTGGCAGGCTCTGATAGTAGCCCTAGAACAAAGCTAGCATCCCTTAACACTATCTCAGGCTGCTCTGTTCCCCTCAACTCCTTCCCCAATAGCTCACAGTCCAAATACTGCAATGCATGGGGAAACTGAGGTCCAATAAGAGGAGATGGGAGGACATGGACATCCTTCCTGAGACCCTGGAGTGGTGTCATAAATGAGGAACGAGGGAATGAGGAAAGAAAGGGATGCTGTAGGGGCAGAATCTGGCTCCTTCCTGACCTGCCATGGGCAAAGTCCACCGAGGCTGCACCCTGTGCACAGCCCTACCTATCTATGGCTGGGCCAGGGCCAGGGGCTGGTTTCCTCCCTCTCAGCTCTCCTTGCCCCTGGCTGGGCCCCCTTTCTCTCCCCCCTTCTGAACAGCCCTCCCTGCCCTCTCCCTCCCAGCTCTGGCTCTCTCATCCTCAGCTCTTGGAAGCCTGACTCACTGTTTCCCCTCCTCTCTCCTCTCCCTCCCTCTCTCCCAGCAGTGGCGCCTCCCCCTCCCCTGGGGGGACTCTGGCCACATGGGTGCCTGCCTGCTCCTCTCCCCAGGCTCTGGCCCCCTCTCTGCACCCACGAGGCCCCCTGCAGCTGTTCCAATTCTCTAACTACAGTGAAGTGGAGTGCAAAGAGCCTAGGTTCCAGCCTGGCCTTGCCAAGGGTATCTGTGACCCAGGGCAAGTGGGTCTCCTCTGTACACTTGGTTTCAGCTTGTCAAACAAGGAGGGGGAGATCCAACTGGATGATGCCCCTGCTGTCTCTAGGATCCTAATGTTCCCTGCTTTTATAACCTGGGTGTCTCTTGGCACAGAGCACCCAACAACCTGTGGGGTGCTGTACCTGCCTCAGGCCCCGCCCGTAGGTCCCAAGAAGAGCTCAGCTCAGTTCCCAGACATTTGGGGAAGGCAGAGGGGAGATGCTGCCAGGAGCATTAGTCAAGACCTCTGTAATCCCAGACCCCCATTCTTCCTCCTCCTGTAGGATTCTCCCTCTCTCTCCCCAACTTGTCTTCCTCCCTCTTCCCAGACATCTGCTAGTCTCTCCTCCAAAAACAACCCCAGCATTTCATCCGGGGTGAGAGGACCTCAGTACTGCTTCATTTCTGGCAGCAAGGTGGGGAATGATATGTTCTCAGGCCTTCTTGGTCCCTAGGCCTGCACCTCCAGGGGCTGATATCCTGGCTCTTACCTGTTTTCTTTCTCTTTCTCTCATCACTTGTTTGAGTCTCCATCTTTCCCTCCCCACACCTGCATGTGACTGTCTGGGTCTCTCTCCTCCCCATGCCCCCATTCTCCCCCACCTCCCATCTGCTGGTATTAACAATAATGTTACTCTTGCCAGCCCCTCCCCAGCTCCACCCATTCCTAGCTACCTCCTCCCTACTCAGTCCCAAGAGATCCTGGGGACCCAGAGACAGAGCTGGGCTCCATCCCATTATAGTGTATCTGCTTGACCTCATCAAGCCAGACCAGAAAGGCCTGGGCATCTGGTACGCAGGCATGGCACCCCCTGGTCTTGGGTGGCTGGCATGAGACACAAAGCTCTATATTCTACAAACTTTCCCCAAAACAAAACAAAACACAAACAAACAAAAAAATCCAGCAAAATGCAGCTGACCTGGAGGTGGGGACTGAGGGAGGTCAGTTTTGCTGAGAGGAAATCCTTATCCAATGGGGAACAGAGGTATAGAGGAGAGAGAGAGAGAGAGAGAGGTTCAAAGTCAGCACTCTAGGCTGATTCAAGAAGCAGCAACGTCCCTCTGGGGTTCTGCCAGTTGAGAACAGCTCCCCCCACCCAAACATCTTCTGCCAGGGACAGTCTGCCCCTCCAGCCTCCAGCACAGCCACAAGAAATCAGGTGGATTGAGACCCCATCTCTTAATCTCCTTCAGAATCCAAGTCCAACCTCCTCACAGTACTCCTCCACTTAGCTCAGCAGGGGGTTCCGGAAGCTGCCTGGTCAAGATCTAAGCATGGGTGTGTGGGGGAGGACAAAGCCCCCCAGCTTCTAAGCCCCTTCCCCAAAGCCTCATCAAGAGCTGGGGAGCAGTGCAAAATAATCCTGGAACCCTCACAAACTAAAGCTGAAAGGCTATGCAGTCTACTCACAGCATCTGGGGGTTGGGGGTGTTAGGGGTGCCCTGCCCCCACGACCCTGCTCCAGACCCCCCAGTCCAGCAACCATAATAAACAGCAAGCTCTTTTTCTTTATGACACCAAATTTCTCCAAGCCCAACAGCTCCTTCCATCACTACCTCAGCCATAGATCACATTAAAAACTCACAGAGGGCAACTTAAACACATCACATTTGTTTCTCTCTATATTATTTCAAAAGTAACGGCATTAAAAATGGATTTTACTACAGAAAATAAATATCGGCACGTGGGCCAGGAGCCCAGGCGGGGAAGAGAGCCCACCAGGGGAATGTCCCTGAAGGGTTAGGCAACAGTTTAGGCACTGACCAGACTAGAAAAGGCAGACTACACCCTGGGGCGTGGGGGGATGCCTGGGGAGGGGGCAATTCTTGCCCACCTGGGTCTCTGCCTCAAAGGCAGATGAAGAAAGACAAGACACTGGTTTGGATTGGTGCCCGATGGTTCCCTAAAGCTCATGCCCTCACTGGTCTTTGCAATCTCTGAAAAGTGGGAGCTCTGGGGCCAGAAGTTCACCAGTCTCTGGGGGTTACTCCAACTATTGACACAGCAGGAGAAAAAATGAATTCAACTTACTATCCAGTTTGATTTTCCATTACTATAAAAATAAATATACATCTGCTCAAAGGAAGGAGATGGCAAGCAGTATGCACATGCCACCTGGGGGGTCCCCCCACAGCTTACCACCACAACTCAGCCTGCCTGCCTCCCCAAGCTGGAGGAGGAGGGATGGATAGACTGGTAATCTTTCACTTACAGCCCCAGCTCACACGGCCACACGGAACAGGAACAAGCCAACAATAGAAACACCCCAAATGCCCCTGGCAGGACTCTGTCTAGGCCTGGGCACATGCCCCCGCCCTGCCAGCGGCGACAACAGCAGCAGCAGCAGCAGCAGCAGCGGACAAAATGTGGCCACCCTGACCCGGAGGCAAAGCTTGTCCTCACACCCTGAGCTCTGCCCAGGGAGCTGGGGCCAAGTCCCACCTGACACCAACTGGTCCGGCGGGAAACGCCTGCCCAGCCAGACAGGCACAGGCCCCCCAAGGGTCCCTCCTTGTGTTCAGGGACCAAGCTGGTGCAACCCAGCCCTGCCTCCCAGGGTGACGCCTGGACCCAAATTCAGCTGGCCCTGCCAGTCAGGCACTGGTGCAGAACTGAGGGCACCAGACTCAGCCCCTCCCAGCCCAGCCTCAGGGCCCCCAAGTAGGAGGGAGGGGCGACTCCCCACCCCTCCACATCTGGCCCTGGCCCCCAGGGTCTGCGGTAGAGAATTCCCGCCCCCGCTTCTCTCTCTCCCTCCTCCCGCTCTGTGCCCGCTGCCCGCCTCAGGGACAGCCCCAGCTCCCGCCTCCGGCCAGCAAGGCCCACATCCTTCCTCCCTCAGCTGGCCCCTTTGCCTGGCAGGAGGCTGGGGGGTCAGGCTGTTGGGGAACCCCCCCAGCTCCCATCAGTCCTCATCCCCAGCCCCCAAACTCTAGGTTACTGTCTCTTTTCCTGTAGAACAGGAAACAAGGTTATTTCCTAGACTCAGAGCCAGCCCCTTGCCCCTCTGGCTTTGCCCGGGGACCCAGACCCAGCAGGGGAAGGCGCCCTCAAGCCAGCAAACACAGATTCAGCGATTCACCCCCAGCTCCCAGTCTAGGGGGCTGACAGCTGTCACTCAGCACCCCACCCCCTGGGGAAGAGGGGGCCCGATTCAATCAGAGCCCCAGAGGAAACGCATTGATAGGAGATTATTTATTTATTTATGCAAAAGTGAGCCGACTTTGTTCGCCAGGTAACCGGGCACGCGGCCCAACCCCTCCGGCCCTAGCCGCCCCCAAATCCCTCCTCTGCCCCACACCCCCTCTGGGTCATTAGGTCCCCGCCCCTCAACTCCCAGAGAGCCAGCGGAACCTTGGGATTTGGGGGTTGGAGAGGAGGGGCTCCTCCCTCCGCAGTCTCCCCCTTTCCCAGTACCGATCTTAAAATCCAGCCTTGTTCTCCGCTCCCACGGTGCCCCCTTCATACCCCCCCCC
>NW_003852551.1:3716148-3740209 GCF_000181295.1 Otolemur garnettii
CACCCCCGCCCCCACCCCCCCATTGCAAACCTGGGAGGGAACGCGCCCCGCGTAGTCCTCCTGCTCCTCCTCCTCCGCCCTCCTCCCTCCCGCTCTCTCTGGCTGTCTGTCTGTCTCAGACTGTCTCTATTTCTCGCTCTCTCAGCCTTTCTCTGCTCTCCAAGCTGGGTGGGAAAAGGAAATGAGGACAGAAAGCAGACGCTGGCTTTGGGTGGTGGTAGCTGGATTCCCTCTCTCCCTCCCTCCCCTCCTCCCCTCCCTCCTCCTGCCTTCTGCTCTCTCCGCTGCGAGCGGGGCTGAGCGCAGCCTGGCGGGTGGCTCGCAGTGCCTGCCCGCCCGCCTGCCTGTCTGTCTGTCTGGTCTGCCTCGCTCGCTCCCTCCCTCCGTCTCTCGCCCTCGCCCTGCCTGCCTGCCTCTCTCCGTCTCCGCCGCCGCCGCCGCTGCCTCTGCGAGCTCGCCTTACCTTCGCCGCTCACCATCCGGAACCCCAGGGGGGAGCGCACGCGCGGCACGCCGGGACTTGTAGTCCCCGCCCCGACCGCTCCGCGCGCTCGGCGGGCGGGGCGGCGCCGTTTGCTCCGACGGCGCGGACCCGACCCCGCTGGGACCCTGTGCCTGGAGTACCTCAGATGGGGGGCGCACCCTCATTTAGCAATGGGCGCAGACCCCCCCGGATTAGGACTGTTACCCTTGTTCCATGTCCCCAGTGGGAGTCTCTGGATCGAGTGGAGGTTGCGGGTGGGAGCGAAGGGGCGGGGTCTGAGAATGAAATGGGAGTGGAATAGGGAATCAGGGATTAGCCAGAGGGGCTGCGACTTTCTGGGGCGTCCCGATTAAATGAGAGGAAAAGAAGAAAGAGGAGAGGACCTGCTCTCTCAATTGGAGGACGTTCTCCTTTTCTGGAAAGGTTTTATACTGAGTAAAGCTCCTCGAGAATTTATGTTGGGAGGGCTGCTCCAGTAAACCTCAAAAGTTGCAGCCAGTGTCTTCTCACTTAGTGACCCCTCCTATCCAACTTCAGAGGTCTGGGTTTAGCCTCTCCAACTTCTAGTTTTCTTACATTTCCAAGGCCAACAAGGGCTCAAAAGTCCCGATTAGTCCGCAGATCGAACACACGCCCCCATTCCCGAAGCCTAAAGAACGTTTGCGTTGTGTGGGAAGCGGGAAGCCGGAGGGATTCAGATACAACGGCTCTGAGCTCCTGCCGCGGCCGTGGGCTGGGCTTAGCACTTTCACCTATCTCCTCTTCAGGTCACATCTGTTCTCCAGCCCCCGGCTCCGGGCCCCCTGCCTGGACGATCTCACTGACGGGAATGTGTGCTTGGCTTGCTGCGGGCCTCCTTACAGCGGGAAGGTGGCTGAACAGCCTAGGAAGAACCGCTGCGGCTGCCATTTACTGAGCATCTCAGGGCCCTCGAGTCCTCCAAGAACCCGGTAAAGTTGTCCTGTTATTTCTATTTTAGAGAGGAAGGCACTAAAGCTCATGTTCCTCATTTGGCAAGTGCCTGAACCCAGCTGGATTTGAACCAGGGTCAAAGCCCACTTGTTTAAACCTTGGGATGTGGCAGAGTTAAGACATCACCCAACACCTCCCCCCCCCAGCCCACCCATCCGTGACTGACCTTCTCTTCCTCTGCATGTTTGTCCTTTCTTGGCACTTCAATTCAACAAATGTTAACTGAGGTATGCAGGGCTTGCAAGGGACAACAGATAAAAAATGTATAGTGGCTGTCCTGTTCTCTGTGTCCACCAACACCAGCCCTGACTTGTCCTGCTTTGGTCCCCCTCATCTGTTTTTCTGACATTCCTTTGCTCCATGTGTGCTGGCTTTGTCCATCTTGCTCCAAGTCTGAAGTTCCTCCAGCAGTGCCCTTGTCCTTGGCCCACCAGTTTCTAACTCTTCCTGTGGCCCTGCAGGGTGATGGCCAGCATGTGACAAAGGCAGGTGACAACATTTGGCCAACTGCAGCTCCCTGTCACTATCTTCCCCATATCTCTACCCCTTCCAAATCTCTCCTCTAGGACAGTCTGGAAGCCCTAGAGGACAAAAGAGGGTAGAGGTGGGTACTCTCTATTGGCCCTGGTGGGGGAGGGAGTCTCAGCAGTAATAGGTGAGGTTTGGCCTCTAAGGGTTCACCTATTGATTTAGCATTATGGGGCTGGCAAGACCAGCTGGAGAGAGTCCCCCATCTTGGAGCAGCTTCTCCTTGAAGACAAGATAGGCCCTGGATTCAAAGATTTATTCATTGAATGGGAAGTATTATAAGGTCAGATATTAATAAAAAGTAGTGCCTAAAGTTGTTAGAGGCCCTTTGCAGCTCCAAAGCCTGAATCTGAAGTTGTCATAAATAGATGAAGCATTGGCATCTTGCCCTAGCTGGCCTCCCACTAGACAGATTTTGGCATTGGGGAGGGTGGGAAAGGCCCAGGTTCCCCCCTTTCCTTACACCCCCCTTTACCCATTAGGCTCTTCCCCAGGTCAGTAAGACCCCAATCATCTGAATCCAATTTTGGGAGGGAGTTGGGTAGGGTAATACAGGATGGTTTCTGTGAGGTGGGGAGCCCCAGGTAGATTGGGATGAAGGAGAGTTTTAGAAAGGAATGGGATGAGGGAGTTAAGTTATCAGATGCAATGGGCAGAGGTTAGCAAGCTCTGTGAATGAGAGGAGACTAAAAGAGTGAGATGGGGTTCTCCCAAGCATGTTCCTCCCACCTGGGGCTACTTCAGCTGCCCCCTTCCCTGAGACAGCAGATGCTATTAGCCCCCAAGGTGTTGATCATTTCTGGAAACCAAGCATTGCAGAGTCACCCTGTTATTTGGGGACTGATCTTTCTCAGGGAACCTCTCCCAATTCTGTTGAGTAGGGGGGGTCTCCCCAAACTCAAGCTGAGTTTTCTCATGGACTGTTGCTGCCACCTAGTGTCTAATCTGTACTCCGCTTCTGCAGCCATAAACTAGAGGGTTGTTGTGAGCTCCAGGAGGAAGGAGACTTGAGGGAGAGGACACAAGTTTTGCAAGAGCCTGCATCACTCCAACCGCTTTTGTTTAAGTATAGGCAGAAGGTGGTATAGCTAGACCCTAGGAAAATATAGGTAAGAATGAAGTTGGGGGTGGGGGGCTAAGGTTGTAGAGGCCACATGGAACATATATCAGACAGACCAGGTCCTGATCTGGTGTTTACTTAATGTGTGCCCTTAAACTGTCTGAATTTCAGTTTCCCTTTGCGTAAAACAGAGGCAGAGCTGCTGAGAAGCCTAACTGGCTTCTCAGGAAGGAATAGGAATGCACTTTAAAATGCACACGGATAGGAATGCACTTTAAAAACCACCAGGGGCAAGGGATCATGAAGCATCACAATAATGACAATAACAGAGAGGCGGCTGGGCACCCCTGGCTCAGTGAGTAGAGCACGCGCCACACACATCGAAGCTGGAGAGTTCAAGCCTGGCCCAGGCCTGCTACATGACAATGACAACTGCAACCAAAAAATAGCCAGGAGTTGTGGTGGGCGCCTATAGTACAGCTACTCAGGAGGCTGAGGCAAGAGAATTGCTTAAACTCAAGAGTTTGAGGTTGCTATGAGCTGTGATGCTATGGCACTCTACTGAGGGTGACATAATGAGACTCTGTCTCAAAAAAAAAAAAAACAGAGAGGCACCTGGGGCCCACAAATAAAGTAAATTTGGGGTAGGGACAGGCCCCCCTCCCTGAATGCCAAAGTTCTAGGGCTGGCCCCACTCTTGGGGCTGCCTCTAGGAGGTGTAGATAGCTAAAGAATGGTTTAGCCCCGTCCATGGAAGGGGAGATTGAGGGCTGGAAACGTTGCAGGCCTATCCCAAGCCACTAAACTGCAGAGCTAGGAACAAGAGGCCTATTGGAATGGAGCCATTATGGCCCTGGTTTTCCCCTTCTCTGGATGAGAACAACTTAGAGCTGAGGCTCAAGAAGCCTTGGAAGCAGGAAGCCCCCTCCTTATAGTACAGTAAGGACTAAGGCCCCCAAACCTCCATTAGCCCTCCTCCTGGGCTGGCCCCTCTCCCCTCCCCAGTACAAGTCCTCCCACATTCCTCCAGGCAACAGGAAACCCCAGCTGCAGCCCAGACTTCAAACATCTCCTCCCTCTGGGGCAGGGGGTGTGGGAGGAGAGGCCAGGGGCCAGAGGGCAAAGGTTAGCTTTGTTCCTGCCAGAGGTGGTGAGGGACCTGGGAAGACAGTGGGGGGCAGTGTAGGGTCCTTGACAGCCACTCTGCATGTGTGTGAATTCCTATGTCCATCAGGGTGTGTATGGTTCTCACTGTCCACCTGTGTCTCAAGTCCTCAGTTTAGTTTCTACTGGGGGACCTGATTTATGTGTCTGAGTCTATATGTACATATTGTGTATGTTTTTCTGTGGGTACTCAGCCTGGGGTCCCACTGACATGTCTGTCTGTAGATGTCATCACTTGTATTAATAAATCTGGTTAACAGGCCTGGTCAAAGCTATGTGTCCTATGAGTGTGACCTAGTGTAGTTCTTTGTGTCCAAGAGAGGTTTCCTCTCCTGACTCTTCCTCTCCCATCCTTCTTCCCAGAGAGGTCCTTCAGAGAAGTGAATCTGAGCTTGTTACTCCCCTGCTCAAAACCCTTCAGTGGCCTCACATTGCCCAAAGCTTAGAATGCACAGCAGAGAAGACCCATGGATACCTAACGGTCTTCATCTTTAGTCATTCTGGTGATACCTTCCTACTTGTAACTCTCTCCCATTTCCTGCCTCTGGGTTCACTTAATTCTGTCCAGTCTGGAATATTTCTTTCTTGTTACCAAGCAAACTCTTAATCTTTTTTGTCTCTGGTGAAGCAACACCTCCTCTGAGAAGCCTTCCAGACTTGCCCCTGCCCGGTTCAGTTAGGACCCTCCCCTGTTCTCCAACATACCTTTTCTTTTTTTTTTTTATTAAATCATAACTTTGTACTTTGATACATTTATGGGGTTCAGGGTACTGCTTCAATATACAGTGTGAAATGCTTACATCCAACATACCTTTTATTGTCATTTAAACTGTGAGCTCTGGGCAGCACCTGTGGCTCAGTGAATAGGGTGCTGGCCCCACATATGAGGGTGGTGGGTTTCAACCCGGCCCTGGCCAAACTGCAATTAAAAAAGGCGTTGTGGCGGGCACCTGTAGTTCCAGCTACTTGGGAGGCTGAGGCAAGAGAATCACTTAAGCCCAAGAGCTGGAGGTTGCTGTGAGCTGTGACGTCACAGCACTCTACCGAGGGCGACAAAGTGAGACTCTGTCTCTAAATAAATAAATAAATAAACCGTGAGCTTTTCAGGTTGGGCTCAGTGGCTCATACATGTAATCCTAGCACTCTGAGAGGATGAGGTAGGTAGATCGCCTCAGCTCACAAGTTTGAGACCAGCCTGAGCCAGAGTGAGATCTCATTTCTAAAATAGCCGGGTGATGAGTGGCACCTGTGGCTCAGTGGGTAGGGCTCCAGCCCCACATACCGAGGGTGACAGGTTCGAACCCGGCCCTGGCCAGCTAAAAAACAGCAGTGGCAACTGCCACAAAAATAGCGGGCGGGCATTGTGGCGGCTGCCTGTAGTCCCAGCAACTTGGGAGGCTGAAGCCAGAGAATCTCCCTAGCCCAAGAGCTGGAGGTTGCTGTGAGCTATGACGCCAGGATGACAAAGTCAGACTCTGTCTCAAAAATAAAATAAAATAAAATAAAATAGCTGGGCATTGTGGCAGGCACCTGTAATCCCAGTTACTTGGGAGGGCTGAGGCAAGGGAGTCGCTTAAGCTCAAGAGTTTAAGGTTGCTGTGAGCTGTGACTCCATGGCACTCTACCAAGGGCGACAAAAGTAAGACTCTGACAATAAATAAATAAATAAATAAAACCTGTGAGCTCTTTGAGAGCAGAAACAATGCTGTATCTGGAAATTTCAGAAGGAGCCTGGTTCTCCCAGGCCCAAGGAAAGTTTCCTTCAGTTTTGAGTGTACTTCCCAGGATGGCCACTAGAGAGAGCATGGACATCACTACAAAACAATCCGTGTGTGTGTGTGTGTGTGTGTGTGTGTGTGTGTGTGTGTGTGTAAGTCACAGGTGAAGGGTACAGGGGAGGCTTCTATACTGCACCTGAGAGACAATTAACTACTGGAGTGAAGATAGGATCCACCCAACTCAATCCTAGAGCAGTGGGTTCCAGGACAGACTCCACTGATGGGACCTAAGCTCCCGATTTTTCCCTACAACTGAAGGCCCACCCCTTGTTTTTTTCTTCTCCTACTGCTTGCCTCTAACCTCCCTCTAACCTTCTTCTTCCATGCCTCATCTGCACCCTCAACCTTCCCATGCATAATTATTTGTACTTGCCTGAATGGGCCTTGCTGTACATACCTCTGGGCCTTTGTGCTTGCTGTTTTCCCAGCTACAGATGACCTCAGCCTCTGGCCGCTTCATCAGGCTGACTTTTCTTTCACATACTTCAAGAAATCCCCCAGACTTGACTCCCAGACTGACCTTGCCCCTAAATGTTGTGATTGTTCACTGTTCTGCCTCCTGGACAGGACCAGCCTATAGGAGACACCAGTAGATGTGTGCAAAATTAATGAATGGCTTAGTTCTCTTGTGTGTACAACCCTCAGCATGTGTGGGACTTCTCCAGACCCTTATGTGCACCATGCCCTCCCTGTGCCTGACTGTGGGTCAATGTAATATTTTTGCATACTGTTCTAGCAAATAAAGAAATGTGACACAATGGAATATATGAGACTTCAAGTTCAAGTCCTGGGTCTACCATCTGGTATATGACCTTGTGCACGTGTAGCCTCTCAGAGTCTTTGTTTCCTCTTTTGTAAAATGGGGATAATCACACTTCTGCTCTGCCTTGTGGTGAGAATCAAATTAGACCATGCGTGTGAAACACCCAGCATTAGTCAATTAGGAGTCCTCCTCCCCCACCTCGAACTTGGAAATAAAATTGCCCTCTGAGTCTTAAGCCAGTAAAATCCACGCATCACAGAGAAGAGCCAGGTGGGGGAGTGAATGAGGCGAGAGATGGTTTTGTAAACGACTGAAGAGTTTTGTGAACGGTGCAAACCGCAATCAAGGTGACCCGCCTGTAATCTCAGGGAGGCAGGGCGAGGATGTGATTGAAATTGAGAAAGCAGAAGCCTAATCAATTGCATTGTGCTCTATCTGAAGGGAACAGAAGGCTGCACAGAAAAGGGGGTGCAAGGGAAAATTCATGTAGCTGCTGCAGAGAGAGAGACCAGGAACCAGTAGGCCCAGGGATTCCCAGGCTCAGAGGCTCTGGCCTCTGCTGATGCCTTATACATCAGACTCTGCTGAGGAATAGTGAGGGGCCTAGTGAACTCCAGATGGTTCACTGCCCCACTGGACCTTTATTGAAACCAAATGAGTGTCCAGGCACTAGGAAGAGCCCTATCCAACAGACAAGAATATTCTGGTCCCAGGAAAAGACTACAGAGACTAACAGCACTGATTTTGGAGTCAGAAGACTTGGTGTAAACCCCTGCTCTGCCACTTCTGTTCTGCAAACCTTGAAAACACCAATTTACTTCACTGTGCCTTAGCTTCATTATTAGCAAAAATGAAGGTACAGTAGGCTTCTCAGCATAGAGTTCTGTGAGGATTAAATGACAGCATGCACTTAGCAGGATGCCTGGCACAGAATAAACAATTTGTAAATGTTAGAGACAAAGAGAGCTAATGGGTATTGAGCATTTTATTGCTATTTCACAGATGAGTTCATTGAGGCTTGGAGAGATTAATAACTTGCACAACATCACACAGATTCACACCAGGCGGGACAGCTCCAAAGCTGTGCTCTTATCTTCTTTCTTCATGATAGGTAGAAACACTGGCTTCTGCCTTATACATCAGACTCTTGTGAGTCTGGTCTGTCAGAAATTCTGGCCCTCAGGAAGATTTAGTCCCTGAAAGCGTGCAGAGCTAAGGCTCCTACCCCTATGACAACCTTTCTAAGCAGCCACGTGGTCTCTTTCCATATTATTTCTCGTATTTATCAACCCCCAGTACAGAGCTAGGTGCAGGGAACTCTCAATCTACATTGACTCTTTATCCCCCTTTCCTTCAGGCCACTCAATATGGGGGGGTCTCCTCAGGGAATTTTCTACTAATAACTAGAGGAGGGAGGATCTCTCTCCCTTTTATACACACACACACACACACACACACAATATATATACTCTCCACCCAAAGCCTGGAGGCAATGAAGTCCAAGAAAGACCAAGAGCCTCGGTGTGAGACCTGTGTTCAAATCCCAGCTGTCACATACAGCTATGAGCTTGGTATATCATGTAACCCTTGAGCCTCAGTTTTCTCATCTACAGATGGGGCTAATCATAGAACCAGGCTCAGGACTGGATTAAATGAAAAGATGGATGTAAACACATCTGACATTCAGCAGACACTTAACAAATAAGTTATTATTACTATTTTTCTCCCCTGTTCTCCAGGGCAGGGACAGGTTTTATTTGCATTTGTGCCCCAGGGTCCTGCTTACCAAAGGGTCAATGTTTCACGGAGTCAATACTTAGTAATTGTTGGCCACTTGCAGTAATGATTCCCAGCTACTTTCCCTGTCCATTCCCTTACTAAATTAGAGGGTTAACAGACAGTTCCTGGTGGGAGAGGTAGGAATCCTGATTCCCTGCTCCTCTTGCTTCTACATGGAGGCATGTCAGCTGCCAGAGTTTTTTGAAGGGGGAGTGGATGCAGGACAATTTGTCATTGCACAGCAGTGAAGCTTGTTTAGCACCACTGATCCTTTCCCACTAAATGCTAGTAGGAGCCTCCAGTCTTTGTGACAAACAAAACTGCCTCCAAACCTCTTCAAAAGCTCCCTTGGGGGCAGAACTCCCCTAGTAAGATCCAAGGGGTTGAACTAACCTTCAGGCCTCTCCTTTCTCCTCTCCTCTTTCTGTACATTTTTAGGGAATCTGACAGCTGCAGAGGATTCACTGTGGCCTTCATCTCTGTCCCTGTGGAATGGGGACCTAAGGTTGTTCTATTGTTTGCAATGAATGGTAAATCAGGCTAAAATCAGGTAAAGAATTAGCAAAACCATTATGCACAGATTGAAGGCTTCATAAGTAATGGAGGTACATTTTGATCTATCTCCAACTGCCTGTCTTCTGTATGTTCCTTCCACTTCATCTTAAATTCACATGGAGATGAGCAGTGAGACTTCTGAGTGACTTAACACTTCACACTTTGAATATTGGGTGCTTGGTAGATATCAGGGCACTGCTTGGTAGATATCAGGGCAGGCTCTTATCTTCCCCTGCTGCTCTTAATAGCCACACCTGTCCCCTCCACCTCCCACTGGTCATCAAAAGGAAGGTTCAGGGGAAGTTAATGGCTCAAGAAGTCATATTTTCATTTTCCTTATTTACAAAACCAATAAACACACACACATACTATTCAGAAGGGTGGTGAGCCCTCAGCAACTCGCAAACCTGTGCCTGGGCCCCAGTCTTGGGCCACAGCATCCACTCAGCAGGAAAGGGCTCCCACAAAGACATTCTGTCTTTGTAACTTACAAACACAAAAGATTGAGAGTAGGAGGTAAATTCTTGGCACCTGGGGGTGGTGCCTGTGGTTTAAAGGAGTAGGGCACGGCCCCATATACCAAAGGTGGCGGGTTCAAACCCAACCCCGGCCAAAAAACTGAAAAGAAAAACAAAAAAATTCTTGGCACCTGGACCAGAGTGGGATGACAGGAGGGTAAGGAGATAAGTGAGGGGATGGAGGGGAGGGACGTACAGTTTTATAAATAACTAGACAAGAACTGAGCATTTGAGGGGGGTGAGGAGAGAGAGACTCGAGGCATGTAGGGGCCCAAGTGGGAAGGGAGAGCTTGTGCTTGTGGCCAGAGTGGGTGAGGGATGAGCTCTGAGCCTCCATTTGTCCCACCTATAAAATGAGTGGGCTGCACTAGATGGTGTCAAAGCACGCCACCTCCTGTGACACACTAAGACTCTATAGGGTTCTGGATGGTACCTGTGGCTCAAGGAGTAGGGTGCCAGCCCCATATACCAGAGGTGGAGGGTTCAAACCCAGTCCTGGCCAAAAACTGCAAAAAAAAAAAAAGACTCTATAGGGTTCTAAGCCTGGGGGTCTTCGGGACAAGAGCCCTGGAGATTGGCAAGGGCTGGTAGGCACCACCAGAGAGGTGGTTGATGTCTGAGCAGGCTATGTTTGGTCCCCAGGCTGATACTGTGGTTCTGAGGAGGTGAAGTAATCCTCCAGGAAGGACTGCAGGTACTCGAACGTAGGCCTCTCTTCTGGGTCTAGACGCCAGGTCTGCTCCATGGCCTCATACAAGGACGCGGGGCAGCCGGGGGGGCATGGCATGTGATAGCCATGCTCCACCTTTTCCAGCACTTCCCGGTTATTCATGCCTGAAAGGTGAGGCTCCCTCAGTCAGGAGGCCTGGCACCTCCCAAAGGGACAACCAGGAGGAAGTTTCCCCCTTGGCCACTTCCCCAGGCATCCACCCACTCCCATTCCCAGCAAACCTGGGTAGGGAACTCGGCCCTTGCTGATGAGTTCAGTGAGCAAGATCCCAAAAGACCACACATCTGACTTGACGGTGAATCTGCCAAAGATGGCAGCCTCTGGGGCTGTCCACTTGATGGGGAACTTGGCCCCTGGAAAAGTTTGGGGAAAAGGGAAGGTTAGTGAGGAGGTCTCTGGGAACAACTGGGTAAAGACCACAGGGACTTTAAGAATGGGGATCTTGGCTGGGAGAAGTGGCTCATGCCTATAATCCTAGCACTCTGGGAGGCTGAGGCAGGTGGATTGCTTGAGCTCACGAGTTTGAGACCAGCCTGAACAAAAGTAAGACCCCATCTTTACTAAAAATAGAAAAACTGAGGCAAGAGGATCTCTTGAGCCCAAGAGTTGGAGGTTGCTGTGAGCTATGATGCCACAGTACTCTACCCAAGGCAATAACTTGAGCCTCTGTCTCAAAAAATAAAAATAAGAAAGAATGAGGATCTTGGGGACCCTGAGCGCAGAGGTCTCTGGGTCTAGCAGAAAGGACTCCTAGACCTACTACCTACATAGTGGGTAGCTAGTCAGCACCTACTGTGTGTTCCACACAGTGATGGGCACTTTCCAAACCATTGTAATAATTCCCATAATAATAACAGCTAAGGCTTGTATAGCTCTCACAATGTGCCAGGCAGTGTGTTAAGTGATATACATGCATTAACTCATTTAACCCTCACAGAAACCCTGTGAGGTAGACGCTATTATTATCCTCCTTTTACTGATGAGGAAAAGGAGGTGCTGAGTAGTTCAGTGACTTGCCCAGATCACACAGTTAATGAGTGGCTGGCATTCCTACCCAGACATTCCAGCTACAAAGTTCACACTGTTACACTCTATTGTATCTCATTTAAGAATTATAGCAGTGTTGGGCAGCACCTGTAGCTCAAAGGAGTAGGGCGCCGGCCCCATATGCCGGAGGTGGCGGGTTCAAACCCAGCCCTGGCCAAAAACTGAAAAGAAAAAAAAAAAAAAGAATTATAGCAGTGTCTTAGCAGGTGCTTAGTAAATACCTGTTTTACTCTTGCCTGAATATTTTCATTTTACAAAATAGAAAGGCAGCTCATAGTAGTTAGGTGATTTGCCCAAGTCCACATGGCTAGTAAGTGGCTGACCTAGGATTTGAACCCAGAATTGCCTCTCACACTGTGTTAGGATTGGGATGCCCTAGACGATCTGAGATGAGGAAGGGTTTCTGAGTATGTGGGGCCCTATGGCAGCTCCTTGATGCATTGGGAACTCTTGGGTGGTGGGGTGAGGTGGGTCACCTTGCTGGGGGTTGTACTCATCATCCTTGATGAGGCGAGCCAGCCCGAAGTCAGCGATCTTGCACACCAGTCGCTCCCCCACCAGGATGTTTGCTGCCCTCAGGTCGCGGTGGATGTAGTTCATGCGTTCCATGTAGGCCATGCCCTCTGCTACCTGGGTTAAGGTGTGCAGAGATGGGAGCTCATGGGAACTCACAGCACCTGGTCCTCCGTGAGGGTGGAGGGGCCATTTGAAAAACCCACTTTCCAGATGAGGAGACTGAGGCTCAGAGAAGTAGTACCCTGCCTGTTAGCACAACCGATACAGTGGACAGGGCCGCACTCCCAGGGCTAGGCTAGAGGTGTTCCAAGGTACAGGGATTTGTGAAAGATTATTAGAAGGTAGGTCTGGGAGTTAAAGGGTGCTGTCGCAGTTTACCTGGGCTGCCATGTCCACCAACTGGGGCAGCCGCAAATCCTGGCCTTCCCGGCCCTTGAGAAACTCCAGCAAGCTACCTGGCGAGAGGAATCCGTGGTTATCAACCGCTAGATCTTCCCAGCTTCAGGCCCGCCCACTCTCTCTTGGCACCGCCCCTATCCCCGAACCAGCAGTCCCAGCTTGGCCTCGCCCCCTTACCCCCCACCCCATCTCTCCTAGATCCACCCCCTACTCGGGATCCTGTCGGAATGCCTCTAGCCGTCGTTGATCTCGCCCAGGCTGTGCTGCCAGACACCTATTCTGCACATCTCGTTTCTTCTCTTCCTTGGTCCCCCTGGGCACAACCAACTCAGACTCCTCCCAGACCCTCCATCACAGATTCTGCGTTCGTTTGCCCAAGCCCCACCTCCACCCCTCACCCAGACGTCGGAGACTCGGCCCCCGCCCCCAGCACACCTGTCGCGTCCCACTTGCCGGCTCCTCACTGGAACTCTGCCCATTGTTTCCCGTCCCCCCACGGATCGCCGCCCAGGTCCCCAGAGAAACCCACAATTTCGCCCTGACTCCGCCCCTCACCGTGGCACATGTATTCCGTCACGATGTAGATGGGCTCCTCGGACACCACAGCGTACAGCTGCACCAGCTTGTCGTGCCGCAGCAGCTTCATGACCTGCGCCTCCTCCAGGAAGGCCTTCGGGGACATGGTGCCCTCCTTCAGCGTCTTGACCGCCACCTTTGTGCAGCCGTTCCACGTGCCTGCCCAGAAGCCGCGTCTGGTCAGGACCCGCTTCCTGCCAGCCCAGACCCTCGCCCCCGCCACTGGCCCAGGGTTCCCGAGACCTCCTTACCCAGCCATACATCCCCGAAGCAGCCGGTGCCCAGCCGGCGCTCGAGCGCAATGGAGGTGCGGCTGATTTCCCAAGCGTCCTTGGCCAGGCCCAACGTCTGTGGTTTCATGGTGGTGCAGGGTGCCGTGAGCAGGTAGCACAGCCCGTCATTCATTTCTGGGGTAAGGAAATGAATGTCACAGGCAGGCCAGGATGCCCCCCCCCATACTTCTCCTTCCACCCAGCCAGCACCAGACCCCAAGATTAGTTATAAAGAACTAGACCCCAGGTGAGATTACAGGCCAGGAAGGAAAGCAACCTGGCACACTAAATAGGTGAATGTGTAAGTGCCCTGGGAAGGGAGTGGCAACTAGAGGGAGAGATGATTTCTGCCAGCACTGGGGACCTTCCTGTAAGGACTAGGAGCATGATTATAGGAGGTAGCCTCTGGCTGTGCCTTGAAGGATCAGGTGGGATTCTGGCAGGTAGAAATAGATTTGGGGATTCCAGGCAAAGATATGGATATGAGGCCCATACCCATCCATGGACCCTATCTTTGGCCTAACCAATCAAGGCAGAAACTTGAGCACATGGCTGGGCACCTGTAGCTCAATAGTTAGCCACATGCACCAGGGCTGGTGGGTTCAAACCTGACCCAGGCCTGCTAAACAAACAAAAAAGAAATAGCTGGGCATTGTGATGAGCACCTGTAGTCCCAGCTACTAGGGAGGCTGAGGCAAGAGAATTACTTGAGCCCAAGAGTTTGAGGTTGCTGTGAGCTATGATGTTAAAGAACTCTACAGAGGGTGGCAAAGTGAGACTCTGTCTCAATTTTAAAAAAAGAAAGAAAGAAACTTGAGCATTGACTCCCACCTTCCCCTCAACCCCACAGCCAGTCCTCCATCAAGTCAGGCTTGTTCTGCCTCCAGCCAGCATCAGAATCATCTGTTTCTCCTTTACTCTGCTGTCACCAATTCAGTGTGGCTGCCATCACCTGCCACCTAGATGCTGTCTCCAAATGGACCCTCTTTCTGCCTTGCCTCCGGCAACCAAGTTCCATATAGCAACCAGAGTTTCTCACCGAAGTGCAGACCAGCCTTAGTTACCCCCTGCTCAGGTCCCTGTGACAGTGGCTCCCTGCCTGCCCACAAAACAGTCCTGGTATCTTAGTGGGGGATTCAGACCACACATACTGCTCAATAAAGTTTCCACAGATTCAGGACTTGAGGCAAGTAACTGCCCAATTCTCTGTCAGGGGTCACTGCTTGGCAGTGTCCTTGAAAATTCCACAGAGCAGGATCCTGGTCTGGGAGCCCCAATACTTGGGTTCTAATCTTAGCCTGGCTACTACTGCTTTGGTAGACACTTCCATTCTTTGAGGCAGTGGTCTCCCCATCTGGACAACGCATCAATGAGTTGGTTCAGGGATCTGAAGCGCCTGCTCTCACCCATGTAGTGCTGCACCAACTCCTGCACCGAGCTGAATTGGGCCCGTGTGGTGATGTAGTATCCACCCGTGTCCAGCTTGCGGATCTTGTAATGCTTCACATGATCACCTCTGGTCTGGTCCCAATCACGGATGGACAAGGAGTAGGCACCTGCAGGGAAGGATCACTTTGGAAGAGCCCAAGTCAAGACCGCATCCCTAGAACCCAGTCCCAGTCTTAGCTCTGCCCCTCAAACCTGGTCCCAAATCTTGTCCTTGACCAAGAAACACCCCATGGCTCCTAGCCCTTCTGGACCTCCATGTTGGCTGGTGGCATCGCTCCCCCTACCTTTGGTGGTCTCGCTCTCCCGAATGAGAAAGGCCCCCTGAAGGTTGCCTGGGGAGAGCAACTGCCTCTCTGCATCCTTCCGCCCGATCTTTCCAAAGTACCACCTGTTGGGAAGGGCAGAGGAGAATCAGACATACTTTGTTCAAGACCCAACTCATCCTCCTGGACAGTCACCTCACAAGTCAAGACTCAGTTTCCTCACATGTAAAATGGTCTCGTACACCTGTTTCACAGCCTAGTCAGGAGAATTATAGAGAAGGGGAAGGATGCACACACTAGGTGCCCAGTGAAGGTTAGGCTTCATTAATCCTAGCCTATCAATGAGTTTCTCTCTCTCTCTCTCTTTTTTTTTTTATGAGACAGAGTCTCACTTTATAGCCCTGGCTATTTTTAGAGATGGAGTCTTGCTCTTGCTCAGGCTTGTCTGGAACTCTGAGTTCAAGAGATCAGCCCACCTTGGCCTCCCCGAGTGCTAGGATTTCAGGTGTGAGCCACCATGCTCGACCTTATGTACTGTTATTAACTCCCTTTAGACAGATGAGGAAATGGGGCTATCTAGTGGTTAAGCAACTTGCCCAAGGCTACATGGCTCTTAAGCAGTGCTGCCAGAACAGGAACACAAGCTGTCAGCTCTAAGGCTTGTGCTCTTAACCACAATACTACCCTTAACTACAACATTGCACAGAGCACCTCTCAGAGCTTCATGACACTGCTCCAAAACGTGGACACTAGCACGACCCCCCAACAACTCTACCTTCGGCATCATTTCCTCTCCTCTCCTTCATGCCTCCTACCACCCTCCCCAGACCGAGACCTCACCCTACTTGAGCTCTGGACCTTGTTCACTCTCTTCTGCTCAGAGACTCTCCCACACCCCACTGAGCAGTCCCCACCTGCAGCCTCCCTATCCCGACAAGCTCTAAACATGCCCACAGCTCTTCCTTCCCCCAAAGAAACTGCTCTAACCTCCACTTTGCCATCTACTTTCTTCTACTCTATCTTCTCACCTCCTTTTCACTTGACAAAGTGCTTCACACTTGGGTCTCCACTTCTCACCTCCCACTCCCTCCCAGGCTCTGCTCTCTGGCCTCCACCCCTGGTTCACATAGAGAAATCTCTCACCAAAGTCACACACCCCCTCCCCCTTGCCAAATCCAGTGGTAGCCTCGGACACCCTTCCACTTGTTTCCTGAAACTTCTCTGTTATCTCAGCTGTTCTGACTTGGCCTGGCCTGGTTTTCTTCACTTCTCCAATGGTTACAGTAGCTGTCCCCAAAGTTGGGTCCTAGGGCCCAACTCTTTCTCATTCTCTTCCCTCTTCCTTCACCTCCCAGTAGCTTTCATTAACATCTTTGCTCTGATGAGCCCCCAATTTTTCCCCTTCCCTTCGGGTGTGCCCTTTGCAAGAGCTACAACCAACAAACTAAGGAGTCTTTAGTGTCAATTAGGAAAGGGTGCCCCTTCCTCTGGGCTGATTCAGGAGCAAGCACAACCTAATTTAATTGCTGGAAGCTTCTTCCACACGGGTTACTCTCCTTGAACCTTAATTCAACAAGTTTTCACCAGAACCTATATACCTGTACCTGCTCTGGTGTTCCCCACCTTAGCAAATAGCACCCTCATCCACGCAGCTCCTTATGAAGATTTTGAGTCACCCTTGATCCCTCCCAATCCCCAAAGCCCAACAGCAAATCAGTCACCAAGTCCTAGAGATTCCTACTCTGCAAAGTCTCTTCAGTACTCTCTTTTCTTATATGTGTATGGCATATGTGAGGATAGCTTTTTATTTTTTTTTATTTTTTTTATTTTTTTTTATTTTAATTTTAATTTTAATTTTTTGAGACAGAGCCTCAAGCTGTCCCCCTGGGTAGAGTGCCATGGCATCACAGCTCACAGCAACCTCCAACTCCTGGGCTCAAGCGAGTCTCCTGCCTCAGCCTCCTGAGTAGCTGGGACCACAGGCGCCCGCCACAACACCCGGCTATTTTTTGGTTGTAGCCATCATTGTTGTTTGGCGGGCCTGGGCTGGATTCGAACCTGCCACCTTGGGTGTACATGGCTGGCGCCTTAGCCACTTGAGCCACAGGTGCCGAGCCGAGGATAGCTTTTAAAAAGCTCTCAGGAGACCCAGTTTCCCCATCTGTAAAATGGGAACAATAATAATATCAGTAATAATATGGTGATGAATCAAAGTAAAGTACCTTGTTGTAGTATCTCAAGTACATAAATGTATTCCATGAATGGCCACTTCCTGTCTCCATAATAGAATTAATACTAAATAGACCAGGCATGGTGGTTCATGCCTGTAATCCTAGCACTTTGGAAGGCTGAGGTGGGAGAATCACTTGAGGCCAGCATTTGAGACCAGGCTGGGCAATACAGAAAGACCCCATTTCTACAAAAATAAAATAAAATAAAATTAGCTGGGTGTGGTGACACACACCTGTAGTCCTAGCTACTCACAGACAGAGGCAGGAGGATTACTTGAGACCAGGAATTTGAGGTTGCAGTGATGCCACTGCACTCTAGCCCAAACAACTCTGTTTTATTTTTTTTAGGCAGTCTCACTCTGTTGCCCTGGGCTGTGGCATCATAGGTCACAGCAACCTCAAGCTCTTGGGTTCAAGAGGTCCTCTTGCCTCAGCTTCCTGAGTTGCTGGGACTGCAAGTGCCTGCCATAACGGCTGGCTAGTTTTTCTACTTTTAATAGAGACAAGGTCTCGCTCTTGCTCAGGCTGGTCTCAAACTCTTGAGCTCAGGCAATCTCAGGCAATCTACCCACGCCTTGGCCTGCCAAAGTGCTGAGATTATAGGCATGAGCCACCCAGCCTGGCTTAGATAGCTCTATTTTAAAAACACCCAAAACAGGGTGGCACCTGTGGCTCAAAAGGGTAGGTTGCGGGCCCCATATGCTGGAGGTGGTGGGTTCAAACCCAGCCCCGGCCAAAAAATGCAAAACAAACAAACAAAAAACACCCAAAACAAATAAAAAACCTAAATAATGCTCCTTTGCATTTGTTTAGCACTTTACAGTTGTTTAAAGCTCATACAGCGTTGTGCTATTGTTATCACTGAGAAGCAATATGTATAATGCTTAGCAAAATAGTCTCACTTTGTCACCCTTGGTAGAGTGCTGTGGTGTCATAGCTCACAGCAAACTCGAACTCTTGGGCTCAAGCAATATTCTCTTTTCTTTTTTTTGAGACAGAGTGTCACCATGTCACCCTCAGTAGAGTGCCATGGCATCACAGCTCCCAGCAACCTCCAACTCTTGGGCTTAAGTGATTCTCTTGCCTCAGCCTCCCAAGTAGCTAGGACTACAGGCGCTCGCCACAACACCCAGATATTTTTTCTTTTTTGTTGCAGTTTTCATTGTTGTTTAGCTGGCCTGGGCCGCATTCGAACCCACCAGCCTCGGTGTATGTGGCTGGCACCGTAACCACTGTGCTAAGGGCACCAAGGCTCAAGCGATTCTCTTGCCTCAGCCCCCCAAATAGCTGAGATTATTGGTGCCTGCCACAACGCTTGGTTATTTTTAGAGACAAGGTCTCACTCTTGCTCAGGCTGGTCTTGAACCCATGAACTCAGGCGATTTGCCCACCTCGGGCTCCCAGAGTGTAATGATTATAGGCATGAGCCATTGCGCCTAGCCTATGTGCTTCAGTTTTCATTTGTTAAATAGGATAATCATGGTTTCTAACTCTGTTAATACACAGAAAGCACTCTGAATAGTACCCAGAACATAGAGCACATACATGCCATATAACTATGATCTACTATTATTATTATCATTATCGTCTTCCTTTTTCTCACAACAGCCTTATGAAATTATAGATAACAAGATAGACTCAGAGTGGAACAATGACTCGTCAAAGAAGTGGATTTGGAGTCTGAACTCCAAGGTCCCACCCACAAGGCTGGCCTTGCCCCATCCCCACTCACTCTTCAGCCTGGATGGTGTCCGCAGGAGCCACATAGTTGCTGGGAATGTAGCCAGTTTGTCCAGAGCTGAGGGACCGAGCCTCCCACCAATCACCTTCACTATAGGCACAGAACACGGGTGTGGTCAGCAAGCACCAGGCAGGGATTCACCTTGGACACCCCCCAGGGGCTTTTGTCTGTTTAGTCCCCAGCCACTGAAGCTGCCCCAGGAGGATTTTTCCCTGCACAGAAAGAATAAATGGGGGACATCTAGGCCTCCAGCCTTCTTCCGTTGGTTCCTCGGCTGGGTTGGGTTTCGGGGATATAGCTATGTTATATCCCTAATGAAAATCCCCCAATGGCTATGTATTTCCTTCTGGATAAAATCCAGACTCCTCCATGTGGCTTAAAAAGCCCCACAGATTTTTCCTCCAATGACCTCTCCAGCCACTCTTCTCTTCATTCTGCATTCCATACTTTATGAACCACCTAGACTGAACTAATTGGTGATTTCCAGAACTCATTTATTCTCCTTCTCTTTCTTTTTTCTTACCCTCCTTTACTGTCTATTCATTTCTCAAGCCTCAGAATAAGAATCACCTCTTCCAGGAAGACTTCCCTGATCACCACTACTCTGGGGACCATGTTTGATGTTCTTCTTGTGTCTATAGTTCCTCACATTCCCCATGTACAGTAGCAGTCACCTGGGGTTTTTTGTTTTGTTTTGTTTTGTTTGAGACAGAGTCTTACTTTGTCGCCCCCCATAGAGTGCTATAGCATTATAGCTCACAGCAACCTCAGACTCTTGGGCTTAAGTGATTCTCTTGTCTCAGCCTCCCCAATAGCTGGGACTATAGCCACCCGCCACAACACCTGGCTATTTTTGGTTGCAGCTGTCATTGTTGTTTTAGCAGGCCCAGCCCAGGCTCAAACCACTAGCTTCGGTGTATGTGGCTGGTGCCCTACTCACTGAGCTACAGGTGCCGAGCCTCACTTGGGGTTTTTATTGTCATATATAGTGTCCTCAACTAGGCTGGAGCTTTCTGAGGACAGGTATAGATAGGACTCCTGTCTGGGTCCTCATACATGCCATGCCCTGAGCTAGGTAGCCTAGTCACTTACGTGTTGTTCAGGATATGGAACTTCTCGCCCTTGGTGAAGGTGAGGTCATCTTCTGTCCGGGCCTCATAGTCATACAGGGCGATGAACAGCGTCACCCCAGTCCCTGCAGAGTCAGGGCTACTCAGCAGAGTAGGGCACGGGACAGAAGCACCAAGGGGGCTGCACCCCAGATTCCCGTTTCCCAGCCAAGCACAGTGCCTCCTCACTGCTGCAGTGTCCTCATACCCAAAGGCCTTTGGAGTTCAGTGAATTTCTGATTTGAGCTCCATAGCTTGGCCCCATGGATTGAGGACACACACCTTTAAGCCTCTCTCTCCCACCATGGGGAGTCCCATGTTGCCCACTCTTCCTCTTCCCCACCAAGAAGACTTCGCATACAGGAAGTGGCACCTAAGAAGTGGGTTCTCTTTTTGAGACAAAGTCTCATTCTGTCACCCTGGGTAGAGTGCCATGGCATCATTGTAGCTCACAGCAACCCTAAACTCTTGGGCTTAAGTGATCTTCTTGTCTCAGCCTCTGGAGTAGCTGGGACTAAAGGTACTGGGATTATAGGCGCCTGCTATAATGCCTGGCTAGTTGGCTAGTTTTTCTATTTTTAGTAGAGATGGGGTCTCACTCTTGCTCAGTCTGTTGTCAAACTCCTGAGCTCAGGCCATCCATCTGCCTTGGCCTCTCAGAGTGCTAGGATTACAGGCATGAGCCACTATGCCTGGCCAAAGTGTTCTTTTCACCACATACATCTGTCATCAGGGACCCCTCTCAGACTCAGAAGTGATCTGTGTCTCCTCCTCAGACTAGGCTTCTGAGGGTAGGGCTGTCCATGCGCCCTCAGCCTGGGTGACTGTGAAAGCAGGGTTGTTGGATCCTCCACATTATACTGGAGGCACCTAAGGACAAGTGAAGGTCCTCCCTTGCCCCAGTTTCTCCCAGGGTTCAGGCAGTGCCTGCCTCCTGCTCATGGGACTCACCTGAGATGCCTCTGATGGTGCCACTATCAAGGAAGGTGGGGTTGGTGGGCTGAGGGGACAAGTTGGCATAGTTGGGGATGTGTGTAAAGGAGGATACAGTCCGGGCTTGAGTGGGGTCAGGGCCGTAGCGGTCCGCTGCCCCGTAGCCCCTGAAGTCCCCTTCCAGGCCAGCATCCTCCTTGGACCCCGGCTCCAATTTCTTGCAGAACACACAGCCCATTCCAGGTTTCCTGCTACAGAATGGGGGCATGCTTCACTCAGGGGCCCCTGCCAGGTGCACCACCCTATGCACACGAGAATTCACACACATACAACCTCATCCGGGCACATGGCTTTCCCTCTCAGGCCTGGGTTGAGGTCCTCCCTGGGAGGGTTAAGGCCCTGCACGCTGCGGTGGCCTCCCAGTATGTGCCTGCCCAGTGTTCTTCTTCCCACCAATTCCCATCCACACCTCTGGGGCTGGCATTCTACACTGAGATAATTGTTCTGCTTATTTGTACATTTTTTACTTCCTATTGCCTTGATGTGTTGTGTTTCTGTGACTCCTTCAGTGTGTTTGTGGGTGTATGTCTTTGTGTGTCTCTAAATATGTGTGAGTTTGCTTTCTGCGTGTGTGTGTGTGTGTGCAGGTCTCTGTGGATGTCTGTGTGTGCATAGGACTTTGTATAAGGACCCCCTGTGTTTGGGTCTGTGTGTGTATGTCTGTAAGACCATGTGAATACCCGTGAGTATCTGTGTGCATGTGTGTGTGCTGGCGTGTGTGCATGCAGGTCTGTGTGAGTAGTCATCTTTGTGCCTGTGTGTCCGTGAGTGTGTACATTACTCCATGTGGGAGGGAAGTGCCTGCCTCTGTGTGTGTGTGTGTGCACGTCTATGGATCTGCATGTGCTTGTTTGAGTGTGAGGCTGTGAGCCTGCACCTGGAGATTCCCTGCAGAGGGGGATCAAGGCCATTTCCTGTTGTGGGTCCAGCCTCCAGCCTCTCAAGCTGCCTCATTCTGGCTCCCCCATCTGTTACCTAGCAACAGGGCCCTCGTAGGAGGAGGGGGCTGTAAAGAGTTGTGGGCCCCAGTAAGGCCACCCCCCACCCTGATTTCTGGCCCTGAAATCCCTCAGTCCCCTCTCCTCCCACTCACCCCTCAGGCCCCTGCTCCTGGGTCAGTGGGGCTGCGGCATGGTCCGCGGGAGGGGCCAGTGACCTGAGGGTGAGACAGAAGGGCATGGAAGATGAAGGCCCTGCCAACATTCCCGCCAGCCAGCTGCCCAGCTCCTGCCCTCTTCAGAAAGCCAGAAGGCCTGGGCTCTGCCCCGGCATGATTTCTGCCTTCGTTTTCCTTCCCACCTCCCCTGGCCCATTACACATCCACCTTCACAAATGACACACCACCCACACCAGCTCTCTCACACTCACATCCACCTGACACACCAGCACACAGTCGCACAACACTCACAGCATACATTTGTATGACTGTGCTTGCCAACACTGCAATATACCAATACTGGTGCTCATACCAGCCAGAGCTCTGAAGCACAGACGCGCGCGCACACACGTACATACACATATAACTCTGCCTCAGGTTAGCAGACTAACATCTTCGGACACGCATATATTTTCACGTTAGACCCATACGGATTTTGATCAAGGTAGGCTCAGCTCACTCACAGGCCCCAGTCACTGTCTCCTTAACACAAGCCCTTCCCCGAGCCCTGCCTCTGCTCCCCACCTGGGCTGGATGAATTCCAGCAGTCTCAGGGTCACACTTGGTGGCAGAAGGAAAGTGGACACCTACCTCCAGAGCTCTACTCCAATCCCCACATCAGGAAAAGGCCCAGGTCAGAAGCTGGGGCCACCAGAGTCCTTTGAAAGAGCCAAGTTTTTTCTGGCAGCTCTGTCCTCTGAGCAAAAGAGCAAGCAGATCATTGAGCAAGGATCCCCCACACCCTGCCAGAAATTCTATCATTGCAACACCAGAGAGGAACTGGCTGGGGACAGGGTTCAATTTCTTAAGATGCAAGAGGAATGGAGACTTGCAGGGTGGAGCCAAGCCACTGAACCCTGATTTGCCCTAAAAGAATCCAAAGGTCCTAGGGATAGGAGCCCCCAAGGATCCCACCCCAAGTCCAGTTACCTTTATGAAAATCCCCCTCCTCTGCCCTTCTGCCAGGGTGCTGCTCTTTCAACCTAACACCACTCACCTCTTCTGGGAAGCCTTCCTGGATCCACCAAGTCCAGTTGTCTGTGATCTGATGGTTCCGTTACATCAGTGTTCTTACCTCCACCCTAGTCCCACCCACCCTGCTAAACCCTCACTGTAATTGTTCTCCCGTGTGTGTTGGGGGTGGGGATGACATCCATGTGGTGAACTGTGGGGCGGGCTGTGGTGAGAAGCCTGCCCTAAAATAGCCCCCGTTCAGCAGGCCCTGGCTGAGATCTTTTCCCCAGGACCCCTCCCCTGGGTGAAACCACTGTGTCTGAAAGGCCCCAGCATGCTGCAGGGTGGTTAAGGAAGGGCAGAGAGTAGGGTGGTGGGGAGGAAGGCGGCTAGGGCCTGCCAAAGAGATTTCAGGGCTGGTGAGAGGAGAGATGGGGCTTATAAGAAAACAAAGCTGGGTGGCGCCTGTGGCTCAAGGAGTAGGGCGCTGACCCCATATGCCAGAGGTGGTGGGTTCAAACCCAGCCCTGGCCAAAAAAAAAAAAAGAAAACAAAGCCTGGGTGGCACCTGTGGCTCAAAGGAGTAAGGCACCGGCCCTGTATGCCAGAGGTAGGGGGTTCAAACCCAGCCCCAGCCAAAAACTGCAAAAAAAAAAAGAAAAGAAAACAAAGCCTACGGGGTGAGAATGAAGATCTTCTCACAGGAAGACACACACACGTCAAATGTTCCAGGGTTGACACCCAGATCCATGTACCCCTCGAACCCATTCTCAGTCACAAATGACATCTCAGCTACTACATATGGAGACACCAAGCTGCCCTGTACAGATTCCCAGATTCACACATCTTCAAGTGCATACACACCTTATATATACACACCTCCAGTCCTCCATCTGCACAAAGACACACACAGAGTCTCTCCACAAGAATAGCAAATATGGGCAGTGGATAGGGCACCAGTCACATACACCCAGGTTGGTGGGTTCAAACCTGGCCCAGGGCCAGCTAAACAACAATGACAACT
>NW_003852551.1:3740448-3750178 GCF_000181295.1 Otolemur garnettii
AAAAAAAAAAAAAGAGTAACAAATATGGAATTTATATTACTTACTAAGTGCCAGCCACTACATTAAGCACTTTACCTATATTACCTCATTTTATCCTCACAACAGCCCTATGCTTTAAATAGTATGCTTACGGATAAGGCGACTGAGGCACAGAGAGGTTTATTTTATTTATTTATTTATTTATTTATTTAGAGACAGAGCCTCAAGCTGTCCCCCTGGGTAGAGTGCTGTGGTATCACAGCTCACAGCAACCTCCAACTCCTGGGCTCATGTGATTCTCCTGCCTCCTCCTCCCAAGTAGCTGGGAATACAATCGCCCACCACAACGCCCCAGCTATTTTTTGGTTGCAGCCATCATTGTTGTTTGGTGGGCCTGGGATGGATTCAAACCCGCCAGCTCAGGTGTATGTGGCTATCACCTTAGCCACTCGAGCCGCAGGCGCTGATCCCACAGAGAGGTTTAGAAACTTGTCCAGGGGCCCAGTGTGGTGGCTCACGCACCTGTAATCCTAGCACTCTGGGAGGCCAAGGAGGGTGGATCACCTGAGCTCAGGAGTTCAAGACCAGCCTGAGCAAGAGCAAGATCTTATCTCTACTGAAAACAGAAAAATTAGCTGGCATGGGGGGCAGGCACCTGTAGTCCAGCTACTCAGGAGGCTGAGGCAAGAGGATTGACTGCTCAAGCCCAAGAGTTTGAGGTTGCTGTGAGCTATGATGCCACAGCATTCTATCCAGGGTGACAGAGTGAGGCGAGAAAGAGAGAGAGAGAGAGAGGTAGGGAGGGAAGGAGGGAGGGAGGAAGGAAGGACGGAAGGAGGTTGTCCAATGCCACACACATGGTATATCCAGGCATCTGGCTCTGGAATCTCAGCTCTCAGCCACTTCTCTCCATGTTGCCTGTCACAGACAAAGATACTTGCAGCCATTCCAGCAAGTATGCACAATGCAGAGCCCTCCATAGACACACACACGCACACAAACACATGGGAACATGCGCAGCCCTCCCCCAAGACACAGACCCACATAGAGCTCTCCTCTCTGGGAGGACACAAACTTACATAACCAGGTCTACACACAATACAATGTTGCCATTTCCAATAACACCCAAATATAGTGTATATTGCCACAAAGGACCTTTATCAGCCCAAGGGAGGCCCTGAATTCTGCAGGCCTGGCATGGGGAGGAAGGAGCCTGTACAGAAGCCTCTGAGAAGGAGGCAGAAAGCTCTATGAGCCAAGGAAGGACAGACAGTATGGTCAGCAAGCAGAGGTAGACAGGCAGCTCTTAGGACTTCGTCACTCCCAGGCTTGATGGGGACCAAACTCCTGCTGGGCCTGGCTCTCTGGAGACCAATATGCTGAGGGTCAGGGGATGTGAGGCACAGGGGCTGGCATCTGCATGGCCCGAGGCAATGAGGGGGCCACACTGCATGTGACCATGCTTATGTAGTTTTGTGAGAGGAAACAAAGAGATGAGGAGTGACAGAAAAAGCAGCAGCAGCAGCAGAGAGAGAGGCAGAGGCTGGAGATACGGAGAGACACAGAGAAAGAGGGGAGAGCCAGAGAGACATAAAGACAGAGAAGTAAGAGGCAGAGAGGAAGAGGACCATGGTGGGGTGTGCTAGTAAACGGACCCCCGAGGGGGAAAAATAAAAAGGCCTGATTTGTCGCATTTGCTGATTTCCATGGTGTAAATACTCCCACTGTGGTTGATTTAGAGCTACCAAAAGGACTTCCTGACTGCTGGGTTGGAAGAGATGCGCAGGATCGCTTCCCAAAGCCAGAACTAGCCGGCTCCCGTCATCACTGCCAGAAAGCCACAGAGACAAAGAGAGACAGAGGCAGAAATGAGGGTTGAAGAGAAAGAGCAGCTGAGAGACAGAAACAGCAAAAGAGAAAGAGATAAAAATGAGTCAGAGAGAGAGCACGAAAGAGACAAAGAGAAAATAAAGGAAGAGCAGGTTGTGTTCTCTGTGCTCACGTATCTCTTGAAAATAGCCCCAAGGACTCGTCATCCTCCCCTTGCTTGGATCCCTAGGCAGCACCAGTTGTTTGCAGAGTAATGTGACGTCTTAGAAATCTGGGTGGCAATGACTCCTAGTAGAAATGTGCTAATTTCTTTAACATTTACACAATGGCTGGCATTGTGCCAAACAATTCCCGCACATGATCTCATTTAGTAACCCTATTGGGTAAGTTTTATTACTACCCCTATTGTGTACATCTGAGGAAACTGAGGCACAGAGATTAAGTTGCCTACGATGATACTGTAAGGGAAGCTAAAATGCAGTGCCAATTTGGCCCCAAAGCCCACCTTCAGCGCTGTGCCTTTCTGCAGTCCTGTAGAAGCAATGTCTCTTAGTGAGCATGTATGGTGTGCCAGGCCTTGTGCTTCATGTTCTAAGTCCCGGATACAGGAGAGATAGAGGTAGAGAGACAGAGAGAGAGAGAGAGTGAGATATCTGCTTAATTCTCTCAGGCAATCACCGAATTTGAAACCAGGTCTTTCCATGCTCAGCACTGAACTTGGCTGCCTGCTAACACTAGAAACGGAGCAGTTCAAAGAGTGACCATAGCATACTGGGTACTGCAGGGACTCTGGTTGACAGGAGTTGGCTGTCAAAATCTGGTTATGGGTATCAGAGCTGAGGTCCAAGTCTGAGCCAGGGCACATCCCCTTTCAATATCTGTTCCTGTGTAGCCCTCCCCAGCTCTGTTCTTTAGTAGCTCCAACCTTGGATGAATGACATAAGCCCTCTGGGTCTCAGTTTTTGCACCTGCATCTCCTGAGCAGAGCTGTTGTGAGGGCTTGATGAGGTGTGGCTCTTACCCAGAGTGCAGTGGCCAAGCATGGCTGAGAACCAGAGCAGCTGAGCCAGAATGGCCTCTGGGGACCATTTATCAGTTCACGTCCTCTTGTGCCTAGGGAGGAAGTGACTTGCCTGAGGTCACACAAGCCAGACAGGATTCAAGGCCAGGACTATTAATTCAGGTCCAGAGTTCTGCTCCTAGTACTGTGGCTATGTTCTTTAAAGTCAGAGCAGGAGATCACGTGGCCTGACTGGTGAATGTCATACTTCCCACACAGCCCCTGGCCAACACTACCCTGTCATATCACAGCAAGGCCACCCAGCAGGGAATCTACCTCTCACCTACACCTACCCATCTTTTCTTGAGGTCCACACTAACAGAGCCATATCAGAGCTTTGATGTAGATGGAAGATATCTCCCCCACTGCCCAAGTATCTATGGGATCTAAAGACAGATTGAGGCTCAAATTCTACCCTGCCTGACAACTAGCTTGACACATTGGGTGAGTAAGTTCATCTTTTAGAGCTGCACTTTCTTTGCCTATAAAGTAAGAATACAAATTTCTACCTCACAGGGTTGATTCTGAGTGTCAAATGCCATCAGCCTATAAAAGTATAAGGCATAGAGTAGGTACTCAGTGAAATTTCACTTCCCTTGAGGAAGGCCCCTAGGCACAGAGAAGGGGTAGAGGGTGGGGCGTTACAGGGCTGGGCAAGGCTAAGAAGAAAGAGAAGTTTCCAGAGTGCAACAAGAGGGCTGATGGGCCAAGCTGCCTGTGGGACTTCCCCAAAAGGGAGCCAGGACTTTGGCAGTGGCAGGAAACCACAATCCTGCAAGAGTTCCGGCTTCTCCTCAGAGCTCCAGGCTGGCCAGGGCCAGGAGGAGCAGAAAGCAAGTCTAAGGTCCGCAGGTAACCAGCAGTCCCACTGCACCCCATCCCTCACTAAGACCTGACACGCCATCCCTCACCCTCAGTCCTCTCACAGAGCTCCTCCACTTGGCTGAATCCCTGGCTCTGTCATCGAGGCCCTTATCTCTCACTAATCTCCTTCTATCTCATCTCATCCTTTTCTTTTTCTTTTCTTTTTTTTTTTTTTGAGACAGAGCCTCAAGCTATCCCCCTGGATAGAGTGCTGTGGCATCACAGCTCACAGCAACCTCCAACTCCTGGGCTCAAGCGAGTCTCCTGCCTCAGCCTCCCAAGTAGCTGGGACCACAGGTGCCTGCCACAGCACCCGGCTATTTTTGGTTGCAGCCATCATTGTTTTGGCAGGCCCGGGCTAGATTCGAACCTGCCACCTGAGGTGTAATGTGGCTGGTGCCTTAGCCACTTGAGCCACAGGCGCTGAGCCTCATATCATTCTTTTCCTGAATGTCTCTGGGCTAAGAAGGCATGCCCCTGTCTGACTGTGCCACCACCCTGGTGAGGCCAAGTGGGGGCAGTGGGTGGCATATCTGCGCCAGCTTAGCTTTACCCTCCACGTGGTCCTGAGGGTACCATTTTCCTCCACTTATTCTGGGTAAAAGTGGTTTTTCACCTGATGTTGAAAACCTACACATCAGCCTCTAAAACGGGGGTCTTTAGGTCTCACCTGGCCTGGCACTCAGGATTTTCAGGATATGGGAGCCATGGGTAGTCTGGGGGAGCTGAGGGAACAGAGGTCTAGATTCCACAGAGTGGCCAGACAAAAAACCCTCTCCCCAATCCCACCTTAGGCCAGCCCAGTCTGCTTTGTGTAGGAAGGGCCCTGGCTCCTCCTTCCTCAGTCCTGGGGGTGGGGTAGGGAGTGGGAGGATGGGGTGGCGGTGGAGGGGTGAGAGAGAGTATGCGTGTGTCCTATTCAGCCTATGGAGGTCTGGCCACTTCCTCTGCTGAATGAGCCCCAGGTGGCTGCAGAGCACACCCAAGCACCCATGCATATGCTCACAGGCTCATGCTCATTCACTCAAAACCCAGAACATACAAACACTCTCACACTCTGGCAGGGAACAGAAGCCATGCCCTCCTCCCCTCCCTTTCACTGTCCTCTCCAGAGGGTCATACTAAATTTGATAGGTAGAGGTGGGGACTCAGGCTTCAGCTCTGCCTACATTAGAGATGAGATACCCTGGACTTTGGGTCCCTACTGCTAGCCCTGCCAGTTGCTGACTCCCAAAACTCCATCTTCCCTCTGTGAAATAGAAACAGGGGCCAGCTCTCCCCACACCGTCACAGATGAAAGGAGGATGCCAAGGGCCTAAGGATCCCTGGGAAGCTACATTCATAAGGAGTGGCCACTGGTGTGGCACCATGGAGGGTGTGGACAGATCTCAACCCTGCTGATCTCCCTAGTGGAGCCTTTGACAGATCCACAGACATTTATTTATTACATGCCAGCAGTATGCAGGCAGGTCCCTGGAGGCCCTGACAGTGAGACCTAGGTTTCCTGGTACCCCTCCATGCTTTTGAGGAGGTGAAGGAAAGGCTTGCTGAAGAAGAATCAGGGTGCTTTCTGCACCTGATTTTCATGGGGTGGGGAGTGAGTGCAGAGAATATCTCTCCTCATAGTTCAGAAGAGGAAAACGATGCCCTGAGAAGCAATTAAGGGCCCAGTCTTGCTAAGTCCCTGAAGCTGCAGACCTCCCACCCGACATCCCGGAACAGTGAGCATCGTCGCCTCACTCCTCTGTCCCGCAGCCCACCCGCAACCAAGGATTTAAAATAGGGGTGGAGGCGGGGGCGGGGACCAGAGAGGGGGCTGCGCCAGCAATGAGCCCAATAGTGGCCCAGTGCCCGCTCGCCTCTCCTCCCTTTCGTTGCCATGGAGACAGCCCCTGTGGGCATTCGCGGTCAAAGGCAGGATTTCCGTCGGGGAGGCCAGCAATTCCTGGATCCTGAGGGGAGCCTGGACCCAGACGGCCATTGCGCAACGGAGGGGGCGCCCTGAGAGGCCGGTCCCTGCTAAGGGCGGGGACTTTCCCAGGAAGTAGGGACCCACGCTTCTAGCTCCTCGATGGGAGTCCCACGCAGTGCAGAACCCGAACCTAAACCTGACCATCAGTGCGGGGGTGGGAAGGTCTGGGCGCTGCAAGTCTTGGCCGCTTCCTCTACTCTGCCGGCTATAGGCTTCCCCCTGACTTCTGCCAATTCTGGACAGAGGAACTTCCTGGACCTGCGGAACGGTGCCCCCACGTTTTTCATCCTCCCTCAATTTTTCTCCTGGACCCCATCCCCGCAAACTTTCTCACCTGCCCTTCCAACTCGTTCCCCTCTCCCAGATTCCTCAGCTTCTCCCCAAGTTCTCAAGGTCCCCTCATTTTCTACCCTAGATCCTTTTAGGGTTCCCCTTAGTCCTTCTCCCTCGACTCTCTCAGCCAAATTCTGTCTCTCATTTTACAGGTTTCCTCCGTGTTCCCACCAGATCTTTTGGGGAGTCCCTTGCTTTCCGCGAATTCTTTCATCCCTCTCCCCAACTTTTATCAGTTTCCAGCTTTCCTCTCTTAGGCCCTTTTCGGGGTGGGGGTCCCTTTGGGCTGTAAACTTCCTCGGGTCTCTCCCCAAATTCAAGCTTTCTTCCCGCCAGCACTCTCTGAGGCCTCGGGCAGCCTGGGCATGCACCGTCGTCCCAGACCGGGCCCCACCTAGCGCGCTCGCCTACCTGGCTCCCGGAGAGCCCGCTTCTGACCCGCCTGGGGCAAGCCGGCCCCCAGCAGCTGCGAGTGCCGACGTGGGGCTGGGGTGGGGGGAAAGAACTCGGGTGCTGGCCGCCAGCCCCTCTGGGCAGGGAGGAGGAAGCCGCTTTCTGACTTTTATTGCAGCAGTGGCAGGGAGGTGGCCCTGGCCGTGGCAGTAGTAGCGGGGTGCACTGGGGGAAAATTCACAGTCACGCCCCAGCCCCAAGCCAGCTGACAGCACTGGGGAGGGGCCCCTAGATTTCAGGCCCATCTGCTCACCCCTACTTCCCTCCTCCCCTAGGTGGTGGGGGAGAGGGGCTCCCCCAGCCTTCTCCCTGCACTCTGACCTGAGTCCCCAGCACAGCCTTCCTAAAGGTTTCCTCCAAAAAGACAAGTTCCTGCCCCCTAGAAGCACCTGCTCTTCTAGAATCAATGAACTGGAGGTTAAGAGGGGTCTTTCCTTTATCACTAATAACAAAAGGTCAGGACTGTTCTCACCTAGGTTCTCACAGCCAGTTGGCCTCAGACTGTTGTCACCAGAGCCACCATAGAGCCTGTCAACATGCCTTGCCTTCCTCAGGGGCTGGGCTCTGGGAACAGTGCTGTAGGAAGGTGGGGAGAAATCACTTTTCAGAGGGATGGCCCTCAGCCCACATTGAATTGGGGGAAGGATGTCAACATCCCCCAACACCCACATTTTTTTTTTGAGACAGAGTCTCACTATGTCACCCTGGGTGGAGTGCCATATCGTCACAGCTCACAGCAACCTCAAACTCTTGGCCTTAGATTCTCTTGCCTCCTGAGTAGCTGGGACTACAGGCGCCCACCACAATGCCCAGCTATTTTTGTTGTTGTTGTTGCAGTTGTTCAGCAGGCCCGGCCCAGGTTCAAACCCACCACCTTCAGTGTATGATGTGGCCAGCGCCCTATTCACTGAGCTATGGGGGCCGAGCCAACACCCACATTTTAGAAAAACTGAGGACTGTCTTCTATCACAGTACCCTAACCTAGGGAGTGGTCTGCCTCCCAGCCTTGCTATTTCTTCAGCCCTAAGCCAGGAAAATCCCCCCTGTCTGGGGAGGAGGAATTGCGAGCAGGAGAGCTGTCTGGTGAAATCCGAGTGTGTTGGAGGGTGTGAGCATGTGCAAACACAGACGTGTGTGTGAGAGAGACAGAGATTGTAGGCAATGACACAATGACTTTGGAATCAATAACTGGGACATATTGTGCAGGCAGGTGTGCCCTCACTCAGGTGTGTCTTAGTGTGACTGTAGAGTGACAGAGTGGTGGGGTGCAGGTAAGAGCACTTTTCTCTTTGGAAAATGGGAGGAGGGATGAGGGGGACGCTACAGGGGTGCCACTGGAGGTGCAGAGACTTGGGAAGGATGGCTTCCCCCTGGCTGGCTATTGGCATATTCAGCAAACAAACATTTATCACTGCTTCTCAGGTGCCAGCCTTAGAGAACTCAGAAAAGAGACCGGTCCCTGCTCCTGGGGGCCCCAAATCTTTCAGGTTTGCCCTGTCATCCTTCAAGGTTTGACTCACAGGCATCTCCTCAGGAAGTCTTCCCTGATTGCCACCTCATTCAGGCAGAGCACTCAGCATCTTCTGCCCTGTCTACCACCAGTTCCTGGAGGCAGGTCATTTTTTCTCCTTCAAGGGCATGGTTCTGGCTCTTGTAGATGCCTCTAATGCTCCAGCAAGGCCTGACTGCAGAATAGCAGGCTTTCTGGGTACAGGAATGTGTGAATCAACCAAAGAACAAAGCAATTAACAGGTAAATGAGTGAAAGCCCAATTCAAACTGAAATAATTGAGGGTCATTTAAAAAAAAGAATGAATGGGCTGGGCACAGCCACTTTGCCAGTTTGCTTTAAGGCTTACATAAGGTAGTAGTTATAGAATGAATCTTCCATTCAACAAATATTTATTGAGCACACAGTATGTACTAGGCCTGCTTTGGACATAGACATAAGGTATTTATAATTTCTTCCTGTGTCAATCAGCCTGGGATGATGGCAGGACCAGAGTTTGGGGTGGTGGGAGAGATTCCAAAACTCCTGATCCTGGCAGCTTTTTTGCACACCTGATACAAGGCACTTTCTTTTTTTTTTGAGACAGATCCTCAAGCTGTCACCCTGGGCAGAGTGCTGTGGCATCATAGCTCACAGCAACCTCCAACTCCTAGGCTCAAGTGATTCTCCTGCCTCCACCTCCCAAGTAGCTGGGACTACAGGCGCCCCACACAACGCCTGGCTATTTTTTGGTTGCAGCCATCATCGTTGTTTGGCGAGCCCAGGCTGGATTCGAACCTGCCAGCTCAGGTGTATGTGGCTGGCACCTTAGCTGCTTGAGCCGCAGGCTCCAAGCCACGTTTTTATTTTTATTTTAATTCATTTATTTATTTTTTTGGAGACAGAGTCATACTTTGTCACCCTCAGTAGAGTGGCGTCACAGCTCATAGCAACCTCCAGCTCTTGGGCTTAGGCAATTCTCTTGCCTTAGCCTCCTGAGTAGCTGGGACAATGGGTGCCCACCACAATGCCAGGCTATTTTTTTGTTGTTGCAGTTTGGCCGGGGCTGGGTTGGAACCTGCCACCCTCGGTATATGGGGCTGGCACCCTACTCATTGAGTCACAGGCGTTGCCCTTATTTTTTTATTTATTATTTATTATTTTTTGAGATAGAGTCTCACTTTGTCACCCTCAGTAGAGTGCAGTGACATTATAGCTCATAGCAACCTCAAACTCTTTGCCTCAAGTGAGTCTCTTGCCTCAGCCTCCCAAGTAGCTGGGACTTATAGGTGCCTGCCAGAACACCTGCCTATTTTTGTTGTTGCAGTTTGGCCGGGACAGATTCTAACCTGCCACCCTCAGTACATGAGACCAGCTCCCTACTCACTGAGCCACAGGTGCCACCCTGAACTAATTTTTTTTTTTTTAATGTAACAATTACTTAACTTTTATTTATTTATTTATTGCAATTTTTGGCCGGGGCTGTGTTTGAACCCACCACCTCCGGTATATGGGGCCGGCGCCCTACTCCTTTGAGCCACAGGCGTCTCCCTGAACTAATATTTTTGTCAAAAGAAATTTAACCAAGGTTTAGATACGATGTCTCTTTGAAGTCTGATATTATGTAAACAGTCACCCCCCTACCCTGCCCTTTTGTTTTTATGAAACTTTTTAAAGTGACTAGACCAGTAGTCTTGTAGAATGTTCCATATCACAGATGGGTCTGATGATTCTTTTTTTTTTTTTTTTTT
>NW_003852551.1:3750230-3757728 GCF_000181295.1 Otolemur garnettii
CAGCTCACAGCAACCTCCAACTCCTGGGCTCAAGAGAGTCTCCTGCCTCCGCCTCCCAAGTAGCTGGGACTACAGGCGCCCGCCACAATGCCTGGCCATTTTTTGGTTGCAGCTGTCATTGTTGTTTGGCGGGCTGGGCTGGGGATTTGAACCCGCCACCTTAGGTGTATGTGGCTGGCGCCTTAGCCGCTTGAGCCACAGGCGCCGAGCCTGATGATTCTCTTACAGTGTCCTTTACCATATTCCTCTACATCCTGCATCTCTTTTTTAGAGACAGAGTCTCACTTTATTGCCATTGGTGGAGTGCTGTGATGTCACAGCTCACAGCTGACCTCCAACTCCTGGGTTTGAGCGATTCTCTTGCCTCGGCCTCCCAAGTAGCTGGGACTACAGGTGCCCACCACAGCACCCGGCTATTTTTTTGTTGCAATTTGGCCGGGGCCGGGTTTGAACCTGCCACCCTTGGTATATGGGGCCGGCGCCCAACCCACTGAGCCACAGGCGCCGCCCCCACATCTCTTATAATTGGAAGTTAGGTCTAGAGTAGAACAGGGGTTGGCAAACTTTTTCTGTAAGGACCCAAAGTAAATGTTTCTGGCTTTGCCAACCATACAGCCTTAATTGCAACTACGTTCTGTCATTGTAACACAAAAGCAGCCATACACTATCCGTAAATGGAGCATGGCTATGTTCTAATACAACTTTATTTATGAATATTGAAATTTGGATTTCACATAATTTTCATATGTCATTAAATGTGATTCTTCTTTTGATTTTCTGAGCCATTATATAGAGTAATAACTGGCTCAGCACCTATAGCTCAGCAGCTAGGGTGCCAGCCACATACACCAGGGCTGGCAGGTTTGAACCCAGCCCGGGCCTGCCAAACAAAAACGACAACTACAACAACAACAAAAAATAGCCGGGTGTTGTGGTGGGCACCTATAGTCCCAACTACTTGGAAGGCTGAGGCAGGAGAATTGCTTAATCCCAAGAGTTGGAGGTTGCTGTGAGCTGTGACGATACAGCACTCTACCAAGGGCGACGTAGTGAGACTCTGTCTTAAAAAAAAAAAAAAAAAAGAATAAAAACTATTGTTAAGCTTGGTCCTGGGTGGCACCTGTGGCTCAAAGAAGTAGGGCACCAGCCCCATATGCCAGAGGTGGTGGGTTCAAACCCAGCCCCAGCCAAAAACTACAAAAAAAAAAAAAAAAAGCCTGGTCCAGTGATGTGCACTTGTAGTCCCAGCTACATGGAAGGCTGAAGTGAGAGTACTGTTTGAGTTCAACCTGGACAACATAGTGAGACCCCATCTGAAAGAAAGAAAGTGCTGGGCATGGTGGCTTATACTGTTAGATCACAGGCTACACAAAAACAGATGAAGGGCCATATTTGCCCCATATTTCACTGATTATTTGATTGGACCTTGGTTAAGCCTATGAAGATGATAAATTCTTCAGAGTGATAGTACATATTTAATGGTCATCATATAAAGAAGCACATGTACTGCCAGCTTAGCACTGTTAGGGAATGTCCACCAGATCTCCCCACTGAGAAGGATAGGGCCTCTTTGCAAACACCAAAGCATCTGTGGGGAGCTCGATCCATGCCATGTGAACATGCTGTTCACAATCTTTCACTTAGTGAAACATGCTGAAACCCTAACTCCTGGTGTGACTATATTTGGAGCTAAAACCTTTAAGGAAGTAATTAAGGTTAAGTGAAGGCATAAAGATAGGACCCTGATCTAATAGGATTAGAGTCTTTATAAGAAGAGGCACCAATGAGTTTGTTCTCTCTCTGCCACGTGAGGACACAGTGAGAAGGTGGCCATGTGTCAGCCAGGAAGAGAGTCTTCACCAGGAACTATCCCTGTTGGACCTTGATCCAGGACTTCTAGCTTCCAGCACTATACAAAAATTAATTTCTATTATTTAAGCCAGTTAGTCTTTGATCTTTGGTTATGGTAACTGGAGCAGACTAAGACAGCATCATCAGTGATTCTTTAAACTGGTGATTTTTTTTTTTTTTTTTTTTTTTTGCAGTTTTCATTGTTTTTTAGCTGGCCCAGGCTGGGTTCAAACCCACCAGCCTCAGCATATGTGGCCGGCACCCTACCCACTGAGCTACGGGCACCGCCTAAACTGGTGATTTCACTGGGGATTACAAAATAGAACTTTTCTAGTTCTCATGTTCATCCTGTATTTATTACCCGGCTTTCTTCTTTCTTTCTTCTTTCTTTTTCTCATAGTTCTGGAGACTGGGAAGTCTAAGATCAAAGTGCTAGCAAGGTAGGGTTCATGCTAAGGCCTCTTCTCTTGGCCTGCAGGTGGCCACCAACTTGCTGTGCTCACATCTAACTTAGCATTTTTCTATAAAGAAGAGCTTTGCCTTATCTACTAGGCATGAACTACAGTTTTTCCTTAAAGGCAGGATAAATGCTTAATTCTCTAAGGAAAGGTTTTTGTTTTTCTTTTGTAAATAGGAGGTTCTGGAACATGTTTGTATGCTAAGAGGATAATTCTGTAGAAAGGGAGGGCTGAATGAGGCACGGGAGGAGGTTACAGAGGTGAGAGGATTTAGAGTCTAAGTAGGGAAAGGTGAGATGGACTGGGATGTTGGAGGACAGAAGAAAAGATGTGAACTGGTCATCCAGAGCCAGTTTGCTCAGAAACACACCAGAGGATTGCTGAGCCCGGTTAGTGTCCTTTGGGGGCTGGAAGTTGTGATCCTGTCTGCACAACAGGTCGATTTCTCCTCTATGTACAGGGAAGGTGGATGTTTGGATTCCTACAAGCCTGGGCTCTCTAGGCAAGTATACCTAGGGACAGGGAGGCAGGAAAATGTGAGGTCTTTGTAGTGAAGGACCATAAGGACTGATGACAGAATCAAGGCTGGTTGAAAGCAAAAGGGAAAACAGGAGGAGAATGATGGCTAGATGAGAAATGAATGGGAGATCTCAGACAAGGGTTATTATCTCTATTTTAAAGGTGAAGCCATTGCAGTTCAGAGGGGCAAACTGATCAGCCCAAGGAAACACAGCAGAGCTGAGCTAAGAACCCAAATCCCCATAATTAAGAATACCATCAATGGGCAGTGCCTGTGGCTCAGTAGGTAGGGTATCAGCCCCATAGACTGAGGGTGGTGAGTTTGAACCCAGCTCTGGCCAGCTAAAATAGCAATGAGAATTGCAACAAAAAATAGCTAGGTGTTGTGGCAGGAGCCTGCAGTCCCGGCTACTCAGGAGGCTGAGGCAAGAGAATCACTTACTCCCAAGAGTTGGAGGTTGCTGTGAGCTGTGATGCCATAGCACTCTACCCAGGGTGACATAGTGAGACTCTGTAAAAAAAAAAAAAAAAAGAATCTCATCCAGGGCTTGGTGCCCTAAGCTCAGTGAGTGGGGTGTGGGCCACATACACCAAAGGTGGTGAGTTTGCACCCAGCCTGGGCCTGCTAAACAACAAAGACCACTGCAACCAAAAATAGCTGGGTGTTATGGTGGGCACCTGTAGTCCCAGCTACTTGGGAGGCTGAGGCAAGAGAATCGCTTAAGCTCAAGAGTTTGAGGTTGCTGTGAGCTACAACGCTATGGCACTCTACAGAGGGTGACATAGTGAGACTCTGTCTCAAAAGAAAAAAATAGAATCCCATCTATGCAGCCTCCTATGGACAGGGACTTGCTAGGCTCTGCTTACCTTTATTCTCAATAAAGGGGTAGCATTTGGCCAAACACAAAGAAGGGCACATAGGTACCTCCAGTCTGCTCCAGGGGCCCAACTCTTTTCCCTGACCCAAATCCCTTCCTGGGTCACTGCGCTCTTTGGCCTTGGCATAGCTGCCCTTTTATCAGTGGACCCATGGAGCCCCAGGACAGCTGTCTCAGGGCAGCACAATGGGGAACCAGGTGCTGAGCCTGAGCCTATGAGGCTGCTTCTGGGGGCCGACCCAGCCTTGATAGCTCATGACAAGCTAACCTGGCAGGTGAGGGGTGGTAATTTCCCAGGGCCTGAGTGCCCCTAATCTTTGCTGACTACTGCCATATTTCTAGTCAGTGGGGCTCTTACCCTGAGGGTAGGCAGGAGGTTTCTAAAGGGGGTTGACTCTTGGCTGAGAGTGCAGTGAGAAAGCCAGTGGGGCCATGTCACAGCTCCTCCAAGTGGGAGTGTCCACACTCCCCTATGCGGGTGTCCAGGAGCTGTTTGAGACCTAAGAGGACAGGAGAACCAGCAGGAGCTAGAGTGAGTGCTGCCATGTGCACTCTGGGCAGGCTTTGAGGTCCATCTTTCCTTGAGGTCCATCTCTGAGGACAGCACAGTACAGACGGGCTGGAGAATAACTGAAGTGGCTGGGGGATTTTCACTAGGGGCAGAGAACCACAATGGGAGTGAGGGCTGGGGTGTAAAGTATTAGAATGGATGCTGCAGTACTTCAGGGGGCTGGACTATTAAAGTTGGAGCAAAATTGCAAAGTTGAGGCTGGAGTTTAACAGTGGAGTGGAGTATTGCAGTAGGGGGTGGAGTACTTCAGGGATGACTAGAGTATTGCACAGGAGGCTGAGTTATTTCAGAAGGCGTGAGAGGGTTATGGGGAGTGGGAGAGTATTTCAGAGGAGGCTGGAATATTATAGAGAAGGTTGAATTTTCCCAAGGAAGGCTGGATTATTTCAGAAGGAATAGAGAAATTTTGGAGGGGGCTGGAGTCTTCTACTGGGTAGGCTGGAGTATTTCAGAGGTGAGTGGGAATGGTGATGGGCATGGTATGTGGCCTTGGAGCCTGCCCAGGGAGCCCCCTTCAGCCCTAAGCCTGCAGGTCAGGAACTCTGGGGTCCCTGAAAGTCCAATCCTATGATTTTTCCTGTCCCTCTGGGCAGGTCAGGTTGGCATGGCCATCCTTTAGTGTGGGCTGCAAGGTAACATCAGTGACCATGGCCTTAGAAGCCCATGTCCACTGTTTCCCTTCAAGTTAATGACCTGATGGCTTCCAGGTCAACCTGGCCATCACTTTGCCTCTGGGCGGGACTCTCTTCCCTTCCCAGCAGCCCTCCCACAAGAGTGAGAGCAGCAGATGAAGAGGGAGGATTCCTGGGCAGAGAACCGTCTGCTTCCAGGGGTCCCTTTGCAGTCTACTTGCATCCCTCTTGCCTCGATGAGACATCTGCTTATTCCTGAGTATATGAGCTCTCTTGGGGTTGGGGAATCTGCTTTGCCTTGGTAGCCCCCAGACCTCCTGTAGCCTCTGAGATCTGAGACCCTTGGGGACCTGGAGGGTTCAACACTAAACAGAAGGTCTGTGAGTGGTGGGGGAAAAAGGTTTGTGCCAGTGCTGGGTAGTGTCAAGTCCCAAGGAGACAATTCCTGTCTGTTCCACCAAGCACAGCTTTAGCTACTTACTGGCCTCTCATTTCAACAACTATTAGCTGGACTATGGCATCTTTGCCAGCGGCTGTTCACACCACAGCATGTTCCACCTTCCCCAGGGCGAGTGGTCCCAGAAGCTCTCCCCACATAGGGCAGAGCCCCAGACACCCTCCCTTCCAGAGCACCAACACCTGTGCCTCCCATGTCCACACACCCCAGCCACACACGCTGTGCAGTGAGGGCACAATACTGTGTTTCTCAGTGTCAGGCAAGGGCCAGCGCCTCCCATTTCTGATTGGGCTGTGTCTCCTTCAGACTAAAGACTATCCTCTCACCCTCCAGCAGACTGAAGCTCCCTGGGAGTCAAGAGACCTTGGAAGGCAGAGTATGGAGTGGAGGCTCTCAGCAGTCCTAGGCCTAATCAGGGTGGGAGGAAGGAGCACTCTGTTGTCCCTCTGAGACAGCTAGTGCAGCTTGGCTTAGCATATGCCCAGGCCTTAAGTTCCTACCAGAGGAACAAAAGAAGGAAGGGAGGATGAAACACCTTTAATTAAGCACCTACTCTGTGTCAGACCCCGTTCTAGACATTTTACGTTATCTCCCTGTGATAGAATCACCACTTCTGTTATATGGATAGGGAAACTGAGACTAGAGAGCCCCAGAGGCACTCCCAAGGTTACATAAATAGAGAATATGTAAAAAATCTGGGGTGTGGCCTGGGTCTACTGCAACTAACATTGCCTCCTCTCTATAACTCTGAAATGGCCCTCTGGACAAATATGACTCTTCTATCTACTCTCTGGGTGACCTTGGACAGGTTGCATAAACTCTTTCAGCCTCAGTCTCCTTATCTGTAAAATGGGTATATAAATAAAACTCAGTGTTATGTGATGAACTGAGATGTTGCACATGAAGTGCTGGATATATAAGTACATAATAACTGTTCGATAATATCAACATTTGGAACTATCGTGGATGAAACTTAGCCCTACTCCCAGTTTGAGGTAAGAGATAAAGCTCTGTCTTCAGGGTCCCCCAATCTGAAGGAGAGGCTAAGCAAAATGGCAGAAATCATCACCTGTAACTTCACAAGCCCAGGAGAAGGGGGACAGTATTATGGAATGGCCCACAAGCTAGAGAATGGACAGGTTTGTTCTGAAAGACTCTCCTATAGGGTCAATCTCATTGTCCCTATTTTACAAACTGAGAAACTGAGTTCCAAGGAGATAGAGTCACTTGTCCAAGAATGTAGTGACCTAATGCCTGAGCAGGCCAAGGCCCTGCACCAGCCATCCAGCCCCCTCTAGCTCAGGGTGGGACCAGATGTCGTATCTTGGTTGCCCTTGTATCCCCGCCCCAAGATGTGCTCTATAAGAAAGTCCTCAGCATGACGTGCAACACCACGTCCTAGTGAACCTCATGGCAGACATCACGGAACAGGGCAAGGACCTCAATCTCTTGAAGCACCTCTGCCCCTGGCATGGGAGGAGCTACAACAGCAAGGAGGACTTGGAGCTGCACAGGAAGAACTTCCTCCATGACCTCAGGTGGGCCAAGGCTGGCATTGCTCCTGCACAGGGCACAGCACCTTTGGCTTTGCCACCTGTCTTCTTTCTATCTCCCCACAACCATCCTGCCACCTCAGGATAATCCCCACTGCTCAGAGCAGGAAACTGGGGCTCAGAGCCAGAGGGGAAGGGCTTGCCCAAGGTCACACTGGGAGAATTCAGCAGAGGCAGGATGGGAAATCAGGGCTGGCTGGCTCTACTACAAATGCTTAGTCCTGCCCCACCTTAGTTGCAGGCATTGAGTCCCCAACTCAACTCCCTGGCACGTTTAAGGCGGGTGTGCCAGCCCCACCTTGTCCCCAAATAGTCTGTTGCTTGGACTTTTATTTTGTACATATCTGTTTCTGTATCTGCCTTTTCCACTGGACCCTTAAGGGCCTGACTCAGAGATGTCATCTCTCTGTATTTGCTGACTGAATTGAAAAAACTTGTTTATTGACTATTTATAATGAGCCAAGTACAAGTATATGCTAAAGGCTTTATATACATCAGCTCATCTAATGTTTACCGTGCAAGTGGGATACAGTTGTCCCTATTTTATAGATGGGGAAAGCAAGACTTAGAGAAGATAAG
>NW_003852551.1:3758172-3761741 GCF_000181295.1 Otolemur garnettii
AAAAAAAAAAAAAAATAGCCAAGCATTGTGGTGGGCTCTTGTAGTCATAGCTACTTGGAGGCCGAGGCAAGAGAATCACTTAAGCCCAAGAGTTTGAGGTTGCCGTGAGCTGTGACGCCACAGCACTCTACTAAGGGCAACATGGTGAGACTCTGTCTTAAAAAAAAAAAATTGTGCTTAGTACATTGTCGGCAGTTCTGACTTTTTTACTCTATACTGACTGAATGGATGGATAAACTAAGAAGAGGGAGGTGGGAGTGAGGGGCTCAAGGTTATAGGTGTCAGCCTCTCCCGCATCTAGGTTCAATCAACTCCCACAACCATGCCCACCACATTTTGTGCCTGGCTCCCAACGACAGGCCTGGGGAGCTGGCAGTCCTGCAGGACCCACTGAAACCCTTTACGCTGAACAAAAGGGAAACTGTTTTTGCCAAGCAGCTGACAAGTGTGGTTCTGCCTGAGAACCTAGACTGGAGGGTCCCTGGTGAGGGTTCCCCCCAAGCTCCTAATAACCAATGAAAGGTTACAGGAAAAAGCTGGCCCATCTGCTCTTCCAGAGGCCCTGGGAACTAAGAGGAAACTCATTCTTTATTGCAGCAGCAAGAATGATTTCAGTTAGGCTGCAAAAGGGACTTACTGCAGAGAAGAGGAACAAGCCAGAGGGGAAATTCCTTATCAGAATCAGGAAATGACACAAGCAAGCAGTCCCTGTGGGCAGTTCCATAGGCTGAGCTCTCCGGGAAAGGAAGGAGGTGGGGCGGGTTGGAAACACGGTTCCCACAGTTCCTGCACAGGGGAACCATTGTCCAATGGGGGACATACCATACCCTCAGGTCAACAGCCAAGTGAAAAGGCCACTTGGGAAAGAGAGAAAGGGAGGGTGCCCGGTGAGAAGGAGCCCATGTGGTCATGTGAGAGGTGTGCCTGAGGGAGCAGATGTGAGAAGAGTAGGAAGATGTATACCAGGGGAGAGAAAGGAAGTCACATTTATGGAAACTTTTTTTTTTTTGAGGCAGAGTCTCACTCAGTCGCCCTGGGGTAGGGTGCCATGGTGTCACACATAGCTCACAGCAACCTCAAACTCTTGGGCTCAAATGATTCTCTTGCCTCAGCCTCCCCAGTTAGCTGGGATTATAGGTCCCTGCCACAATGCCTGGCTATTTTTAGAGACCAGGTCTTGCTCTTGCTCAGGCTGGACTCCAGTTGCGAGCTCATGGGATCCACCTGCCTCAGCCTCCCAGAGTGCTAGGATTACGGGCATGAGCTGTGGAACCTCTATTGTGGGCCAGGCATTGTGCTGAGCGCTTTACGTGTGGTATCTCATTTCATCCATTCATTAAACAAATATTTACTGAATGTGCCAGGCTCTGTGCTGGAGCCTGAGGATAGACCTGTGAGCAGGGCAGACATAATCCTTCCCCTCTTGGAAGTGGGAGGAGACAGCCAGCACACATGTGTGTGACGTCAGGGGTGAGATGTACTTGGAACAGAAGTCAGGCAAGGAAAGTCAGGCAAGGAAAGGGCTAGAAAGTGTTGGCATTCAAGGAACAGGATCGCTTAAAAAAAAAAAAAAGAGTTTTTTTTTAAAAGGTGAGAGAAGGTCTCTCTGCAGAGGTGACATTTAGCAGAGATGTGAGTGAAGTGAGGGAACAGCAGTGCAAAGGCCCCAAGGGGGAGTCTGCCTGGGAGGCCCGTGTGGCTGGAGAGAGCGTGAGGGGAGATGAACTGAGAGAGCTGTTTGGGAGGCAGGGAGGGGACAGTCGCATCCTGGTGGGCCTTGACAACTACAGCCAGGAGATTTGATTTTGTTGTAAATGTGATGCGAAACCTCTGGAGGCTTTCTGAGCAGGAGAGTAATATGATTTATGTTTTAAAATAATTTTAATTTAATTTTGAATAGATAACACATTCATAGGGTTCAGAAAGAAAAATACGTAAAAAGCCTGAAAAGCCTTAAAGGCTCTGAGAAGTCTAGCTCCTATCTCGGTCCCTCCTTTCATTTTCTCCCTTCTACCAACCACATTTATTAGTTTTTTGGTTGTCCTTCCAAGATTTCTTTATGCAAATAACAAGCATGTAGTTAACATTTATATTAAATTCTAAATTTTTAAAAAGATTTACTCATTTAATCTTTATAACCCAACACCGCGAAGTAAGTACTAGCGTCCCTATTTTACAGATGTGGAAGCGAGGGGACAGAGAGAGCAAAATAACTTGCCCAAGATTGCACAGTTCCTGAGTAGTTTCTTCGTGCCGCCATAACAAACTGGATGGTTTAAAACAACAGAAATTGATTCTCTTTGTTCTAGAAAAGAGTAGTCAAAAATCAAGGTGCTGAGTGGTGGCTGTGGCTCAAAAGGGTAGGGCACCGGTCCCATATGCCGGAGGTGGAGGGTTCAAACCCAGCCTTGGCCATTAAAAAAAAAAAAATCAAGGTGTTGATAGGGTTCCTTCTTTCTAGAGGCTCTATAGAGAATCTGTTCCATGCTGCTATCCCTGCTGCAGGTGGTTGGGGGCAATCCTTGGAGTTCCTAGGTTTGTAGACACGTCACTCTGATAGCTGCCTGTCTGCACATGGCATTCTCACCAGATCTCTGTCTCTGTGTCCAAATTTTCTTCTTCTTATAAGGATACCAGCCAGCAGATTTCGGGTCCACCCTAATCAGATAGGACCTCATCTTAACTTGATGACATCTGCAAAGACCCTATTTTCAAATAAGGTCACATTCATAGGTTCTAGGTGGACGTAAATTTTTCTGAGATGCTATTCAACCCAGTACGGTAGCGGAACTAGAATATGAACTCAGGTATTCTAGACTCTAGGTCTGTGTTCTTTATTATTGGTTATATTGCCACTCAGTAAAAATATATATACAGGGTGGACATAAAGTTCTTGTGTAATTTACCATGTTAAACTATTTTATTTTATTTGAGACAGAGTCTCACTATGTTGCCTGTGGCAGAGTGCTGTGGGGTTACAGCTCACAGCAACCTCAAACTCTTGGGCTTAAGCCATTCTCTTGCCTCAGCCTCCCGAGTAGCTGGGAGCACAGGCTCCTGCCACAACGCCCAGCTATTTTTGTTGCAGTTATCATTGTTGTTTAGCTGGCCTAGGCTGGGATCCAACTTCCCACCCTCAGTGAATGTGGCTGGCACCATAACCACTGTGCTATAGGACCTGAACCAATGTTAAACTATTTTAAATTGCACACGAACTTTATGTCCACCCTGTATATAAATTATGTATGCAGTCCCTCCACTTTTCCTATAAAAGGTGGACTATCAAACATGTGGCTTTGTACTTTGCATTTTTTTTTTTTTTTAGAGACAAGTTCTCTTTCTGCCACCCAGGCTGGAGTACAAGTGGCAGGATCATAGCTCACTGCAACCTCCAACTCCTAGGTTCAAGTAATTTCCTCCCTCAGCCTCTGGAGTAGCTGGGACTATGGGTGTTCAATATCACACATGGCTAATAGTTAAAATTTTAAAGTTTTTTGTAGATACAGGGTCTCAATGTGTTGTCCAGGCCAGTCTTGAACTCCTGGCCTCAAACCATCCTCCTGCCTTGG
>NW_003852551.1:3762633-3763803 GCF_000181295.1 Otolemur garnettii
CTGGATTCGAACCCGCCACCTTAGATATATGTGGCTGGTGCCTTAGCCACTTGAGCCACAGGTGCTGAGCCTTCATTCTTTTTCATAGCTACATAGTATTCTATTTTACCGATGAACTGTGCTCTACCTAATCTAGCCTCTTACTAATGAACAGTTGGGATGTTTCCAATCTTTTGCTATTGCAAACAGTGCTTCAGAGAATAACCATACATACATCATTTCTCTTTTGTGCCAGTAAATCTGAAGCATAAATTCCCAGAAGTGGGATATTGGAAAGCATTTGTAATTTTGCCCTTCAGGGACCTCCATCACTTTGTACTATGCGTGTGAGGGTCCTCTGTGAGAACACGTGTGAAAGTGGTACTATTTCCTTACAGAAGTGCCCACAGAATATGGGGCATGAAACTTTTATATATTTTTTTCCCAGACTGATAAGTAATGGTAATTATCTTAGTCCATTTTGTGCTGCTATAACAGAATACCACAGACTGGATAATTAATAATAAACCAAAATTCATTGGCTCACACTACTGGAGACTAAGGAGTCCAAGATCATGGGGTGGACATCTGGGGAGGGTATTCGTGCTGCATCATCAAAAAGGCAATGAGAGGGCAAAAAGGGGACTGAACTTGTCCTTTATAATGAACCCCTCTCCCAAATAATGAACTCACTCTTGTGATAACAGCATTAATTCATTCCTAAGGGATTAGCCCTCATGGCTAATCACCTCCCATTAGGCCCCACCTCCCAACACTGTTGCACTAGGGAATAAGTTTCCAACACACGCTTTTTGTGGGACACATTCAAACCATAACAGTAGCCCAGTGTAGTTTTCCTGATTTGCATTTCCCGAGTGAGTTTAAACTTCTTTTCATAAATTTAAGAGCCATTTATATTAACTTTTCTGGGGCTGTCAGTTCATATCCTGGGCCTATGTTTCTATTAGATTGTTGGTCTTTTTAATCAATTTCCAGGAATTCTTGTGAAATTATTGAGATGACCCTTTGTGCTGCAAATATTTTCCCCCCAAGTCTCATGACTTGATTTATAGTGTTTTTCCATCCTGAAGTTTTTGATTTTTATGTAGCTGGCTTTATCAATCTTTGTTAATGGCGTTTTGATTTTTGAGGCATGGTTAAACTTTTCCCACTGTGAGATTTTACATTCTC
>NW_003852551.1:3764266-3772456 GCF_000181295.1 Otolemur garnettii
GTGGCTGGTGCCTTAGCCGCTTGAGCCACAGGCGCCGAGCCCCAACATCACTTCCTAAAGAGTCCATTCTCCACTTTGAGATGCCACCTTTATCAAATAATAAATGCCCCTGTGCAATTAGGTCTGTTTCTTTTCTGGACTTTCTACTTCAGTCCATTGGTCTGTTTCTCCCAGAACCCAAATCAAGTTTGTTTGTTTTTTGAGAGGGGGGTCTTGCTTTTGTTCAACCTGGTCTTGAACTCCTGAGCTTAAGGGATCCTCCCACCTCAGTCCCCCAGAGTGCTAGGATTACAGGTGTAAGTTCACCATGCCCCACCCAAACTAAGTGGTTTTAATTATTGAGACTTTAAAAATTATTGCCTAGTAATAGTAAGGTGAGTGTTGCCTTTTTTTTTTCTCCAGCATTTTTCTGGTATTCACTATCTCTGTTTTTTATTTTTGTTTTTTTGTTTTTTTTCTTCCTGAAGGGTGGAGACTCAGGAGATCTTATGAGGCTTATACTCCTGTAAGGGAAAAGAAAATAATTACATGTCATGTAAGCGGGTAAAGGGAGTAGTATTTAGATGGGCAGCCAGGGAAAGCCCCTGGTGGGGGGTTGATGGGATACTGCATGGATACCTGAGGGAAGACATTCCTAGCAAGACCAAGGGCGAATGCAAAGGCCTGAGGCAGTAGCATGCCTGGCATGTTGAAAAACAGCAAAATGGCCAATGCAGCTGAAAGGGAGTGATCTGAGTGGAGAGTGGGAGGCAATGAGGTAGATCGTGCAGGGCCTTGTAGGTCACAGCAAGGACACTGGCTTTTCCTCTGACACCGGGAGCTTGAGAGGGGGTGAGCAGAAGAGCAAGGTGTTCTGACTTCCATTTTAACAGGCTCCCTCACTCAGGCTGCTGTGTGGGGCGCAGACTGCAGGGGCCAGGGCAGGGACAGGAGGGCAATAGGATTTGGGATGGGGAATGAATTGTAATTTGGTTTCCTTGTCCATCTCCACCCACCAAACTAGGAGCTTTGCAAGGACAGACACTGAGCTTATTCAGCTCTGTAAACCAAGGGCAAGGCACAGAGCAGGCATGCACAGGCACTGTTGGCAGGGAGGGAGGACAGAGGAGACAGGAAGGAGCAGGAGAGGCAGAGTCCCCTAGGGAATGGCTACAAAGCCCACAGAAATTCGAGGGAGCAGGCATGGTGAGAGTGCCTGTTCCCTAGCAGGGACCATGGCCAAAAGAAGATGAATCCGGAGGGAGCTGAGCCCCTCAACCAGTGCTGCCCAAGGCAGGATCTGTGACCTCCTTTAACAATCAGGTTATGTGCAATTTATGCTGGAGTTTTGCCACCATAGGGGCCCTGAAGAGGAGCTGTGTTCCTTACCATAAAGATTGAAAGGTGAGGTGACCTGGAAGAGAGAAGAGCAGGTTTTCTGCATCCTAGCACACTGAGGCTTTGCAACAGGGTAATTTGCCCCCTTAACAAATGGTAAGTTGAGGATCCACGAGGGAAAGGAACCCACCTAAGGTTGTATAGCAAACAAGTGGCCCAGACTAGTTTCAGGGGCTTGGTCTCTATATGATACCTCCTTGGCTACTGCCTAATTTTGTCTGGGTCCCTCTGCAGTTTTAGCAAGTGACCAAGTACAGAAAGAAGGGAAGACTCCTGATGTTCAGCTAGCCTGTAGCACTGCCAAGACACAGGTATTGAGTCCCTACCAGGGACAGAACCCAGCTGCAAAGAATAGGAGCCACGGGACACTCTAGGACATCATAATGTTTAGGAAGAATGGGCCTGGGAGCAGAGCAGTTCAACAAGAGGCACCAAGCTGAGCGTTAGAGGAAAGAAATCAGGCCTGGAAATTATGCCTGACTTTGCAACTGTCTTACTGGATGACCTTAGGTAAATAGCAACCACAAAAGAGCCTTAGTTTGTGCATCTGTAAAATGGGAACAGGGTGTTCTTCATTATAGGGCTGGCATGGGAGTTGATTGAGCCAATAGGAGTCCAGTGCTACCTGAAAATGCCTTCCTGGCCTCTCCACTCCCAGACTGGGAACCTGGTATCCTTATCCCCAGAAGATGCTGCTCACTGCTTCTGGACAAAGGGGAAATGGGCTGTTATGGTATCTCAAGTCCCAGGCCTCCAAGTGGATCCAGGTTGCACCAGTGCTGATGCCTATGGGCTCTACCAGGGCCAGGTGAGCCTGCGCATTCCCTCAGGACTGGTGAGTAGGCCCTTCTCAGAAAAGGTAATCACTCTCTCTGGGCTTCAGCTCCAGGGCACTGGTTGGGGGTGGGCAGGAATTAGAGGCCTTCTAACTAGTAAATGGAGTGGGCTGCTTCAGGGTCCAGAGTGTTAACCATTATACGATGGACCCACTGTGGGTGGGCTGCTTCAAAAGTAGTGAGCTCTGTGCCTCCGAAGGCAAGTAAGCAGAAACTGGACAACCACTGGGTAGAAATTCATTCTCATTAATTCTGTAAACTCCTATTGAGACTCTACTTTGGGCCAGTGCCCATAATTGCCATTGGGGGATTCGGTAACAAGGTGTATTTATCCTCCCATAGTTTACATTCTAATAGGGGAGAGAAATAAAATAGTGCCAAGAAAGTGCATGCTCCAATATAGTAGGGCTGCTCATGGCACTTCTCCCTTCTACCCACATAGGAAGTAACTTCTAAACTGGGATTTGAAGGATAAATACAAGTTAAGTAGGGAAGGGAAGAGTGTTTAGTCGGAGAGAACAACAGGTGCAAAAGTCTAAAGGCAGGTGAGAGCCAGGCATTTTGAAGGAGCTGAAAATTCCGTGTGGCCAGAGGGAAGGAGGCAAGAAGCTGAGTGGCTACACTGGGTGAGGTCAGCTGTCACTCAATTGAACAGGGACAACAGGGACCCCTCTTAGGGGTCAGGCTCCACTCTATCCCATGATGGTCAAGGCGTGAGCCACCACACCTGTATTCCTAGCACTCTGGGAGGCCAAGGTGGATGGATTGCCTGAGCTCATGAATCCAAGACCCTGAGCCAGACCGAGACCTCATCTCTAAAAAAAATAGCTAGGCATTGTGGGCACCTGTAGTCCCAGCTACCTGGGAGGCTGATGCAAGAGAATCACTGAGCCCAAGAATTTGAGGTTGTTGTGAGCTATGATGCCATGGCACTCTACCCAGGGTGACAAAGTGAGACTCTGTTTCAGAAAACAAACAAACAAAACAGGAGGAGTTAGCCAGATCTAAGGTGAGTGGATGGGGCAAGGAAATGATTCCAGCAAAGGGCACCATGTGTACAAACCCCTGCAAAAGAGGAAAGAGAACTGAAAGGTCCATCTGGTAGAACCTTGCAGCAAAAGGGGGAGGAGGCTTGGATGAGAATAGAGACCCAAACATTGTGGCCTTGTGGGTCTTGCTAAGTGGGCTGGGGGTCATAGCGAGCTGTGGAGTACGTGCAGGGCAGAAGGGTAGGAGAGTGACCCATCCTTGGTAAGATCGTGGAGGAAGGTTGCCCTGGGATACCCTTTAGCATTCCTGCAGACCCTGAGACCCCAAAGGACCTCTGGGGAGGCCAGTACCAGAGCCATCTTCAGGAGGATGAGGAAGATGAACAACGTGAGGGACTTACTCATTTGTCAGAAGAACCTCAGAAAAGACAAATGACAATACTAGAGGGCCTGGGGTGGGGTGTAGTTGGGGAGAATGAGGAGTGTGTGGAGAAAGCAGAGGGTGATGGCGTGGGAAAAGGGAAAGTCAGAGGTCGGACACCAGAAGACAGGGTCTGCTCTCAGTTTACCCCAACTCTTGACTGAGGAACTCAGCTTCTAGGACCTAGGGGCTGGAAAGACAATTCAGTCATCCTAGAACGGGGAAGGACTCAGAGGTTAGTTCAACAGAACAAATCAGCTGCAAGGTCAGAGTCAGGTATAAGGAACTAGCAACCATGGAGCACCTGGTATATGCAAGCCCAGGGCAGGGCGCTTTATACATCACATCATTTAATGCAGGTGTTGTTTCATTTCCAGACGTCCAGAATGCCTGTGTCTCTGTCTGTCTCTCTGTCTCTCTCTCTCTCTTTTAGTTAAGGATGCTCAAGAGGGCATGACTCCTGTTCAGGGTCACTCAGAATTAGGGCAGAAACCAGGTCTGCAGACGCCTAGACCCACCGCTCTTCTGGATCTGAGTCCAGGGCGAGGAAAAGAAGAGGAGCATGTTAAAGGGCGTGAAGGGGACGGTGGGAATGTGTTTCTGGAGCTTTCCTCTCTTAAGTCAGGCCACGAAATAGGCGTGCTCCAGTGAGCGCTGGGAGGCTTAGTCACACCCTCCGCCCTGCCAGCTGCGGGAATCCATCCAGCCGCAGCGCCCGTCCCCTCTGCTGTCCTATTACCCCCCCAGAACTGGGTGAGCCTCGAAAACCTCTCAGCGCCCACTCTGCGCTTCGCCGGCTACATGAACTTGCCCCCGGGCAACCCAGACGCTCCGAAGCTGGCGTCGCTGCTGTACGACCCCAAAGCCGTCTACGCTGACCCTAGACTGCGATCTCTTAGCTCGCTACTTCTGCTGTACCTATGCGAACCGCAGGGGCGGTGAGTGTGTTTGCAGCCTCCCCACGCCCGCCAATCAGGAAGCATAGCTGGAGCCGGACACGCCTCCCCAGCGACGTCACGCACCGACCCCGGAAGCCCCGCCCAGTTGCCTCGGGATTTGGGAGTGGGTGCGGGCCCTGTGAAGCTGAAAATAATTCCCAAGTAAGTCGCTCACGTTGTAACTGCCCTAAGAAATACTGGCGAGGCAAACAGATTCCTATTTTTAAGGTGTATTTATTCACTCAATCACTCCTCATCTAACCATTCATCCTTTTATCCATATGTTATGCCCATCCACTCAGCCAAAGTTATTCGACATCACCTAATGTGCCAGGTACTATGCTGGGTGCTAGCGATAAAGAATGATGAACCCTGTGGAACTCTCAGGGAACTCTTAGTCCAGAGAGGAAGCCTGGCGGTAATAAATGCTTATGCCAATCTTGTTTTTGTTACAATCTCGATCAATTCTAGGAATGCAAGGTACAAGCTGCTGCAATATCCGGGTATCTAATTTGGATTGGGGTTCAGATCCCTGGAGAAGTTACATGGAGTCGACTCCTGAGGCAACGTGTGTTCCAGTCAGAGGGAAGAGCTTGTGCAAATAGATTGAGGTTGGCAGGCACTTGGAGGGTTCTGGGAAGGAAAAAAAAAATAAGGCCAGTATGACTGAAAAAGAGTTAGGGGAGAGGCTCTGGAGACTTTGCAGATTATTTAAGACCTTGAAGGCCAACGCAGGGGAGTAGAATTTTCTTCTAAGTGTGATGGGAAGCCACTTGGTTTTAAGATCTTCCTAGCTCTGTGTGGAGAATAGACAACAGTGGACACAGGGTAAGATTGGGCGCTGGGAGAGAGGAGTGTCAATGCACAGAGAAATGCTCTCCAAATAGGAGGGTAGTGAGCTAAAGAAGAGGGAACCACATGGATGGAGAGATATGAACAGATTCAAATCATTAGAAGATACAATCTACAGCAGTGGTTCTCAACCTTCCTAATGCTGCAACATACAGTTCCTGTGGTTCGCTACCCACAGGTTGAGAACCGCTGATCTACAGGCTGTCTGGTTAATGGATTGAATGTGGGGGGTGAGTGAAGCTGAGAGAGATTAAGATGAAGTCATTCATTCATTGGAAAATTATTTATAGAGTCCCTTGTGGGTACCAGTTCTAGAGGAGTAGATTTTCTGGACCCAAACCTGACCTGCCACTTGCTAGCTGTTTGCCTTAGGGGAGTTATTTAACTTGATTTCTTCATCTATAAAATGGAGATTCTAAGAACATCCAATAGGATTGTTGTACAGGTTAAATAAGTTACTCTAAGTAAAATCTTAGAGTATCTGGGTGTTTGGAGTTGGGTTCTGAGGCTGGAGACTGGGACTTGTATACTTGGGGCTGGTTGCTTGGGCCTGCTTCTTGGAATAACCAAGCCTCTATTTCTTTACTGGCCTTATAGAGAAAATTAAAGCAGGGTGATATGCTAGAGGAGTGGTTCCTACACTTGTCTACATATTATTGCCTGAAGATCTTTTTATTTTTTTTTAATTCCAAAGCCCAGGTTGCACCCAAGACAAATTAAATCATAGTCACTATGGGTGAGACACAGGTATCAGTATTTTTTGAAGCCCCCAGGTGATTCCAAGGCAGATAGGTTGGGACCCACTGTGGTAGAGAGAAACAAGGAGCCTTCTTTAAAGTATGTAATCAGGAAGGGCTTCTTTGAGGAGAGGACATTAGAGTGGAGAGCAAAGAGTGAAATAGAAGCCATCTTTGGAAAGTCAAAGGGAAAAGGCTTTGGGGAGGTTTCTGGCCTAGGCATCTACATGCCTAGAGGTGACTTTGCCTAGAGAAGATTGAGGAGGGAATGGGCTTGGGTTGGTGGGTTCCAAGAGAATGGCTGAGTAATTGTGGCTGAGTGAAGACACTCTGCCCCTCTGCAGCTGTGGAACAGTTGAACCACCTGGTATTTATGGGTGCTAGAAGGCAAGCCCTCCTGGTTCATCAAGAGTTCGTGGTCACCACTGTGGAGCACCAGTGTCTACATCCTCATGTCTGCAAAGAACAACACCTGTGGCATCACCACCACAGCCACCTACTCCATCCTGTTGTGACCTGTAACTGAACAGCCCCTGGCTGATATCCTGACCCACCACTGGGACATACCCCTCTTCATGCCTGTCCCTGGAGAGTGGCAGGCAGGGGCTATCCACTGGCCAGACTGTGGTGAGACAGATTCCCAGACAGACTTATTCAGAGTCATGCAGCAATGTTAAGGGGTGATGAGCCTCAAACCAGGCCCCTGCCTCTCTGCCTTGGGCTGGCTTCAGGAGACCTCTTTTCCTGCTCTCCTGCTTCTGACCCTGTTGGGAGATCTGGTTTTCTATGGTTGGGGATATGGGTGGGTGGAGGCTAGCACCACTGTGGACAAGCAAGTGTATATGACTAGCACAGAAACAGTAAAGCACCAATTTGGGCTGTGTGATTATTCGTCATGTCTGGGATGGCATTTTCCTTGGTGCTGGCTATAGGAGAAGAATCAGTCCAATAAACATGTCCTTATGTTTCTCTCATGTCCCAAGAGAATGACTTGGGACAGGCTCTCTTGTGGGGCCATTTGCTCACTCGGCCTCTGGCAGCCTCTGATGGGCACTGGGTACTCCTCTGGGAGCTGGTACTTGCAGCTAAGAACTGGGGGCTGGATATTTGAGGTCAAGTACTCAGGGCTGAGTTCTGAAGTTGGGTACTGGAACTTGAATACTTGGGGCTAGGTGCTTGGGCTTGCTTTTTGGAATAACTAAGGCTCCACTCTTCATACAGATGAGCCTGTCTTCTAACCTGTCCTTTCTGTGGCTTCATAGCACATGGCTTCCCATGTGTGACTCTGCCTGTCCCAGCAGCTGTCTGCTCCATGAAGATCCCAGAAGGAAGGGAAAGAAAAGGTTGCTCTCAGCTTCTTCATGGGGGCTTCCTGGAACCTCTTTTCTCTCCTCCTGAGCCAGGAAGCCCATGCTCCCTAATCTTCCCCCCTTGCCCCAACCATTTTCTCAAAGGAAGTGGTTTCTCCATTCTTCACTGAAAGGAGAAGTTCCCCTCTGCTCCACAACCTCCAGCTGCTGCTGGCCCAGGCCCCTTTACTGGCAGAATGGAGGAATTCCCTGTCTCTAGCATCACATTCTGCCTGGGGGCAAAGGTTGTGGACCTGGAGGGGAAACCTGACGGCAGTCTTGAATGCCGTGCTCAGGAGTTTGGAGGTCCTGGAATTGCAGGGCTGAGGGCCTGAAGGGGTGAGGAGCAGGAAGGCCTCCGCAGAGGGCTGTTGGTAATTGTGGAGCCACTCCAGGCTGAGGAAGGCAGGTGGAGATTCCAAGGTGGGACTGCACTGCCACCTGGTGTTCAGATCAGTACATAGCACCATGAACTTGCGAGAGCCTCTGCGGGAAGAAGGAGCCAATCAATGTTCAAGGTTGTGGGGGCCTGGAAGGCCCTTAAGGAAGGCAAATTCCTAGATAAAGGGATTTTATTAAAGAGAAAGACATCCCTAACTCGAGTACTTGAGATTGAAATCTGAGAGGAGAGTTCAACTCCTCTTCTCCATTTTAAAGACTGGGAAACTGAAGTCCAGAGAAAAATGTTAAG
>NW_003852551.1:3772576-3773156 GCF_000181295.1 Otolemur garnettii
TCATTTGTGACCAAACATGGCATCTCCCAGCCCCATCACCTATCACTTTAGTCTTCAAAGTTGGCACCATAAAGTGGCTTTTGGCTACTTCCAAAAATAAAATTCACCCTAAGAGGGCCAGAATATTATGGGGTCAAGGAGATTCAGACGCACGTGGTTCCAGCTCAGCAGATGTTTTAGAGCAGAAAGCTCCAGAGAACATGATATCCAACACCCACACTCCCAGTTTTAAAAACAAGGAAGCTGGGACTCAGAATGTAAGTAATGTGGCTGAGGTGACCCAACCCTGGAACTGGGCCAGGACTTAGCTATGTATTTCTGTGAAGGCCATTGCCAGGAAGGCATCTAAAAATGCATTGAATATCTCTTGACTTGTTCCACTAGTGCATTCTGGTGTGTGTTCACCATTCTGCCACAGACTTTGTAGATGGGACTGTGGTCCATGAAGGCTGGCAAGGGTGAAAGTAGGTGAAAGGTATAGGAGCAAGGAGGTGGTGAGAGGGAGGAAGAAGATGCTTGGGGGGGGGCTTCTTGTTTGTACACTGTGAGCACCAAGTAGGTAGGAATTAGGTCTCTTCCA
>NW_003852551.1:3774166-3780664 GCF_000181295.1 Otolemur garnettii
CTCCCTCCCTCCCTCCCTCCTTTTCTTTCTTTCCTTCTTTCTTTTCTTTTTTACAAACCCTGTATCCAGGGCTGACTTTCCATAGATTGCAGCGAGGTTGTTTCTCTGCTAGGTACAAGCCCCAACCCAGAACCAGTTCATCTACGAATGGTTTAGCACCAGGTTCCCACCAACGTCCGTTGCATGATGGGCGAGGGGGCGGCTGCCTTTTCAGCCGCTCGCAATTTCCCAAGACTCGGGGCGCTCCGCGCCAGACCTTGGTCCACAGCGCGCGGCAGGGACCCGCAGGCGCGCGGGGGCGCGCGACGGCCCGCCGGCGGGCACAGCAGGGGACCGGCGTTACGAGGCCAAGCGCCGTTCTGCGGTGCTGCCGTTTAGTTCTGCCTGGGCAGGATTCTGACTTACAGGCGTTCAGTCATGGTTCTCACTTTTGGAAGAAAGGAAGAACGTGGTCTGTGAGCCCCAGAGAGCAAACCCTGACTCCCAAATTGGATGATCTAATTCCCGGTTGTCACTTGGCTATTTCCTCTTTGTTCTATGCAAGTCCTTAATCATAGCTGACATTTACTAAAAGCTTTCTATGTGCTTGGGTTATCGTTCCCTTCCTATTCAGAAGGCCTATGGGCTCTGTATGCAAACCATTCGCCCTGTCACCAGAGTCCTGTGAGGAAAGGAGGCCTTGTGAACCCTCAAAAAGTGAGGTTACCCCCTTTCCCTAGAGCAAGGGTCTGGCCTTATATTCTCCACGTGAGGTAATCACTTGAGTGCTTCCTGAGAGAATGGAGATACAGCCTCTCCATCTCTGCCTAATCAGAGAAGTAGCCAGAAGCTTCTGTCAGTGAGAACAAACTGAGCTCTCCCTCCTCAAGCACCTCCAGAAATGGAGCCTGCCCATTCCTGCTGTGACAGGTGGCAGGAGGCCGTGCTGGGCATGCGTCCAGAGGAGGGGATGTCTGAGCTGGGTTTGCAAGGATGAGAGAGAGTCTTTCAGGCAGATAAGCTTCAGAAGGAATCCCAGGCAGAGAGAACAGCATGTGCTAAGGCCCAGACGCAAAATCAACTGGTTTTATTCCAGGAGCTGTGGTTGGCTTGACAGGAAAATGGGAGTGGGGGTGTGTGGATGGAGCAGGCCAGGGCCAGATCTTGTTGGCCTTCTCATTGCAAAGGGTGATTTGCAAGGGGACAAAGTGTTTTCTTTTATCTTTTTTTCAGATTAATATGGGGGTACATACGATTAGGATACATAGTTTGGTTTTGTAAGGTTAAAGGACAAAGTGTTTTCTGAGAGAAATGTAGTCTGTTTTCCCATTTAGGTCGTTGGGGGAAGAGTGACAGAGGAAGTGTTAGATTCTCCCTGGAAGGGAGGGCAAGGAGGGAGACAGTTCCTGACAGCTGCTGGCTATTCTTCCTCCTCTTTCGTGCTTTCTGTGACCTTGTGGGCAGTGTAGCCCAGAAGGGCACCAATTTTTCCCATGAGGACACTGCTGCCTCCAGCCCCTGTAAAGCAAGTACAGACGGGTTGTTAGGACTGAAGCCCCAAGTCGGGGAATCCAAGTGTCTGGAAACCATTGTTGGAGTCCAACCCCCTCATTTCCAGATGGAGAAACAGAGGCCCTTGAAAGGGGATGGGACTTCTGAAAAGTAAATTCTATTTCCATCGTGACTTGTCATGCCAAATAAGAGATGTGTTTCAGAGATGAAAAAAGTAGGAATAATTCACTTCATGTCTGCAATGAAAACATGATATCATTAATAATGTTAACAGCCATCTTTGGGGAGCTCTCACTGTGTGTGTGCTGGGGGTTCATAAGCAAAGGGTCATTTTGTCTTTGTCACAGCCCTGTGACATGTGAGAGGACAGCCATCGTATAGCGCATGGGTTTCCCTAGCCTTTTGGCCCACACCCTTCACCTCCCATTGCAGGGGTGGCCTGCCCCTTCCAGAAGGGCTCTCTCCTTTTGGGCTGTTCTTTGGGCTTCTGCCATTCAGAATTGAGAGAAGATGGAGATTCAGGAAGGCAGAGGGGAAGTTTGTCAGGGTAGGTTTTCTCTGAGATTCTGGAGGCCTGGTTGGTAGGGGGGAGAAGAAAGAAAAAAAGAAAGAAGTGAAGGTGATTGTTATCATTTTTTCTTTTTTTTAGAAAAGTTACTCTGAGTTCTGTATCTATCCCATTCACGGTGTTCAAAAAGTGCAAGTCAGTTGGCCAGGTGCAGTGGCTCACGTTTGTTATCCTCGCACTCTGGGAAGCTGAGGCAGGAGGATCACCTGAGCTCAGCCGTTTGGGAGTAGTCTGACCAAAAGCAAGAGCCCCTGTCTATTAAACATGAAAAACGGAGGCAAGAGGATCACTGGAGCCCAAGAGTTTGAGGTTGCTGTGAGCGATGAAGGATGCCATAGCACTCTCTCAAAGGCACCAAAGTGACACTCTGTCTCACAAAAAAAATAAAAAATAAAAAATAAAAAAAGTGCAAGTCAAGACCAGGGGTGGTGCAAGATTGACTTGGGTTGCTCCCCCATATTTTTTGCCCACTGTGGTCTCTAAGATTGAGCAGATTCGAAGAATGTGAAGTGGAGGATGAGCATCCTGATTTACAGATGAGAGAACTGAGACTTGTGATTTGGCCAAACCATCAGTGAGGCACCTGGCCTTAGAGGCTCAAAATGAGGCTTCTGGCATCACACTGGCTGGGTTCAAATCCTGACTTTCGTTGGACTCCTCGCTAGGTAGAAAAACTTGAGTAAATTACTTAATTCCTCAGTGCCTCGGTTTCTCCATATGTTATGATTAATTGAATAGGAATATTCACTCCACGGAGCTGAGTTAGCCTGTGAAAAGGGCTCTGAACAGTGAAGAGCCTCTCCACCAGAGGACTACACTCACCGAGGCTCTGCAGGGTGGCCACCAGACCCCCAGCGGGCACGCCGCCCCCATTCGCGATGGCAGACCAGCTCATCAGCGACGCAGCCACCGAATGGGCCGCGATGCCGGCCCCGGTGAAGCCCAGGGCAGGCAGCCCCGCCACGGCCAGCCCTGGAGGAAGAGGACGCAGTTAGTAAGCGCCTGGTACAGATGCCCCACCTCCCAAGCTCCCTGCCCTCCAGACTCACCTCCTCCGACAGCCATGAAGGTCACGGCTCTCCAGAACCCGGAGTCACTGTCCTCTGAGCTCTTTTTCTTTTCTGAATCTCTGCTTTCCCCTGCGGGAGAGCGGACAAAGTGGAGTGGAGGAGGGCATGGGTTTCCCTATTCGGTTTCTAGTGCTCCAGATCGCTCCCAGAGGTGGGGACAAGCCATCTCAGAGAGGCTCACAGATGGGAGGGGACTTTTCCTTAGGTGCCAAGCCCTAGGTGGGCATTCAGTAAATTTCGGTAGAATGAAGGAATTGAACAGAGTAGAGGAATTTGAATTTCGGGCTCTGGCCATAGCAATCCTGCGCTGACTACTGTCACATCTCCTCTACTTTAGAAGCACGCCAGGGTCTCCACATCAGACATTCTGTAGCTCTACGCAGGATCTCAAAACTATTCCTTTTTCACACGTTCCTTCCACCCCCCAGGGTCCTTACCTGCTTCCACCCCGACGCAGGTGAAGAGTAGCAGGTAGCACAAGAAGAGCGATACCACTTTCTGCCGCATGGTGGCGCCACCTGCAGGCTTTGTCGCTAGACCCAAGGATGGGCCAGAGGTGGAGATGGTCCCGGGAGTTTTTTTTGGAGCTGAGCAGCTCTGTCCTCCAGTTCAATTCTGACACTATACTGTCAAGTCCCACAGATTGAAGACTTAGTCCCCAAGACTGCCAGTCGAAAGCCCAAGGTTGTTCTACCTGTCCTTCTGACTGGCTGTAAACTAGAGTTCCCACAATCCCCTCCTTGATTAATTTGTTCCAGCCATTCAGAGAACTCAGGGAAACATTTTACTTACATTTACTGGCTTATTGTAAAGGATATTACAAAGGATACAGAAACTGCCTAGGGCTGCCAGTCATCACTCAACTCTTTAGACACTTATTACTCAAAAGACACTTATCACTTTGAAGATTCCAAGGATTTTAGGAGTTGTACGCCCGAAAATGGGGAACAAAGATCAAACATATTTCAAAGTGTCACAAGGGGTAACAGAGGTGACTGAAGGTCACCCAGCAAATTGTACAACCTAGATACACATTCAAGACTGTTGGAATTCAAAACCCCTGCTTCTTCCTTTATACTGCAAAATGAGAAAAAACGTATGCCCCCAAACCCACCTCTAATGTGATCTTTGCCAGATCAATGCTATTTTCTTAAATTAAAAAGAAACCAAAAACCCTCCTGAGCACTTGGCACTTATGATATAAAGTCTATTGGTACCTATAGCAAACCTAGGAAGAAGTTACCATTGTTATCAACCATGTGTTACAGATAAGGAAACTGAAACTCAGAGAGATTAAGTAATATTCCCAAGGCTACCCAGCCAAGAAATGGCAAAATCAGAATTTAAACCTGCAATTGACCAATGCCCCAGCCCACCCTTTCAACAACCTCTTCAGATCACTTCATCTGTCTGCAAAGGTGAACTCACTGTCACATTAGATCCTACAATAAAGGGATTTCAGAAATCATTTGGTCCTCTGAGCAGGTAAGGTAGCTTAATCATCATCTTACAGAGGAAGTAACTAAGGCCACAAGAGTTAAGGCCACAGAGAACTGGTGCAGCACCTATAAGCTGGGTCTCATGCCTCTTGGAGTTTTGTATCCTATCTTCCTAAAAGCCCAACCCATCCCTTTAGACTAGTCCCAGCCCAGGGCACTAAAAAGAACCCAAGGGTGCTGCCTCCCTGAGGAATGGGCGTCCTGGCTCTTGGAGCATGAAGCTCACAGGCAGCCAGCCTAGCAGAGGGTGACAGCTTGATACCCACACTTCACAGCTCCTGGGTTTACCTTGGAGGAGAGAGAGAAGAAGCAATCTTCCTGCTGGAGCCCACTGATAGATGGGAGCACCAGCAAGTACACAGCTCTCGGGCTGCAGGCTGGCTTTTTATAATCACATTTGGATGCCTCCCATCTCGCCCCAGGCAGCCAATCCCTGTCAGAGTTTCCATTTCTTTCACTCTGCTGAGTTTTGTTTTCTCTCTCTGCTCTGTGGAAGCGTCTGTGTGCTGCCTGCTGGCAGAAACATGTAATTCAAGCTGTGGACTTTCGGAACAGCTAAGAGGATTGAAAGCCTTTTTCACATAGCAGGAGCCATAGCCCCACGGGGCTCAGCAAAGCCTGACCATGAGCTCCCCTCCAGGCCCCGAGGGTTTTCACAATTCAATCCAATTAATACCAATACCTTATTTAATAATAAATACCTCATTTATTAAGCACTTGCTGCATGCCAGGGCCAATGCAAAGTGCTATATGTACATGATCTCTTTCTAATCCCACAATAGTCTTGTTGCTTTTTTATTTATTTATTTATTTATTTATTTTTTCAGTTTTGGCGGGGGCTGGTCTTGAACCCGCCACCCCCAGTATATGGGGCCGGCGTCCTACTCCTTGAACCACAGGGGCTGCCCCCACAATAGTCTTGTGACATACCATATACTGTTTCTAAACCCCATAAAAACTAGGAAATAAAGTCATTTGTTCCATTGTTCTCTCAGGCTGGCTGCTTCTGGATGGTGGACATATGGTAAGACCAGTGAAATCCATGTTCATGTCACCATCGTCACCATTCTTGGCTTTAAAATGGATCTCCTGCCCCTAGTAATGGGTTGAGCATTCTTTTTTTCTTTTTTGTAGAGACAGAGTCTCACTTTATCACCCTCAGTAGAGTGCCATGGCGTCACAGCAACCTCCAACTCCGGGGCTTAGGAGAGTCTCTTGTCTCAGCCTCCCGAGTAGCTGGTAATACAGGAGCCCACCACAATGCTCGGCTAGGGTCGAGCATTCTTTAAAGCCTTGGGAGGATGGTGCTTACAGAAACACCGTAAGTCAGTAATGCAACTCATATTTGGAGAACATAGCAATTCCAGTAAGAATGAATCATTGCTTTCTGCGAAATGGAAGGGGACCTGGTATAACTGACCTGCCACCAGATGGATGGCTACTTTCTCTAGGCAATGTTGCCATATTGCTACCTGCTGCGGGCAGATTGGCTATTTGCTGGCAATTGCTAGATCAGCCTTGAGAAGAGGGAGCCCAAATTGTCAGGCCCATTTATAACTCCCATCCTGGCTGTTGTGGACACACTCTTATAGGTTATTGGAAAGCACTAGGGGGGTTCACTTTAGAAGCTGGCTGACATCCACAGGATCCATCCTGACTTCTCTCTGCAGAGCTTCGTCTGAGGTCTTTGGTGAGCATTGATGAGAGACACAGAGATCCACATGCTTTGTGCCCACTCCTGTAGTTCCATCCATATGCCTCTTATTCAGAACTGCTTATTCCTAATCTTCCACTCTGCTCTTTCCATACGCTTGACCATGTAGCCAAGCCATTTGCCACTTATTAGAAATTGGTGTGTAGGCTCGGCGCC
>NW_003852551.1:3781737-3802868 GCF_000181295.1 Otolemur garnettii
GCACTCTACCCAGGGGGACAGCTTGAGGCTCTGTCTCAAAAAAAGAAAATTATTTTTGTTGTTGTTGCAGTTTGGCTGAGGCCAGGTTCGAACCTGCCACCATCTGTATGTGGGGCTAGCGCCCTACACACTGAGCCACAGGTGCCGCCCACTCACTGCACTATTTGGACTTTCAGAGACTCACTACAGCAGTGGTTCTCAACCTTCCTAATGCCACAATGTATTTTCATTGTTAAAAAGGGATCGCGACCCACAGGTTGAGAACCACTGCACTACAGAATCCTTATCAATCTTCATACAGATACATTCCAGCAGCATTGTATCAGCAGGCTCACATAATCCAAGTGGCAGGATAGCTTGCTTTGTGGCCTGAACCGGCTGAACAGTGGAGAGGAAAAATAAACCACTCAACGTGCTTTTTCTATTCTCTCACTTAACAACAATCAGCACAGAAAATTTCTGTGGCCAAATATGCAGAGGTTTTTCTGCCTGCACGAAGCAGCAGACACCAGCTGGGTGTCCTTCGATTCAGTTCTGATGCTATCTACCTGGAGATAGTGTTATCAAGCAAATGGGCTCACTGCCCAGTGCCCACAGAAGCCAATACTATGGCACCAGCTTTTGAGAAAAGAAAGGCTTTATTATAAGACGGGCCTGAAAGGAAACAAGGCAGGCTTGAATCTATCTCCCTGATTTGAGGGTTGGGTCAAGTTTATAGACTCAGAGGGCAAGAGAAAGCATGCAGGAATGTTGGCTGGGCAGGGTCTGATTGGAAGGCTTTAAATTTGACCATTCATTGTAAGTTATGTTGAGGTAGATTTTAGCCCTAGACTGTTTGAGCCAATGGACCTCTCACTTTTCTTTTTCTTCTTTTTTTTTTGCAGTTTTTGGACAGGGCCAGGTTTGAACCCGCTACCTCTGTTATATGGGGCCAGTGTCCCACACCTTGAGCCGCAGGCACCGCCCCAGACCCCTCACTTTTCAAAGAGTCCTGGCACTTAGGTTTTGGTCATGTCCTGGTCTTTGTGGTTTTGAGAGGAGGGATCATTGATTTTAAGTGCTGTTAGAGGTAAGGCTTTTATGGCATGTGTGTGGACTACACATCTTCCACTTTTTGGCTCTGTTATACCTACAAGGTGACTCAACATCTTGTTCTTAACACAACAGGCCCTGTTTGGTCCCCTAGTGGCCCCCAAAGGTTGAGGACTTAGTCCCCAAGGTTGCTACCCATGTTAGTCACAAGCCCAGGCCTCCGTAGAGAACTTCTGACCGTCTTCAAGTTAGGGTTTCATGACCCCTTTTTTGGTTTTGATTAATTAGCTACAGGAGCTCACAGAACTTGGGGAAACACTTGTATTTACTGGTTTGTTACAAAAGATATTAGACAAGATACAGATGAAGAAATGCGTGGGGTGAGGTATGGAGGTAGGAGCCAGAGCTTCCCTGCCCTCCCTGGGCCCCACACGCTGGGAACACCCATGCGTTCAGCTATCAGAAACTGTCTAAGCTCTGTTCTTTTGGATTTTTATATATAGAGGCTTCATTACATAAGCCTGATTGATTAAACCATCGGCCATCAGCGATCAACTTAACCTTCAGCCCCTCTCCCTTCCCTAGAGGTTGTGGGGTGGGGCTGAAAGTCTCAGCTCTCTAGTCCTGCTTTGGTCTTTCTGATGACCAGCCCCCATCCTGAAGCTACCTAAGGAGCTGCCATCAGTCAACTCATTAGTGTACAAAAAGACATCACTTTGGAGATTCCAAGCATTTTAGGCATTATATGCCAGATGAAGACCAAATACTTATTTCACAGTATCACAACAGCCCTCTCTTGCTGTTGTTACTATTCACAATTGTCAGCCTCCCAGGGACCCAACAAAGGGTTTGAGAAATGTGTGTATATTATGTGTGTATATATTCTGCCTCCAAAATCTAAAAAGACCTTCCCCAACATTGTTGCTGTGTTTTGTTTTGTTTTTTTGTCTCACTCTGTTGCCCCAGGCTAGATTGCCATAGCATCATCAGAGCTCACAGTAACCTCAAACTCTTGGGCTTAAGTGATCCTCTTGCCTCAGCCTCCTGAGTAGCTGGGACTATAGACTCCTGCCACAATGCCCAGCTAATTTTTTTCTATTTAGTAGAAATGGAGTCTTGCTCTTGCTCAGGCTGCTCTTGAACTCCTGAACTCAAGCAATCCACCCACCTCAGCCTCTCAGAGTCCTGGGTTTACAGGCCTGAGCCATCGCACCTGGCCCCTATTGCTGTTTCTATGTGTGGGATATGTGAGGCACGATAACTTGAACTCAGGGTGCCCCAAGCCACTCAGCTCCTAAAAATGCTACCTGTGTCAGGACTATGAATCTTTATGTATGGTAATCCCCCCCTTACCAGTGGTTTCACTTTCTAAAATTTCAGTTACCCTTGGTCAACTGTTGTCTGAAAATATTAAAGGAAAATTCCAGAAGTAAATAATTCATGTTTTAAATTATGTACCATTCTGAGCTGTGTGATAAAATCTCTTGCCATCCCACTCTGTCCACCAGAGTAGCCACACTGGATACACTACCTGCCAGTTAATCATCAATATCATCATGGCTCAGTGATCGGCGATCACCCAAAGCAGATGATCTTCTTTCTAAAGTATCATCAGACAGTCAAAAGTAGTCTATGCTGTAACCCAGTGATTTTCAACCGGTGTGCCATGAAAAAATCTTAGGTGTACCATGAAAATTTTTAAAGATCATTAATTAAATTATTTTCAAAAGAAATTCAAAGCACAGTAAATACATTCTTTCTTGAACATGTTTTTTTTTTTTGAGACAGTCTCAAGCTGTTGCCCTGTGTAGAGTGCTATGGTGTCATAGCTCACAGCAACCTCCAATTTGGGGGCTCAAGTGATCCTCTTGCCTCAGTTTTTCTATTTTTAGTAGAGACGAGGGGGTCTCACTTTTGCTCAGGCTGGTCTCGAACCTGTGAGCTCAAGCAATCCACCTGCCTTGGTCTCCCAGAGTGCTAGGATTACAAGCGTGAGCCACTGTGCCCAGTGTATTTTTTTTTTAAATCAACATAATTTAAGTGTGCCTCAAAGTTGAACTATAGGTTTCAGTGTGTCATGAGATAAAAAAGGTTGAAAAACATTGCTATAACCAAACCAAATTGGGATCTGCTCACCCAGCACAGCACAGCCAGACATTGATACCAAGAGTTGCAGCTGGAGAAATAGAGATTTTATTTCATGGCATCGTGCAAAGAGAACAGGCAGCTAATGCTCAAGACCTGAACTCCCCAGTGGCTTACAAGCAAGGGTATTTAAAGGCAGTGGTACATTTCAGCAGAGCAGAAGTTGTGGGCAAAATCATAAACCAATACATGGAAGTTATACATTGGTTTGGCCCATGGGTGTGATTCCTGTCAGGCATCTTAGGAAAAGAAATTAGAAACAAAGAAATCCAGTCAGAGTTGAGTTCTCACTTCCCCCTTATCTGAGTTCTATGTGATAATGGTCAGTATTTTCCATCTGGTGCAGGTTTCTGAAAAACAACTCAAGAATATATGTTAAGGGTGGCACCTGTAGTTCAGTGGGTCAGGCGCCAGCCACATACACTGAGGCTGGCCAGTTCATATCCGGCCCTGGCCAGCTAAAATCAACAATGACAACTGCCACAAAAAAATGGCTGGACGTTGTGGTGGGCACCTGTAGCCCCAGCTACTTGGGAGGCTGAGGCAAGAGAATCACTTAAACCCAAGAGTCTGAGGTTGCTGTGAGTTGAGCTGCCACAGCACTCTACGGAGGGCAACATAGTGAGACTCTGCCTCCAAAAAAAAAGAGTATATGTTAAGATGTTTTAGGTTTTTATAGAAAACCAAAATACTTTGTGATGCTGCCATGCTTGAGGGACTATTGTTACTATCTTCTTGCTTAGCAGATTGTGTATTTAATTTTCTTTTTCTTTTTCTTTTTTTAGAGACAGAGTCTTACCTTATTGCCCTCGGTAGAGTGCAATGGAATCACAGCTTACAGCAACCTCCAACTCCTGGGCTTAAGCGGTTCTCTTGCCTCAGCCTCCCGAGTAGCTGGGACTACAGGGGCCCGCCACAACACCTGACTATTTTTTGTTGCATTTTGGCCAGGACCGGGTTTGAACCCGCCACCCTTGGTATATGGGGCCAGCGCCCTACCCACTGAGCCACAGGCGCCGCCCATGTATTTAATTTTCAAGGCTAGCTAGGTACCTGGAATATCCTTCGAAGGGACTCAAGATTTTTCCTTTATTTCCATGCTGGAGGGGCCCAGCAGGCCCCTGAGAGGTCCCTGCTCTCAGTTCTCCATCACAGCGTCTACATCATTCATCTCACTTCATCCCATCATGTAGTCATTTTATCATCTCACATCATCCAAGAGGAAGGGTGGATATAGTACAGTAAGATATTTTGAGAGCGACCACATTCATACAACTTTCATTATAGCACGTTGTTAGAAATGTTCTATTTTATTATTTTTTTTTGTTAACCTCTTACTGCACCTAATTTATAAATTAAGCTTTATTACATCCTAACTGTATGTGTAGGAAAAATCATAGTATATATAGGGTTGGCACTGTGCACAGTTTTAAGCATCCATTGGAGGTCTTGGAATATAACCCTCGAAGACAAGGGGGGATTACCGTAATTTGTCTTCTACTGTCTGGCAAACATGGGGCTCGCCACTTCTCCTTCATGTTTTATTAGTAAGATGTTGTCAATATAGTTGGAGGCTGGGCATGGTGACTCATGGAATCCTAGCACTCTGAGAGGCTGACGTGGGTGGATTGCCTGAGCAAGAGCAAAACCTGGTCTCTAAGAATAGCCAGGCATTGTGCCAGGTGCCTGTAGTCTGGTTACTTGGGAGGCTGAGGCAAGGGGATTACTTGAGCCCAAGAATTTGAGGTTGCTGTGAGCTATGATGCCATGGTACTCTACTGAGGATGACAAAGTGAGACTCTGTCTCCAAAAAGAAAAAAAAATCAATATAGTTGGATCAGCATGATGTTCTGTGGAATGTCAGGACAATCAAGGTCTCTTAGGACTGTATTATAGGCTGGGCACAGTGGCTCATGCCTGTAATCCCAGCCCTCCGGGAGACCAAAGAAAGCAGATCCTTTGAGGTCAAGAGTTTGAGGCCTGGCGCCCATAGCACAGTGGTTATGGTGCCAGCCACATACACCGAGGGTGGTGGGTTCGAATCCAGCTTGGGCAACAGAGTGAGACTCTACCTCAAAAAAAAAAAAAAAAAAAAAAAAGACTATATTACAACAGAGAGCTGGAAAGTGAACAAAACTCTGAGGGGAGAAAATAAAGGTGCTATCACTGTAACATTATGGTATAAAAGCAAATAGCTTTTGGTCAACTCTTCCCATGGGTATTGAAAAGAAGCATTCATCAAATCAATAACCACACACAAGTGCTAGAGGTTGTGCTGATATGCTCCAATAAAGTTACCATATCCAATAGAGCAGAGCTGATTGGGGCTATCACCTGATTAACTTTATAGTAATCTATCCATCATCTACCATGATCCATCTGTTTTTCCAGAGGCCAGACGACTGCATTAAATAGGTATATGATGGGGAACGTAACCATGGCCAAAATATTAAATTAGAAATAATGCTGCAGAAAGAAACTGTCACGTAGCATCATGGCTAATTTTGTGTGTTAACTTGGCTAGGCCATGGTACTCCAGATTTTTGTTTTTGTACTGCTAGGCTCGAGTAATCCTCTTTCCTCAGCCTCCTGAATAGCTAGGACTACAGGCATGTGCCATCACGCCTGGCTAATTTTTCTTTTTTTTCTTTTTTTTTTTTTTTTGCAGTTTTTTGGCCAGGTCTGGGTTTGAACCCACCACCTCCAGCATATGGGGCCAGTGCTTTACTCCTTTGATCCACAGGCGCCACCTCAAATGTTTCTATTTTTTAATAGAGACAAGTCTCACTCTTGCTCAGACTGGTCTTGAACTCCTGAGCTTAAGCAATTCTCCTGCCTAAACCTCCCAGAGTGCTAGGAGTATAGGCATGAGCCACCACAGCCGGCCACGGTACCCAGATATTTGGTCAAACACTAGTATAGATGTTGCTGAGAAGGCAATTTTTAGATGAGATTAGCATGTAAGTCAGTAGTCTTTGAATAAAGCAGATTTACCTTCCATAATGTGAGTGGACCTCATTCAATGATTTGAAGGCTTTGAATGAAAAAAGACTGACTCCTCTGAGGAAGGAGGAATTCTGCCCGCAGTCTGCCTTCAGACTCAAGTTCCAACATCAACTCTTCCCTGGGTCTCAAGCCTGTGCCAGCCTACGCTGCAGATTTTGGACTTGTCAGCCTCCACAATTGCATGAGCCAATTACTTAAAATAAACCTCACTCTTTATATATATATACACACACATACATACATATATATGTATGTATATATACACACACTCTTATGCACACACACATATACATGTGTATGTGTACGTAAGTGTATACAAGTGTATGTATATGTGTGTGTGTGTGTGTGTGTGTAAACCTAGATTATATAGCCTACTACACACCTAGGCTATATCTATCACTCCTAGGCTACAATGATGTACAGCACGTTACTATATTGAATTCTGTAGGCAATTATAACATGATGGTTAAGTGTTTGTATGCTAAGCATATTTAAACAGGCTGGATGCAGTGGTTCACATCTGTAATCTTGCAGTTTGGGAGACTGAGACGGGAGGATCACTTGAACCCAAGAGTTTGAGACCAGCTTGGGCGATATAATGAGACCCTGTCTCTACAAAAAGCAAAAAAAAAAAAAAAAAATTAGCCAGGCATGGTGGTGCACACTGGTAATCCCAGCTAGTCCTGAAGGCTGGGAGGCTGGGGGATCACTTGAGTCCAGGAATTCAAGGCTGCAGTGAGCTTGAATTCTGTGCCACTGTACTCCAGCCTGGATGACAGAGCAAGACTCTGTCTTGGAAAAAGAAAGGAAAACGAAACATATCTAAACATAGAAAAGGCACAGTAAAAATACAGTATTATCATCTTATAGGACCACTGTTATATATGCAGTCTGTCGTTGACTGTGACACATGACTGTAGAGGTGTGTGTATATATGTGCGTGTGCATGTGTGTATAAACTATGTATATACATTTGTGGATATACACAGAGGGTGCCAAAAATGTATACACATTTTAGAAAGGAAAACAACTCTGTTAAAATTGTAACACTCAGGGGGCGCCTGTGGCTCAATGAGTGGGGCGCCAGCCCTATATACTAAGGGTGGTGGGTTCAAACCTGGCCCTGGTCAAACTACTACAAAAAAATAGCCGGACGTTGTGGTGGGTGCCTGTAGTCCCAGCTACTCAGGAGGCTGAGGCAAGAGAATTACCTAAACCCAAGAGCTGGAGGTTACTGTGAGCTGTGATGCCATAGCACTCTACCGAGGATGACAAAGTAAGACTCTCTAAAAAAAAAAATTGTAACACTCAATATATACCAATATCAAAAGGTGAAAGCAAGTCATGTTTGAGAACCTCTTACACTTGCAAAAGTCAAACATGACTCCAGTACTGCAATTTTAATACAGTTTTTTCCTTTCTTAAAATATGTATACATTTTTTTGCTACCCTCTGTATATGCAGGTACATGTTCTCTTGGCACTATTTATCTGGAGAACATTGACTGATGTAGGAAGTTTCAAGAGTTTCCACCTGGCTATTCCACAGTTCATGGAATCCATAGAGAATTCTGTTGTTTTCTGATACCCACTGGATTTGGGTTAAATTCCATCTATCACCTGGCCTCCTCTAGCTCCTATACTAATCAGGGAACTATGATGATATTTTGTATCTTCTAGTTTCCATGTCAGCGCTCTGTTAAAGATACAGACTCTGTATCTTTAACTGTCTTCAAAACCTCTGAATAAGAAAGAATAGTCTTCTTTCTCAATGCATGTTTACATTGGCAAATGGCAGCAGATCATTCCTTTGGAGGAGAATTGGAAAAACATACAACAAATGTAATTATGGTGTCATTATAGAGTTATTTATTTATTTATTTTTTTGAGACAGAGCCTCAAGCTGTCACCCTGGGTAGAGTGCCATGGCATCACAGCTCACAGCAACCTCCGACTCCTGGGCTCAAGCGATTCTCCTGCCTCAGCCTCCCAAGTAGCTGGGACCACAGGCGCCTGCCACAAGGCCCAGCTATTTTTGGTTGTAGCCATCATTGTTGTTTTTTGGCAGGCCCGGGCTGGATTCAAACCCGCCAGCTCAGGTGTATGTGGCTGGCGCCTTAGCCACTTGAGCCACAGGCACCGAGCCTGCAGAGTTATTTATTAAGAAGGCATGTTTGCCCCTCTAGTTAAAGGGTTCTGGTTCTGTGAACTTAGATCAAGAATCCAGCCGAGGGACAAGGATTTCCCACTGTGGCAGCTGATGTCAGTCTTCTGCTTATCAGCTCTTGACTATTTTTAGGTGTAAAAATCAAGAACCACCCAGTCAGTCATCCATAGATCCCTGCATGTCAATGCACACTCTTTGCCACTCTGGCCCTGCTGCCTATCACAGTAATTATATTAATAATAAGCAATTGTATTACCTGATCTTGTATGCCACCTCTGCCATTCTGAGACTGCAATATTATGATTGATATTAGGGATCTCAGTTCCATGGCAGCCTCTCCACTCTCAATCCCTGCCTACTGAAACCAGACCTGAATGAGCTACTCGAAGATACTGGTCTCCTCTTTATTAGTATACTGATCAATGACCTCTTATTGCTTAGTGAAGAGGACATTGTCTGGGCCTTCCTAGAGAACATAGGTGTTGAGTTCGTGGGTTTTACAATCCCACCTCCCTGAATGTTCTTACGGCTCCTTCAATACTCTACCACATGGAAGTTCTAGTATCTTGATCTATCTCATTTGTTGCAGGCCATAATCCTGCCCAGGCTTTGAGAAACCTTCCTTGCAAACTATTAAGATCATATTTCAAATATCTATTGCTAAAAAAAAAAAAAATCTACTGGTTCAGCACTTGTGGCTCAAGCGGCTAAGGCGCCAGCCACATACATCTGAGCTGGTGGGTTCGAATCTAGCCCGGGCCCACCAAATAACAATGAAAAATAGCCGGGCGTTGTGTCAGGCACCTGTAGTCCCAGCTACTTTGGAGGTGGAGGAAGGAGCATTGCTTGAGCCCAGGAGTTGGAGGTTGCTGTGAGCTGCCCTGCCATAGGCACTCTACCCAGGGCAACAGCTTGAGGCTCTGTCTCAAAAAGAAAAAAAAAATCTATTGCTGAATAAGAAACCACCCAAATTTAAAAACTTAGAACATTAGCAATTTGTTATTTCCTGCAATTCTGTACTCTGGGCTATGCTCAGTTGGGTGTTTGCAGGGGCTGAAACTTTTGAGGTCTTTTTCTTTTCTATTATTTATTTATTTATTTATTTTAGAGACAGAGTCTTACTTTATCTCCCTTGGTAGAGTGCAGTGGCTTCACCGCTCACAGCAACCTCCAACTCCTGGGCTTAGGCAATTCTCTTGCCTCAGCCTTCCGAGTAGCTGGAACTACAGGCCCGCCACAATGCCCGGCTATTGAGGTCTTTTTCACTTACACAGTGGTACCTCAGTTGCAATGGAAGAACCTCTGGGGGCTGGCCTGTGGCTGTCTCAGCACCAGCTCACATTCTCATGGTCCGATGGTCTCAGTGTGATTGAATTTCTCACGTGGTGACTCATATCCAAGAGGGAGGACAGTGAAGCTGCCAGTTTTCTTAAAGGCTAGGTATGTCATTTCTACCACATTCTGTTGGTTAAGGTAAGTCCCAAGGCCGGTCCCGGTGCAAAGAGAGGAGGCAAATAGACTCCATCTCTTGATGCGAGAGGTGCCATGCACAAAGAGGGCGGGAAAGACTTGGGAGTGACCATTGTTGAAAACTATCTACCAGAGAGAAACTCCAGGCATCCTTGCAAGGATATCAAAGCTTGGTGGCTCCTTTAATCCTAGCACTCTGGAAGGCCAAGATGGGTGGATTTCTTGAGCTCTGGAGTTCAAGACCAGCCTGAGCAAGAGTGAGCCCCGTCTCTACAAATAGCTGGGCATTGTGGCCGGTGCCTGTAGTCTCAGCTACTCAGGAGGCTGAGGCAAGAGAATTGCTTGAGCTCAAGAGTTTGAGGTTGCTGTGAGGTATGATGCCATAGAACTCTAGCCTGAGCAACAGAGTGAGCCTCTGTTTCAAAAAGAAAGAAAGAAAGAAAGAAAGAAAGAAAGAAAGAAAGAAAGAAACAAACAAACAAACAAACAAACGAACTAGCTGGGCATTGTGGCAGGCACCTATAGTCCCAGCTACTTGAGAGTCTAAGGCAAGAGGACCACTTGAACTGAGGAATTTGAGGTTGCTGTGAGCTATGATGCCATAGTACTCTACACAGGGCATCAGAGTGAGATTCTGTCTCAAAAAAAAAAAAAAAAAAAAAGTGAGATCCTGCCCCTACTTAAAATAGAAGAAATTAGCCACATATTGTGGCACATGCTTGTAGTCCCAGCTACTTAGGAGGTTAAGGCAGGAGGAATGCTTAAGCCCAGAAGTTTGAGGTTACTGTGAGCTAGGCTGAGACCATGGCATTCTAACCCAGGCAACAAAGCAAGATTGTGTCTCAACAACAGCAGTAGCAACAACAAAAGAAGTGATATGGAATTTGGGGATTTATTATAGGAATTTGACTGGGTGCAATGATGAGTGCTGGTTACACAGTTTATGTACAGCTATTTCTCAAGCAGCTGGTGTTGGAGCTAGAAGTCATCAGGACAGGTAATTGGAAAGGAAAGGTAGATATGAAGAGGGGGAGGGCAAGGTAAATGGAACCCATAAAGATGAACTGGAATCCATGAGAACAAACTAGATCCCCCATTGGTTTCTCCCTACCTTCAAGCCTCCAGTTTTTTTTTTGGGGGGGGGCAATATTCTTTTTTTTTTTTTTTTGAGGTGGAGTCTCATTCTGTCACCCTGGATAGAGTGCTGTGGCATCATAGCTCACAGCAATTTCCAATTCTTGGGCTCAAGAGATTCTCTTGCCTCAGCCTCCTGAGCAGCTGGAACTATAGACACCCACACAATGCCCAGCTAGTTTTTCTATTTTCAGTAGAGACAGGATCTCACTCTTGCTCAGGCTGGTCTCAAATTCCTGAGCTCAAGCAATCTACCTGTCTCAGCCTCCCAGAGTATTTGGATTATAGGTGTGAACCACCGTGCCTGACCCAAGCCTTCAATTTGATGATAACCTGTAGGAGAAGCTGACACCTTTCATCACATCTAGGCTAGCAGTGTGAGAAGATGAAGGTAGAAATCCAAGGGGAGAACTGGAGTGGCTGTGGGTCCTGTTGCCACTTCACACCAATAAGGGCAGCCAACTGGGCAGTGGCAACGTGCATGACCTGGGGGAGCACCTGACCCTGTGCTGGCCTTCCAATATCAAATATGGAGATAGCCTCACACGGACTTTCCAAATCTTACCCAGATCTCCTTCTGGTGGTAAATTCTCACCCAAAACTAAATAGGAAAGGGAATTCTGGGAAGTAGTTCCATCTTACAAAGAAGACACAATACTACACTCATTGTACCAAGTGAGAAATTAAGAGGACTTGAAACAGTATCAGCAATAGGGATGGAAGAAGATCTTCGTGAAAGTTGCCAGAATGAAAAGGGAGTCATCCAATGGAGACAGTAAATGGCACAAAGGGAGGGTTCTCATGCACGAATTTCTGAAAAGAAGAACTATCACAAAAGACTCTGTAAAAGCCAGAAATGTGTGCAAAGGACACCACAATCTTACACACACACACAATTACTTCTGCAAGAGCATCTGTCTAGCAACTGTCTATGTAGTCTCAGAGTGGCACCACACTTGTTATTGATCCTTGTAACTAAGGATAATTATCTTAAAACAATTACATAATCTTTCCCATTTTTCTTAAACCTTCTTATTCAGAGATGATCTTCTACCTCCCTGAATATACACATAGTTTACTATAGCAGGCATAGTACCTTTGCAAAGTTTATGACAAATAACTATCATTTTATTTTAATAATTCTGTTATTTAGGTTGGCAAATCTGGTGTCAGAAGTGGGATAGAAGTATGTTGGAAGAAATCAGTAATTCTTAGAACTGGTGTGCAGCAATCATTTGAGATCTTTGATCACTCAGCTTCCATGGATGCCCTTTTGCTGTACTACTGAGTTTTCTGTCATACCCAGCTGGACTGGTTCAGCAGATGCTAATGACTGCACTATTGGCTATAATCCCAGCTACTTGGGAGGCTAAGGTAGGAGGATTGCTTGAATTGAGAAATTTGAGGTTACAGTAAGCTATGATCATGCCAGTGCACTCCAACATGGTGATAGATAAAGTGAGACCTGATGTCTAAAACACAAAACAAAACAAAAAGCAGTCCAAACCCCTGATAGTTTCCTGACAAGTCTACTAAATTTATAGAATTTTCTTTGTTCTCAAGAGATTAGTAGAAAATGGAATGAGATTCTCAAATATTAAGGCATGAAAGCTTTCTTTTTCTTTTCTCTTTCTTTCTTTTTTGAGGCAGAGTCTCACTATGTTGCCCTGGGTAGAGTGCTAAAGGATCACAGCTCACAGCAATCCCAGACTCTTGGGCTCAAGTGATTCTCTTGCCTCAGCCTCCCAAGTAGCTGGAACTACAGGAGCCCGTCACAACCCCCAGCTATTTTTTGTTGCAGTTGTCATTGCTGGTTAGCTGGCCCAGATCGGGTTTGAACTCACCAACTTTGATGTATGTGGTTGGGGCCATAACCACTGTGCTACAGGTACCGAGCTTTTTTTTTTTTTTCTGAGACAGAATCACTATATTGCCCTCAGTAGTGTGCCATGGCATCACAGTTCACAGCAACCTCAAACTCTTGGGCTCAAGCAATTCTCTTGCCTCAGCCTTCCAAGTAGCTAGGACTACAGGTGCCCACAACAACGTCCGCCTATTTTTCTGTTGCAGTTGTCATTGTTGCTTAGCTGGCCCAGGCTGGGTTCAAACATGCCAGGCTCAGTGTATGTGGCCAACACCATAACCACTGTGTTATGGGCGCCAAGCCAATGCAAGCTTTCTGGACTTCACATGGCTACTGGCTTTTTCTCATGCATGTTTTAAAGCAGTGGACATCACCAGGATCATTTGAACTCCCCATACTTGTTTTTCTGAAAACTGAGTTACAGATTGCAACTAGAAAATTCATATGTAGAGGCTTTTAACCTATCTCTTCCCCCTCCCCCACTCTCTGACTCTGCTGACTTTTCCCCCCATTTGTATTAAATAACAAACTCACTTCTACAACTGTTCTTTTGGTTACAAATTCAAACAAAAGCCTGGAAAAACCCACCTGACATTCTAATTCTTATGACATTTCAATTAGATGTAAACACCAAGGAATTATTCCCAATCTCATTTAAGACTAAGGAAAGGGGGAAAGGAAGGGTCAAAGAGGCTTATTTTAGACTGCTATGGAAACTGTTTTACCAAAAATTTGGTCCACAGCCTTCATAAGATTCTATCTATCAGGATACATGAAAATGTTAAAGTTTAGCCATACGACTGTGTTCCAGAGTTCCCTTTAGCCCTGTGAGCATGTTCCAGGGTTCCTTTTTATCCCAATCTAATTTTGGGTCCAGCTATCTTGCTATAAATTGGTGAGTTTGTGTTACTGTGTTTTACTGCCTCATGATTAATTTTTAAAATGAAAGCTATAAGATCTTTATGTGTTTACGTGTGTTTACGCATATATGCATGTATTATGTTTTATGTTGTGTTAATATGAGGTTGGACAATTCAATGCCAGGACAGTCACTACAGATGGCCTAGGGCAGTGCTCCGAAGGTGACCGTCGTGATACTTAGTAATGAGGTTTGTAGCCCTTTTTCTAGGGTGAGTTGGCAAACTTCATTTTCACACCTCCTATGACAACAGCTATGATGACCATTCCAGAAAAAAGAGTTCCAAAATTGCTTTGAAGCGTAGTCTAAGAGCTGGCATTGGTACCTAGCTTCCGCCAGGGGCTACTTTGAAGGCGACTGTAGTGATATTCAGCAATGAGTTATGCAGCACTTTTTCTAGGATGAGTCTGAGAATTTAATGGTCCAACCTCATAACAGAGTGTTCCAAAAGTTGCTCACATAGTTGCCATACATAGGGAAAATCGGTAATTGTAGCTATATGTGCACTTATTGGCAAGATATTCATTACAAAATTTTTTTTGGCTGAGTTTCAGACTTTTTTATTTTATTTTATTTATTTATTTGTTTTTACACATACATGTGTTTACTAGGTTTCTACTTTTTGCCATCACAAAATCAAAAAGGCTTAACATTTAACAAGAATAGCGATGTTTAAGATAAGGACTAGAAACAAAAGCCTCGTAAAGAATGAATGAAGATAAACACATTCAGAAAAGAAATCAGACGATTGCTGCAATGAAATATTAAGCAATAATAACAATAGTAATTCATTACAAAATTTTTCAAAATATTTACTGAACAGGCCAGGCACAGTCACATCAATACTCCTGGCACTCTGGGAAGCTGAGTGGATGATTTGAGCTCAGGAGTTCAAAACCTCATCGCTACTAAAAACAGAAAAATTAGCTGCGTGTTGTGGTGGGCACCTGTAGTCCCAGCTACTGGGGAGGCTGAGCAGGAAGATCTCCTGAACTCAGGAATTTCAAGTTGCTGTGATATAAATGTTCCAAAATTTTATAAAATGGCTAGGCACAGTGAAAAAGCCTATAATCCTAGCACTCTGGGAGGCCAAGGTGGGTGGATCCCTTGAACTCAGGAGACCAGCCTGAACAAGAGTAAGACTCAGTCTCTACTAAAAGTAGAAAAACTACCCAGGCATGGTGGTGCGTACCTGTAGTCTCAGCTATTTAGAAGGCTGAGGCAAGAGGACCTCTTGAACCCAGGAGTTTGAGGCTGCTGTTAGCTAAATGATGTCATGGCACTCTATCCAGGGCAACAGAGTGAGACTTGGTCTCAAAAAAAAAAAAGAATTGCACAAAACTCTTAGAGAACTAATATGTAGTTAGTCACAATTCTGGTTATTACATCGTATGCTACAAAAATAACCAAATTTTCTTGGTAAACTTTCATCAGATTTCTAACCATAGCTATTCTAACACTGTCATCCACAGTTTTGATTCTGTTTTATAAAAGCATTTGCAATTAGGTCAGTCGTGGTGGCTCACACCTGTAATCCTAGCACTCTGGGAGGATTGCTTGACCTTAGGAGTTCAAAAACAGCCTGAACAAGAACAAGACCCCTGTCTCTAATAAAAAAATATTAAAAATAGAGGAGAAAAAAAAGCATTTGCAATCTGATTCATGGAAAAGACTCTAACAAGTGATCTTTTTCTTTTCTTTTTTTTTGAGACAGTCTCACTTGGTCACCCTTGGTAGAGTGCTGTGACGTCTTAGCTCACAGCAACCTCAAACTCTTAGGTTCAAGTGATCCTCTTGCTTCAGCCTCCCAAGTATCTGGGACTACAGGTGCCCGCCACAACACCCGGCTATTTAAAGAAACTGATAAATTCATGAAACTACCAATCAAGATGGAATGAAACAAAAATTAATAATATGAGATTAAATAACCAATAAAGACGATGTTTTTGTGACTTATTTAAAACATCATTGATTTTTAAAATTTTGTTTTCCAGATTTAAGAAAAATTTCTCTCTTAAACTATATATAATGTATAGCAATTTGGCCAAGTAAACTTTTGTGAACAAAGTGAAACATTTACTTTTTCTCCCTACTTGATTGCTTAAAAATTTGACAACTATGCGGCTTGGTGCCTGTAATCCCAGTGGTTAGGACGCTAGCCACATACACTGGGGCTGGCAGGTTCAAATCCGGCCTGGACCTGTTAGACAACAATGATAACTACAACAAAACAAAACAAAAATAGCCGGCATTGTGGTGGGCGCCTGTAGTCCCAGCTACTTGGAAGTCTGAGGTAAGAGAATCGCTTAAGCCCAAGTGTTTGAGGTTGCTGTGAGCAGTGACGTCATAGCACTCTATTGAGGGCAACATAGTAGACTCTGTCTCAAAAAAAAAAAAAAAGAAAGAGGGTTGGCACCGGCTAAGGCGCCAGCCACATATGCCTGAGCTAGCAGGTTCAAATCCAACCAGGGCCAGCCAAACAACAATGATGGCTGCAACTAAAAAATAGCCACACACTGTGGCAGGTGTCTGTAGTTCCAGCTACTTGGGAGGCAGAGGCAGGAGAATTGCTTGAGCCCAGGAGTTGGAGGTTGCTCTGAGCTGTGATGCCATGGCACTCTACCCAGGGTGACAGCTTGAGGCCTGTCTCCAAAAAAAAAAAAAAAAAAAGAAAAAAAAATTGGCTTAGTGCCTGTAGCACAATGGTTATGGTGCCAGTCACATGCACCAAGGGTGGTGGGTTCAAGCCCGGCCAGGGCCAGCTAAACAACAATGACAACTGCAACAAAAAATAGCTGGGCATTGTGGTGGGCACCTGTAGTCCCAGGTACTTGGGAAGCTAAGGCAAGAGAATCATTTAAGCCTGAGAGTTTGAGGTTACTGTCGCTGGGACACCATGGCACTCAACCCAGGTGACAAAGTGAGACTCTGTCTCAAAGAAAAAAAAAATTGACTATTCATGAATATTCTTCTAGAAACATGGTTATTTACATAAATTCAATTACTCTCTTTTTATAATAGGATACAACTGAAAACACTGGTTTTATTACCAAGGCTTTGACTAGAATGTACTTTCAAGGCTTACAGTGAGTGAGTAAAAATTATCATATCCTCACAGGCCCAGAAATCTCAAGATTATAGTTGAAATCTGAAGTCTTCCTCTTTCGACTTCTAGTCTCAAGAAGTTTGAAAATCTGAAATCTTCGTATAATCCATTGTTATCCTTGTGGCACCAATATAAATAATCAGAGTAAAACTGATGAGACTAAATTCATTTTACAAACAAATTTGTCTTTTTCTAGTTATCTTTGGTAAAAATCAGGATGACTGGCTGGGTGCCCTTAGCTCAGTGGTTAAGGCACCGGCCACGTGCTCCGGGGCTGGTGGGTTCAAACCTGGCCTGGGACTGCTAAACAAACAAACAAACAAAAAAATAGCCAGGCGTTGTGATAGGCACCTGTAGTCCAGCTACTTGGGAGGCTGAGGCAAGAGAATTGCATAAGCCCAAGAGTTTGGGGTTGCTGTGAGCTACAATGCCGCAGCACTCTACTGAGGGCGACAAAGTAAAACTCTCAATAAAAATAAATAAATAAATAAATAAAATAGCAGGATGATTTTATGGAGAGAAAAGTTATGTTTCTTAAACTAAATGACATAAGACTTCTCTTACTAGATTGCAGCCCTGCCCATTGAGTTTTTGTTAGCTACCTGTAGATTTGACTAGATCTTGGATTCTTCTGGGTTCCTCTCATCCAACTTTCTTCCCTGGAATTACAAAAAACAGGAACTGCTCTATTCCTAAAGCCCTATAAGCTTAAACTAGGTGAATTTTTTTTTTTTTTTTTGAGACAGAGCCTCAAGCTGTCCCCCTGGGTAGCGTGCTGTGGCTTCACAGCTCACAGCAACCTCCAACTCCTGGGCTCAAGCCAGTCTCCTGCCTCAGCCTCCCAAGTAGCTGGGACCACAGGTGCCCGCCACGACACCCGGCTATTTTTTGGTTGCAGCCATCATTGTTGTTTGGTGGCCCAGGCTGGATTCGAACCTGCCACCTTAGGTGTATGTGGCTGGTGCCTTAGCTGCTTGAGCCACAGATGCCGAGCCAAACTAGGTGAATTTTAAGGAATAAGTCTCCTGCCTGATATATGGGTCTCACAAAAAGTTCATCAAACTGCTTCATACCGTAGCCAGAGATGTACACACTACAAACCAGGAGAAAAAATGGATGATTTCATGCTGGAGACAGCTTTCCCCAGGATGGTAGAGCAAGATTCAATGTTAGGAGACTCTTTCTTGCCTTAATGCTTACCTTTTTCACTTGACAAGATAATGGTATAATTGAAATTTCACAATCAATCGTTTCTGCTGCTAGCTTGATAGAACCTGACCTAAGAAATCCTTTAGTTCACCTACTGGATACCTTTCCCACTATCCTTAAAATAACGATTGCTCACTCTTTGCTTTTTTTTTTTTTCTCCACTCTCTGCCTTAATTCAACCGAGTCAAGTGATAAGGAAATGCCTGTGTTATTGCTAATACTACATGCTGTACCTAGATAAATTATTTTAGGGAAGTTGAGCCCCAAACACACACACACACACACACACACCCTTCAGCTATATAGTTACAAAAGGTCTCATCTAATTCCAAATGTTCATAAGTTGGTGGCCCTTATAGCTTAAAGCAATAAAAAAAAATCTGAAAATTTCACACACACACACAAAACTATTATGCAAGCTGAGATTATCTTAGAATTATTATTTTTCTTTTTAAATTTTGTATCTGTTACTTGTTAAATTTCTTTTTTTTTGTTGCAGTTTTTGGCCGGGGCTGGGTTTGAACCCGCCACCTCCGGCATATGGGGCCGGTGCCCTACTTCTTTGAGCCACAGGTGCCGCCCCTACTGGTTAAATTTCTGCTGAAGTACAACTCCTAACTAAATAATGCTAGCCCAACACTTTGAGATGAGAGCCAATGCCTACGAAACAGATAAAATTGAACTTAACCATGGACTCTAGGTAGACTTAGCCGGGGAGCCCCTCCCTCCAAGCCCCCTTTGTGGCTCAAACGTGACTAAAAGGATTTTGACACTGACTAGTAGTTGCTCATCACTCCCTCCAACGTGGGTCCAGACCAACAACTCAGGAAAGGTCCAACCTGGAACTGAGAGACAATCAAAACATATCCACAGGATGATTGATCAGCAATGCTTTTAGAAAAAGATTTTGATCAAAAGGGGGAAAGGGAAAAGTTGCCAGAATCAAAATGGAGTCACTTGTGTTAAAAACCGTGACATTTAGAGCTGGAGAAGGCCACAAAAGGAGGGCTCTCCTGTGCACAAGTGCCTGATGGCAAGAACTGCAAAAACTAAAACCTTACACAAAGAAAAACATCTGTGTGGACATCTGCCCAGAAACCATTTGTCTAACCTTAGACTGGCACCACCCTTGTTATTGATCCCTGTAGCCAAGGTTAATTATCTCAAAATAATCATGTAATCCTCCTCATTTGTCCTTTAAAAGCCCTTGTCTTCCTTTACTTCCCTGAATAAGCACATAGTTACTATGACATACAAATTCCCATTGCAATGCCCACATAATATCATTTTCTTTTAGAGAGCCTCTCTCTGTTATTTAGGTTGACAGCTTGAAATCTGGAGGTATCTTGAGTATTCCTCACCATCTAAATCTATTTGAGTCCCGAGTTTGAATGGTAAGTTCTAAGGCAAGGGCAGTTACATCAACTTGAGTTTGATGAAGGAGAAACAGAACTTGGGACATTTGCAGGACCTCAGAAAAAATACATAAATGGAAGCTCACACACCACATATCTAAATACTTAAAAAATGTAAATAGCGCTAAATATTTAAAAAATGTAAATAGGGCGGCGCCTGTGGCTCAGTGAATAGGGTGCTGGCCCCATATACCAAGGGTGGCGGGTTCAAACCCGGCCCCGGCCGAACTGCAGCCAAAAAATAGCTGGGGGTTGTGGCAGGCGCCTGTAGTCCCAGCTACTTGGGAGGCTGAGGCGAGAGAATCGCCTAAGCCCAGGTTGCTGTGAGCTGTGTGACGCCATGGCACTCTACCAAGGGCACTCTACCGATTAAAGTGAGACTCTGTCTCTACAAAAAAACAAACAAACAAACAAAAAAACTGTAAATAAAGACACTAAAAACTGTTGAATAAAAATACGTTCTGGGTAGCACCTGTGGCTCAATGAGTACGGTGCCAGCCCCATATACCGAGGGTGGTGGGTTTGAGCCAGGCCCTGGCCAAACTGCAACAAAAAATAGCCAGGCGCTGTGGCGGGTACCTGTAGTTCTAGCTACTTGGGAGGCTGAAGCAAGAGAATTGCCTAAGTCCAGGAGTTGGAAGTTGCTGTGAGGGGTGATGCCACAGCACTCTATCGAGGGTGATAAAGTGAGACTCTGTCTCTAAAAAAGACAGATGTGTTCTATCTTCACATCTTAATAAATATACCTTCATAATGACAAAATGAAAAATATATTTTGAGCTGGCTGTGATGGCTCATACCTATAATCCCAGCACTTTATGAGGCCAAGTCAGGATCACTTCAGGCCAGGAGTTTAAGAGCTGAACAACACAACAAGATCCTGTCTTTACAAAAACTTAGCTGTGGTTGGTGGCAAGCAGCTATAGTCCCGGGAGAATCACTTGATCCCAGGAGTTCAAGTCTGTAGTGAACTGTGATCACGTCACTGCGTTCCAGCTTGGGTGACAGAGGGAGACCCTGCCTAAAAAGAAAACTAAAACTAAAGTTTTAGTTTAGAGAGAACTAAAAATAAAATCCTAAGTCCTGCAACGGACTGAACAGGTTCTCTCTTGGCCTAGGGGACACTAAAGAAACCTTAAAAACAGTTCCTGGCTCGGCGCCTGTAGCTCAAGGGGCTAAGGCACCAGCCGCATACATCAGAGCTGGTGGGTTCAAATCCAGCCGGGGCCCGCCAAACAACAGTGACAACTACAACCAAAAAATAGCCAGGCATTGTGGTAGGCGCCTATAGTCCCAGCTACTTGGGAGGCTGAGGCAAGAGAGTCGCTTAAGCCCAGGAATTGGAGGTTGCTGGGAGCTGTGATGCCATGTCACTCTACCCAAGGTGTGAAAGCTTGAGGCTCTGTCTCAAAAAAAAAGAAAATAAGAAACTGAGTTCCTGGCCATGACCATATGGGAGGTCCGGTACACCTTGTTAGACAAGGGCTGCTGCAGGGTTTATAGTTTTATTGACACACGGTCACACTCATTCATTTATGTATTGGTCCTGCCATGATAGAGTATTTGTAATAGAGAACATATGGCCTGCAAAGCCTAAAACGTTTACTATCTGGCTCTTTACAGAAAAGTTTGCCAGCCCTTGATCTAAAGAATTAAAACTCGGCT
>NW_003852551.1:3803346-3804795 GCF_000181295.1 Otolemur garnettii
GCTCACAGCAACTTCAAACTCTTGGGCTTAAGTGATCCTTTTGCCTCCTGAATAGCTGGGACTACAGGCAGCTGCCATAATGCTGGGCTAGTTTTTCTATGTTTAGTAGAAGGGTCTCACTCTTGCTGTGGCTGGTCTCAAACTCCTGAGCTCAGGTAATCTACCACCTCGGCCTCCCCGAGTACAGGGGTTACAGGTTTGAGCCACTGCACACTGCCCAAATTTAAATATATTTTGTGAGATGGGTGCCAGCAGCCTCATGGGTACCAGCTGCCTCATCACCCCCATAAGATGGATGCCGGCGGCCTCACAATGGCCTCACACAACACCCCGGGTAGGAGGAAGGGGAAAAAGAGGTAAATGAAACGATGCCAAGTACCATTACTCTTAAATGGGTCCGGATCGGGCTGGAACAGGACAAGGTAAGAACAAATGGGCCAAGAACTGTCATCATGAGAGTTAAAGACCTAAGTGCTGGGACAAATTGTTTTACTTATCCATTAGTTACTAAATCTGCACTACGTTACTTTATTGTTATCAAACTGCCCTTTATGTTACCTATTGGCTAAACCGCTAAATTGCAAAGTTCACGTCTGTAAAAGAGGTCATCGGGACCCCGTGCTCGCTTTTTGCTTCTAATTGCTAACTTTCAGCCCAACTGTTTGGCTCGTTGCCCACTTTTAAACTAGAAAAACCCCAACTTCAGACCCCTGGATGCTCTCTCACCTAGTCTGCTTTAGACCTTGCTGAGACAGCCCCTCGGTTAATAAAAGACTCCTTTTGAAATTCTAATTTCAGTCGGTGGTCCTTAATCTCACCCCATAACATTTGATTGATATATTAAATAAAAGTAAATATGACAAAACATTTAAAAAATTACTTCAAAATATTTTGAATGATCTCTTAAAAATAAAATGCAAGCTATATATATTAAGATGAAAGTTTATCTTGTTTTTATTTATTTATTTCTTTTCTTTTTTTCTTTTTTTGAGACAGAGTCTCAAGCTGTCGCTCTGGGTACACTGCAATGGCATCACAGCTCACAGCAACCTCACACTCTGGGCTTAAGTGATTCTCTTGCCTCAGCCTCCCAAGTAGCTGGGACCACAGGCACCTGCCACACACAACACCTGACCATTTTTTTGGTTGTAGTTGTTATTGTTGTTTGGCAGCCCAGGCTGGATTCGAGCCCACCAGCTCTGGTGTATGTGGCTGGCACCCTGGCCGCTTGAGCTACAGGTGCCGAGCCTATTTATTTATTTTTGAGATAGTGACTCACTTTGTAACCCTTAGTAGAGTACCATGATGTCACAGCTCACGGCAACCTCAAACTCTTGGGTTAATGTGATTCTCTTGCCTCAGATTTCTGAGTAGCTGGGACTACAGATGCCCGCTACTATACCTGGCTATTTTTTTTAGAGAGAGGGTCTTGTTCTTTATCAGGCTGGT
>NW_003852551.1:3805209-3807257 GCF_000181295.1 Otolemur garnettii
AAATAAATCTTTCTGCTAACTTAGTGTTCACTCTTCAACTAAATGCCAATAGGAAGAATTAGTACCATACTCCACACATATTATGTCTAGATCTATGGGTACGTGGATGAGAAATAAGACTGACTCAGTTGGAAAACATCCCTCAGCTACCATGTGCAACTGTTGTGAACGCCAAGGTAATCTGTGAATATCTCCAGTTTGGAACAGCAGTTGAAACTGGAAGAGAAGCATGAAAATGGACACTGGCCACTTTGTTATACGATAATTAATTCATGCTATCAGAAAGGAAGGATTTAGCGAGTTAATTTGCCCTTTCTCTTACCTAAGTTCTCCTGCTTCTCACCCCTCCCCAGACTCCAAAGCAGTGTTTGTCTCTGACGTTGGCAGTGAAACAAACTGTAAGCCTTTACAGCAATCAACAAAGTCCATTTTTGTTTCCAGGACGTAGGACAAGAAACTTTAGAAGCATCCCCTGGGGCCTGAATGGTGCTAGTCCTAGAGCACATATTTATGATTATGGGTTGGGCTGTCCCAGTCCTGAACTTCATTCTGATCCTGGGTGCCAGAGACACTTGTGTGTTCTTTATTTTTTGTGTGTTTGTGATGTACAGCGTTCTCTAAACCATAGGGCCTATGTCTGAGCCTTGAGTAGTAAGGGCTCAGACACTACAGGATATTCTTAGAAATTTTATCTGCATCTCTTTGGTTTCTGAGTTTGGAATACCAAACTCAGAGGGATACCTGGTATTTTAATAATACAGACAGACCAGACATAGGATCTGAGAGAAAAAGAGGCGTCAAAAATGAAACTAAGCTTTCTGGCCAGAACAACTGGAAAAAAGGAAGTGTCATTCACTAAGAGGAAGGACTACAGAAGGAACGGGACATAATCAAGTTTGAGATGCCTGCTGATGTCCAAAGGGTGATGTCAAGTTCAGAAGAGAGGCTAAAAACAAATGTCAAAGCTATGAGGGGTAGAAAAACCAAGAACTCAAGGAGATCACCTAAGATGAGCGGAGAGAAAAGGTCCAAGGACATTTCATTTAGCCTTCCAGCTAGACCCCACAAGAACTATCCTCACCCAGGCAGACAGAGGAGTAACTCACTAGAAGGAACCAGGGTACCTGGATGACAACATGGAGCACAGATACATTAACCTTTAGACCTTAATATGCGTATAAGACAAAAATAGGCCTGGTGTGGTGGCTCATACCTATAATCCTAACCCTCTGGGAGGCCAAGGCCGGGCAGATTGCTTGAGCTCAGGAGTTTGAGACCAGCCTGAGTACACCCTCTCTACAAAATAGAAAAACTAGCTGGGTACCTGTAGTCCCAGCTATTTGGGAAGGTGAGGCAAAGGGATAGTTTGAGCCCAAGAGTTTGAGCCCAAGAGTGAGCTATGATCCTTGGCACTCTACCCAAGGTGACAGAGTGAGACTGTGTCTCAAAGGAAAAGAAAATAAAAAATAAGCTTCTCTCTTATTCAAATCACCATATGATTGTTAGTTCTCTTTGCTGTAGCAGCCTAGCCTACCATAGGTGGCAAACCTCATGGAGGTCCCCAGTCCCAACACAGTCTAGGAGGAGAAGAGAAGGAATGATTGAAGCATATGACTCCTCCTGGTTGAGGGTCAGAGAGCAGAACATTTCCTTCAATGGCCTTGAGCAGAACAGGTATGGCACATATTGCTGACAGACATGAAGAGGACTTGAGGCCCAGAAGAGGATGACACAGCCGCAAGCCACATAGACAGATGACTTAACACCAGAGGGGAAAGAGAATAGCAGTATGAACAGATGACAAAGGTAGATACATCTCATCTCGTTCCATTCCTACTGTTTGTGCTCCAAGAACCTTCTAGAACTTAGACACAGTCTTTGGGGAATGTGTAGGGGGCACCCTAACCCTTGTTAAAGACCAACTTTTCACCTGTACACTGGTTATGGGTTATGTTGCCCAGGCTCATCTTGAACTCCTGACCTAAAGTAATACTATCACCTCAGCTTCCCAAAGTGCTGATTTTTTTTTTTTTTTTTTTGAGATGGAG
>NW_003852551.1:3808244-3810034 GCF_000181295.1 Otolemur garnettii
AAAAACCAAAAAAAACTCCACATTACCATCCCAACATGCAGAAAAAGCATGTGACAAAATCCAACCTCTTGCGTGACAAAAACATTCAACAAACTAAAATTATTATTATTTTTTTTTTTTTTGAGACAGAGCCTCAAGCTGTCCCCCTGGGTAGTGTCCTGTGGCATCACAGCTCACAGCAACCTCCAACTCCTGGGCTCAAGCGATTCTCCTGCCTCCGCCTCCCAAGTAGCTGGGACCACGGGCGCCTGCCACAATGCCCGGCTATTTTTTGGTTGTAGCCATCATTGTTGTTTGGCCCGGCTGGATTCAAATCTGCCACCTCAGGTATATGTGGCTGGCGCCTTAGCCACTTGAGCCACAAGCAACGAGCCACTCTGTTTCTAAATGACCCAGTCTGTGGTATTGTTACAGCAGAAGAAAACAGACCAAGAAAGAACTTTTCTCTTTCTTCACCCACTCCCCAGGTAATCTTGTGGCTTTGAAAACCATTTAAAAAGTACATAACTTCCAATTATACCTTCAGCCCTGACTGCTATTCTCTGTACCCAGGCCTGTATCTCTAACTGCTCACTCAACTCAAAATCACCATGCCAAACCAGAAACCTTGCTTTTTCCTTCCAGATCTGCTCCTCTACTATCTTTCCCATCTTAGTAAATCTCACCGCTGTTCACTCAGTTGCCTATGCTAGAAACCTAGGATGCACCTTTGATTCCGGCCTATTGCTCATACCAGCTCTAGTCCCTCAGCCAGCCATGTAGGTTCCCATCTCAAAATGTATTCCATCTTCATGGTCTTGGATTTGGCAATGCTTTCTTAATGATGACATCAAAAGCACAGGCAAAAAAAAAAAAAAAAAACTTAGATAAATTGGATTTCAGTTAAATTAAAAACCTTTGTGCATCAAAGGACACTATGAAGAGAAGGAAAAGACCACCTACAGAATGGGTGACAATATCTGCAAGTCATATACCTGACAAGGAGTTCAGATGCAGAATATATAAAGAACTCCTACATCCAACAGCAGAATCCAAACAAGCCAATTCAAAAATGAGAAATGAACTTGAAGTGAAGTGACATTTCTCTGAAGAAAATATACCAATGGCCCCATAAACACATGAAAAATGCCCATCATTAGTCATTAGCGAAATGCAAATGAACCCCCCCAGTGAGACTCCAGTAGGATGGCTATTACAAAACAAGACCAAAAATATAGGAAATAAGTATCGGTTAGGATGTGGAGAAATTGGAAGCCTCATGTACTGCTGATGGAAATTGTAAACTGGCACAACCAGAGTTTGGCAGTTCCTCAAAAGATTACATGTATAAGACTGCCAGGCATAGTGGCATGCATCTGTAGTGCCATCTACTCAGGAGGCTGAGGTGGGAGGGTGGCTTGAGCCCAGGAGATTGAGTCCAGCCTGGGCACATCGCAAGACTCTATAAAAAAAAAAAGTTAAACATAGAATCACCATATGATCCAGCAATTCTACTCCTAGGTATATGCCCCAAAGAACTGGGAAGATGTGATGATAGAAGCAGAGGTGAGAAAGAGAGAGAGGGAAGGAGAAGGAGGGAGCATGAGCATTGACGATGCTGCCCTTGTTGGTCTGAAAGATAGAGAAAGAAGCCATAAGCCAAGGAAGCTGGGCGGTCTAGAAGCTGAAGAAATCAAGAATATAGATTCTACCCTACAGCGTTCAGAAGGAACCCGGCCTTCCCTACCAACAACACCTTGATTTTAGACTTCTGGCTTCCAGAAGTCTAAGATAATAAATGCAGGCCTGGC
>NW_003852551.1:3810437-3812436 GCF_000181295.1 Otolemur garnettii
ATTGCCAAAAGGTAGAGCTGTGGTTTGAATGTGTCTCCTCCAAAATTCAGGCGTTGAAACTTAATGACCAATGTGATAGTATTAAGAGATGAGGCCTTTAAAAGGTGATTAGAGGGCGGCACCTGTGGCTCAAAGGAGTAGGGTACCAGCCCCATATACAGGAGGTGGCAGGTTCAAACCCAGGCCTGGCCAAAAACTGCAAAAAAAAAAAAAAAAGGTGATTAGACCATGAGAGCTCCTCCCTCATTAATGGGATTAAGGACCCTCTAAAAGAGGCTTCATGTTCTCTCTTGTCCTTTGCCTTCCCCTGTGTGAGGACACGACATTCCTCTTATCGGGAGGATGCAGCATCAAGGTGTTATCCTGGAAGCAGAACATAGCCCTTACCCGCCAGTGCAGAGACAACCCAACTTGCCAGTACCTTCGTCCTGCATTTCTCAGCCTCCAGAATTGTAAGAAATAAATTTCTGTTCTTTATAAATTACCTAGTCTCAGGTACAGTATTTTGTTATAGTAGCACAAAGACAAGGGGAAACAATCCAAATGTCCATCCACAGATGAACGGGTAAGCAAAATGTGGAATATACATAGACTAGAATAGCCAGCCATAAAAATTAATGAAGTTCTGGCTCGGTGCCCATAGCACAGTGGTTACGGCACCGGCCACATGCACGGAGGCTGGTGGGTTTGAACCCAGCCTGGGCCAGCTAAGTAACAATGACAACTGCAACAACAACAACAACAACAAAAATAGCCAGGCATTGTGGTGGGTGCCTGTAGTCCCAGCTACTTGGGAGGCTGAGGCAAGAGAACTGCTGGAGCCCAAGAATTTGAGGTTGCTGTGAGCTGTGACATAATAGCACTCTACCAGGCTGACATAGTGAGACTCTGTCTTGAAAAAAAAGAAAATTAGGGTGGTACCTATTGCTTAGTGAGTAGAGTGCTGGCCTCATATACTTACTGAGGGTGGTAGGTTCAAACCCTGCCCCAGACAAACTGCAACAAAAAACAGCCAGGCGTTGTGGCAGGCGCCTATAGTCTCAGCTACTCGGGAGGCTGAGCTGTAACACCACTGCACTCTACTAAGGGCAACAAAGTGAGACTCTGTCTCAAAAAAAAAAAATTTAATGAAGTTCTAATACATGCTACAACATGAATCTTGAAAGCATTTTGCTAAGTGAAATAAATCAGACACAAAGGGACAAATATGATATGGATTCAGTTATGTTCAGTATCTAGAATAGGCAAATTCACAGAGACAGAAAATAAAGGTTACTTCAGTCTAGAGGGGAATGAGGAGTGACTGCTAAATGGATACCGAGTGTATGGGATGATGAAAACATTCTGGAAATAAATAATGGTGATGGCTGTACAACACTGAATGTATTTAATTCTACTCAAATTGTACACTTAAAATAGTGAAACAGCGGGCGGTGACTGTGGCTCAGTGAGTAGGGTGCCGGCCCCATGTACTAAGGGTGGTGGGTTCAAACCCAGCTCCAGCCAAACTACAACAAAAAAAAATAGCCAGGCATTGTGGCAGGTGCAAGAGAATCACCTAAGCCTAGGAGTTGAAGGTTGCTGTGAGCTGTGATGTCACAGCACTCTAACGAGGGCAATAAAGTGAGACTCTGTCTCTAAAAAAAATATATAGTGAAACAACAAATTATGTATATTTTACCATAATAAAAGAAATGAGGGCTCAGCACCTGTAGCACACTGGTTACAGTGCCAGCCACATACACAGAGGCTGGCAGGTTCGAACCTGGCCCGAGCCAGGTAAACAACAATGATAACAGCAACAACAACAACAAAATAGCCAGGCATTGCGGTGGGTGCCTGTAGTCCCAGCTACTTGGAAGGCTGAGGCAAGAGAGTTGCTTAAGCCCAAGAGTTTGAGATTGCTGTGATCTGTGATGTCACAGGTTGCTGTGATCTGTGATGTCACAGCACTCTACTGAGGGCAACCTAGTGAGACTTTGTCTCAAAAAAAAAAAAA